>NC_065518.1:27783160-27834303 GCF_006386435.1 Epinephelus moara | reverse complement strand
AAAAAATATAATTTGTATTTGTTTGTATCTGTCTAATGCAGCCACACCTTTTGAAACACAAAAAAGATTTTTCCACAAATATTTCATGATAATATTTGAGATTGTGTAAAATTTCAAGGGTGTCCAAAACTTTTTTCCACCACTGTATATATATATATATATATATATATATATTTTTTTTTTTTTTTTTTTTGTGACACCTTTTAATAGAGAAGATATTCAGTTTACTGTCATAGAGGAGCAAAGAAACAGGAAAATGTTCACATAAGTAGCTCCAATTGGGAAATTGTTGGTGCTCTCATGTTACTAAGTTTGTATAAGTGAGGCATAGATCTAGCTCATAGGATTCCACACAGTGCAGTAGTATGCAAAAGTGCATGTTCAAGCCAGTTAATCTGTTTTTGTGACAACGGAAAAACTGCCCACTCACCCTGATCTGAAAAGCTTTGTAAAATATGTCTAATCTGTGTTATATCACGCAAATAAATTATGCCACAAAATCGTACACTAGGCCAAGTATATGAGGTCTGTGTTGAACATGAGCATAAAAGAGGAAATATACCACAAAGATGTTTTTCTCACTTCCTGCTTTGTCATTATTGACACGTTCAAAAAAGCTGCACAGTACAGTCTCATTCAGATATCAGCTTCTCTATTCCTTTTGGCAACCGGGTGTCTATCTGACACTGAAAAAGTCAACTTATGAACATTCAGTCTTTAGAGCACATGTTACATGGATACATACATACATACACCTTATCAGTCACTGATATGATGCTGGGTGTGTGTTTGTTTTGCTCCAGGAAAAAGCCATCAGTATCTGGGAGTCCAAGGACTTCTTCATAGAACTGGAGCCACTGCCAGGAGGAGTGGAGGCGGTCAAGGAGATGGCCAAGATGGATAAGTAGGTCTTGAACATTCAGTTCACTCATCTGATATATAATCTGATTGGGCTGCTGCTGATGTAAGAGTAAAATGTCATACAGGCAAGTTTCTGAGCAGTAGATCATCTCAGAAAATGAGTGAGGGAGAAACACTGCTTTAAAGTAAGACAGCTCACCAGTGTTGCCATGATGTCATAAACTCATTAGCATATTGGTGACATCAATCATTTGGGATAATGAACGCATTTTATAACTTTGCTAAATTACCACATTCAGTGTTACAAATCACAATTTGCCTCAGAGGGTTTTACAACATTCGACATCCCTCTGTCCTTGGACCCTCACGGTAGATAAGGAATCCTCACCCTGGACAGGTTGCCAGACTATCATAGGGCTGACACATAGAGACAGACAACCATTCACACTCACATTCACACCTATGGACAATTTAGAGTCACCAGTTAACTTGCATATCTAGGGATTATTGGAGGAAGCTGGAGTAGTTTAGTTTAGTTTAGTTTAGTTTATTATTTCACACACATGATAATATGAAATATGAAATACAGTACATGCTGCATACAGACATTACAGTATTTTGATGTGTGAAAGGGTCACCCCAAGGAAGCTATTTAAAGCTTATAATAGGGGGCCTGGGGGCCCACAAATAACAGACAGGATATTGGCCAGATATCCTTAGGATACAACAACAAAGAAACAGACATATAATAGACACACAATAGACAGTCACAGTGTTTTAGTTTCAAATAATACTTTATGTAGTACAGATGAGGAATTAACAAAGTCATATACAAGATGAAGAGAAGCGGCCCTAAAATGGAACCCTGGGGAACCCCATGATTGATGGATTGGTATGATGATTTATGGTCATTTACATAAACATATTGGTGTCTTCCAGACAGATAACTATGAAACCAGTCTAGCGCTAGGCCTCTGAATCCATACCCAGAGGAAACCCACACTGACACAGGGAGAGCATGCAGGCCCCACGCAGAAGGGCCCCCCCACCCCAGGTTTGAACCAGGAACCCTCTTGCTGTGAGGTGACAGTGCTAAACACTGCATCACTGTGCCACCCTGACCCTTCACTTCACATCAGTTATGTTAATGGAAACATTACATTCATTTATTTGACAATATGCTATGTCAAATACTGATATGGAGTTATATTGAGACACTGGCTGCTGTGCTGTTGGTGCACTCTGTGTGCTCTAATGAAAGCATCTGTATTGATAACAGGCTGCGTTTGCCATTTCCGGTAGCATTCTCAGAGCCACATGATACAGTGGAATAACATCTAAAAATAGCCGTCATATTTATGAAACTGTTTGTTTACATTTGCTCTAATGGTGGAAATAAATGGGTTTCAACAACCAGCAGTGTCTGAATAAACCTGTTTTCTTATCAGCGGAATGTGTCACATGGTGCGATCTCGTACTGTATATCTGACCTTTGTTTTCCTTCCAGAGAATGTCCACCGCCTCATCCAAAAATAGCTATTGCTTTCGGTTACACAGAGTCGGCGTGTCTGTTATGTAAGCAGCTGGAAAATCAATATTGTTGATGTTTTTAATTTTTCCACTCTTGTCTTGTTGTGTCCTTTTTCTTTCCGCAGCACAGATGTCTTTATTTGCACCAGTCCAATAAAACATTATAAACACTGCCCGTATGAGAAGGTAAGCCCTCTGCTCATCAACAACATCCATTCTGTTCTCTTTGGAAATACTTATTTGTTTTCTTTTTCTAATTAGATCTCATTTCCCCTGTGTGTGTGTGTGTGTGTGTGTGTGTGGGTGTGTGTGTGCATGTGTGTTTGTCCAGTATGCCTGGGTAGAGAAACATTTGGGCCATGACTTTCTGGAGCGAGTCATCCTGACTAGAGACAAGACAGTAATCACCGGGGACATCCTCATCGATGACAAGCCTGACATTCTAGGTGAGGATTGTACGTGTGTTTGCGTGTGTGCAAACGCAGTGTTTATCTCATCATAACAACAAAGATAATTTAATTTAGTCAAAGAATTATATAAGAAGAGATCATTATGTATTGTTACTCCTGTTTATTTTGCATTTGAAATTGATGACAATGCAGCTCCCAGATCCATCGCTGCCTGCTAAGCTCCACCCCTCTGGTACGTGACATACGCAGTCTCTAATGATAATGGTGGCAGATTTACTACTTAAAGGTATTTGTCCTCGTTAAACAATAAGTCCTTGGTTTCATACACAGGCAGACAAAAGCAGGTTTCTTATTTCTAGTGGATGACTTTTGTCGGCTGAAATGAAAACGGTCGCTGGAGGAGTTGATCAGATGTAGCTGGCTGGCTAACTAAGCTAACGTTAGCTCCACAAATTGGCTGAAAATGTCTTTTAAGACAGTTTCCAGCTGACTTGTTTTAAAACTAGAATCCTGTAAAAGGTGTTGAAATGCATGCCAAAATGACTTAACTCACTCTAATAATCATATTCCTACATTACACTTACCTTTGAACAAGACCACATACTGTCTGCAATGCTAACCTGCAATGCTAAAACGTGATTTGTCCAAAAATCTGTCCTAAATTTGGTTAAAAGGTGTCTTGAACGGGTCTTAAAAAGCATTAAATTTAATTGTCTTAATACCTGTAGGCTACACAGTGGATGTGCTTTAACTGAGTGCACTAGAAATTTCGTTGTATTGTATGCCTTACTGTACAGTGACAATAAAGGAACCTTGAACTTGAACCTTGCTGTCATGAACAGGGCGCTTTGTAAATGCAGTGTGTAATCCCATGTGTTCATTGGCCCATGGGAGTTAAACTTGGTTACTACTGTGGCTAGCTAGTTAACAGGACAGGCAATTGCACCTTACCTTACACTAGACAAATCCACTCCTTACACTTTTTTCCATGTGTTTTTGCTTTTGTAGGGGCAAAAAAACAAAATGACATGAACCTCTAAATGCTTTAAATGTAGAGTAGCAGTCTTACTACAGACCCATGAACATTGCTTCAGCATGTGGATAACACCAAAGCTTGACGTACCTGTCTTGCCTAATTACGGTTGCTGAACTACTATTGCTTAATTGCTGTTCCAGCGTAGGGGGAAATACATTATTGTAAGTTCTCTGATGTGAAGAAGTGCAGCTGAGGTGTATTTGTTGACTGAGTTTTGAGAACTGAAGGCTATGCTGTTGATAACGATCACTGACTGGCAAAAGGCGGTGACATAACCAAATGTAAATATGTTTCTAAAAATAGCATTAAACTGAACAGCATTCAGCAAAGAGTTGAAGAGCAAGATTAATAAGACGGTAGAAGGAAGGAGAAAAATCTGAAAGGAAGAGGATTGCATAATCCTGTTTGTCATGTGGGTGTTAAAATGATTTGCATACATCTTCTTCACTGCTTCATTTACACCTTGTAAGACAGCTGCCACAGTGAAAGGACTGTTAGCCAGGATCTGCTGGGGTTGGTTAAAGCAGTGGTTTGTACGCTCTGCAAGGAAATATGTGTGGTTTTCAGTTATGTAATGTATCTATCTAACATGTCTCCCGACCAGGCGTGGAGCCCAAACCGACGTGGGAGCACGTCCTGTTCACTGCTTGCCACAACAAGCATCTTTCCATCAGCCCCTCCCATAGACGACTCCTGTCTTGGTCGGACGACTGGAGGGCAATTCTGGACAGCAAAAGGCAGTGAGGAACCCCTTCGCACATGAGCCCCAGCCCCATCCCCAGCCGCCTGGCTTCCTGGTTAGTTGAGGACTTGGGGGTCTCTGTGGTAACATCATCACAGCACCGGTGGGGGTCGAGACTCAGAGGGAACTCTGTCTCGCAATACCAGAATTTATTTCTGAAAAGATGTAGAGAAAAATTTTAAGAGGGGAACAATCAGAGGAATGAATAATATAAACAGGCTGGATGTCTTACACAAAGCAGACACTTGTTGCACTCTGTCAGGAGAGGACATTCACTTGTTTGACCACAAGGGGGCACTCTGAGACTGAGTGTGAAGTGAACTACCTTTCCACCAACTTTCACTGAAGAAACTGTGACAACAAAACATGAGGTAAAAGGGCAGATTGAACTTATTATATACAGCAGGGCACTCCACCACTCACTTAGATGTACAAAAAATAGTTTACGTGAGTCGTAGGCACTGTCGAGTATGTGCAATACATAAACATACTGTAAGAACACACATTGTTACATCTGGTCATCATTTTACATGTACTTTTTGGGAGGGTACTTCATGTGTCCCAGGTCACCAAGTACCACTGTCATGTAAATATAAATATATGTACAGAGATGTCTCTTATGGTTTTTAAAGAACAGATGTAGTTACATTGGTGCTTTTTTATACGCAGTTCCTCTGTTTCACAAAGATCTATGCATCTTAACTAATACACCGATATAAGAAAAAAATTGAATTGCGCACATACTGTACATACGCATGTTGCCAAAACCATCACTAGTGTTGGATATGTTAAAAATATTAAAGGAAGAAAAGACATATTGGGGTTTGTGTAAGAGTTTATTTTAGAATTTAACGTTTAATTTTTATATGTTAGAATGAACCAACACACAAAAAAGAGAAATTATTTATATTATATGTTGTTGTTTGTTTGTTTTACATGCTCTACTTTTACACAGCCAGTAAAGCTATTTTGAGCACAATAAGCAAAACTCTTGCAGTTTGCTCACTGTAAATACACTAAAATGAGAAAGTAGTATTAACAATTATTTATTTTTTATTTTAGCATGTCATTTGTGATTTTAAAATACAAGTGGACTGAAAAAAATATATACACTATTTTCACATTTTGAGTCACATGAGCCACAAAACTGCATTTGTCTGTTCCTTCTAAGAACTTATTCTGTCTGAGGTGTGTTTAGCAAGTGAACATTTTTGGGAAAAAAACTCTCTCTCAGTCAGTTGCATTGTTCTGTTTTAAGGTCAGTTAAAGGATAACTCTGGTATTTTTCAACCTGGACCCTATTTTCCCATGTTTCTGTGTCCTAATGGGAAGAACAATCTTTGAATTTGGTCCAGTATTGAGCAACAAGGCCGCAGCACTCACACGTAAATATATGTTGAATAAAAGTGTTTTTCCACTGACAGGCTCAGATTGCTATTACAAAGTGTCTAATAGGGTTATGGAAAGGATCCCTACAGACATAGATCTTTTTTTTTGACCAGAAAGAGCCCTAAAATTGCTTTCTCCCAAATCCCCAGACTCCATTTAAATAAACAATGATTTTGTCATCGTAAAAGACACTTCATTCAAAGTCAATGGAAACATAATAAAACTCACAAAATCCGTCTCAGCTCATCTTTTCACTGTTCCAACAATCACCAACTCTGGTTTACTTAAAAAAAACTCAATGCACCCAATTATATGTGAAAACATGCTGGCTTCATACACACTAAAATTAATGTTTATTTGAATGGAGTCTGGTTGGTTTAGCGGCAGCAACTCCAGGGCTGTTTCTGGTTAAACAAAAAGGGCCTTACTCTTTAACAAGAATGTCTATCTCTGTAGGGATCCTTTCCATAATGTTGTCAGACACTTAGAATAACAACCTGAGCCTGTCAGTGGCAAAACAAGCAGTTATAGTGGGCATACTTTTAGGGTGCATATTGCCCTGAGTGATTACATTGCAGCCTGTTTCGTGGCTCAATCCTGGACCAGTTTCAAATATTGTTCTTCCCTGTAGTCGCTAAGACACAACAGCATGGGAAAATTGAGTCAGTTGAGTTGAGACAAACTTTAAGTTTGTTTGAATCCACTTTCCACTGTCTTTCTAGCAGGTGAGTTACAAGTTTGCCTGTTACTGCTAATGTGCTCTATGGGGACAAAGTGGTGGATGCTGAACATGTGTTATGACATATGTACTTTGTGCTGTGTTATTGTGCCTCGTCTGATGTAGAAATTCAAACGCTTATTTGTCTGTCTGTGTCCGTTAAATGCTGTGCTTTAGTCCACCTTGCTTAGAACACATACAACAAAAGGAATAACAGTATGACCAAAGTGCTTTTGATGGTCCACATTTTTGGGGTGCAGTCATGGGTGCATTTGATTATCATGCTTAGTTTTAATACTCAGGCTGAAATTGTCAAATGTCACATGAACTCGCAAATGGCTTTTGGTCAAAGTTATTATCGCTCCTTGGTTGACATTCTGGTGGTCTGGTAAAGTCTTACTTAACATGATGCCTCTTTGTGCTCTTTGTGATTTCCTGTCTGCTGATCGTATCAGTTACGAACACATGAAGAAGCAGCTGAATATGAGCATCAGTCTAGACTGCAGTTTGCCCTCGGTCCATTTTGTCATACCCAGATAGACACATGAGAAACTGCACACTATCAAATGTCAACATCTGCCTCTATGTACCCATGAATCTTTGTGTTTTGGTATTGATAATCTGTGGCAAACTCTAATTATATTCCCAATAAATTTCACTACATACTCGAGAATGACAACCTTGGCCTGTATCTATTAAATTCTTAAGAATTAAACCAGAGAACGCTGTAATGGGCCAATTTAGTTGTAAAAGAAATCCTCGCTGGACATGAAAACTATGATACTTAGGAATGTTTATTCCAAGTTAGGGTCAGCTGGGGAATTGGAGCCTGCCAAGCTTGCCTCGGATAAAAGGCAGGAAAACTCCCACTGCAAGTTATCATGAGAGAGTAAACATAGTCGCATTTGTGGGCAGTTTAGAATTTTCACTTCACCTTGGACTGTGGGAGGAAATCAAAGTTCATGGAGGGAACCCAGTATTTTATATCCATCCAGTATCTCTGGAATAAAACCCTCGTCCTACACCCTGTTTGTGACCTGGTGCACTTTCAAAGTCTTTCTTTCTTACCATACTTCCGACCACCACTTACTGGTCAACTAGGTCAGCTGTGTCTTAAAAGTGCTGGAAGCTCCTGTGGAGGAACTCATCGGTTCCATGTGATCACTCACCTGATTGCCAAGCTACCTGACAGCAAAAAAACAACCAGTCAACCGTTACACAAACACTGCATGTGTGTCAGTTGTATGCCGGCCATTTTTTGTCAATGAATGTCTCATGTTTGTGGTGCTGATAATCATTTTTGCTGCAGCATTTATGGGAGAAAAGATGTTAAAACACAATGCAGAAATGATAGATTTAATAAAGAATTCTAAAAACTTAAGTTAATGTGACATCTCTGCTTGTCTTGCTTTCATGATTTTTGCAGTAGTAGTAAAAGCACCAAAATACTGTCCTGAAACCACAACATAACCTCCTTGACTCTACTTGTCAGAGGTGTGCAGCAGATGGTGTAGCCAATTGTGTGAAATCACCCTCCAGAGAGGTGTGTCAACAGGAGAAGTTAGATAATCACACAGCATCGAATCTTGGGTCCTTTGAGGTCTCCTTTCGCCTTTACCTACACCTTTACCTGAAGTCTGTTGTGCTGCTCAGTTGAGCTCCATCTGTTTGGTTTAATTTTAGAGTTGTTTTGTTGAATGGAGCAAAACCTTGCCAGAGTATTATTCATACATTTCTTACATTAGCCACTGTATGGTCCTGTGAACTAGAGTGTAATCCCAGCATGCATTAGTAAAGAGCAAAGAGATGCTCTGAATGGTTCCTGGAACTGGTTAACAGTCCACTACAACACAAAAATAAATAAATAAAGGGAGTTTATTTTTGTATTTTCACACTGTGAGCAACTCAATGTGTTGCCATTATAGGCCGAATGAGAGACTTCACTTTCAAATCTGTGTGAGGATCTTCAACCAAGGAGTTAAATGGGCGAATCTTTTGTTTTTGTGGTCGAAGGAATTATGTTTTCATGTTGTTCGTCCCATTCTTGTGAATCCAATATGTAAAGAAAGCCAAGAGGGATTTCTTTAGATTTAGTGCAAACATCCACTTAAACTCAACGATGAAGTGATTTGAATATTGATGGTCATAGGTCAAAGGTCAAGGTCACTGTGATCATGTCTGTCTTATCCTTGTGAATGTGATAGCTCAAGAACACCTTGAAGGAGTTTTTTTCATACTTGGCACACACATTTACCTGTACTCAATGATGAAGTGATTAGATTTTGGTGATCAAAGGTGAAGGTCACTGTGACCTCGTATCTGCCTTATTCCCCTGAATGCGATATCTCAAGGACGCCTTGAGGGAATTTCTTAAAATCTGGCACAAACGTCCTGAACTGATTTTGGTGCTCAAAGGTCAAGGTCACTGTGACCTCGCATCTGCCTTATTCTCCTGAATGCGATATCTCAAAAAAGTCTTTAGGAAATTTCTTCAAATTTGGCTCAAACGTCCTGAACTGATTTTGGTGGTCAAAGGTCAAGGTCACAGTGACCTCACAAAACATGTTTTTGACCATAACTCAAGAATTTATGCGTTAACTATAACGAAATTTAACACAAATGTCTAATAGGATGAAATAATGAAGTGATGACTTTACTGTATATATCCAGAGGGTCAAAGGTCACCTTCACTGTGACATCATAATGTTCTTCAAAAACATTTTTCTGGACATTACTCAGTGTCATATCTCAGGAACAGAAGGGAAAACATTTGTCAGATACTGAATTGGTGACTCTAATCTTGGGTGCCCACATTGAAACTGTGCTGATTGTATAGATCTTCTGTGCTGCAGGGAGGACGGTGTTTGTGAAGCATCCATGTTTTCACAGATGTGGATGTGAACTGTAAAAGTAACTTGACTGGTTTGTAGAGGCATACGATGGGGAGGCGACAATAGTAACCACTATATTAAAAGTTAAGTTCAATTACATATTGGTCCCTTTTCTTAAATTAAAAAGCTGCTCTGAGAGCTTTGTTTTTGTAGAGGTTTTTTTTTCCATCACAACTTGAACATTTAGATTTTTTTTTATCATTAGTTTGTGCTTGCCAAAGCTAATGTTTTTGAAACGTAATTGGATCAAGATAGTAGTGAAATCTATTTGGCAGTCGACCAGAATTTAGTCGTTGGCCAAGTGTTCTCAGCTTCCAAACTTACTCTCTGTTTGGCTGAGTTACTGAGCAGAAGAACAAACTTCTGATAACAGCTCAGTCTGACAGAGTTTCCAGTCTGTCTGTGGACGTCAACATGCAAGCTCCATTCAAACCTAGTGCTGTAAAATGTCAGTGTTAGTCACTGGACAGCATTTTCTGCCCTCAATGTTGTATTCACAGGGTAATATTATTGTTTGTTCCCTCTATGTAAGATAAGGTAAAGCGAGGTAAAGTAAGGTAAAACTTTAATGTCCCCAGGGGGCAATTTGGGATACAGAGAGTAGTCATAATTAAAACAGACAGAACAAATACTTAACACACACAATCCAGCATCACACACTGTCAGGGATAAATCATGGACAATTAGTGGTCACTGCTGGTTATTAATAGTGATAGCAGTGGGAACAAAGGATGTTTGCTCCAAAAGGGAACTGGATCGCCTGTAGCAGGAACACACAAAATAAAGAAAAGATTAAATACAGCCAACAAATATCACAGCACTTAGCCAAACTCTCACTTATTTACCTACATCTTAGAAACACGCAGTTGTCACAGCCTTCTGACCCACTGGCACCAGCACTACTCCTTCATTCATTTATACCTTCGCTGATGAAGAATCATAAGGACCAGCTACACGCTGAAAAAAAAACACAGGCACGTAACATTATGTTAGGCCATTCATTGTTCTTAAAACAGACTGGTTGTCGTTTTCCTTAAAAATGAAACAGTAGAAATATACAACTTTAATTTGAAGGAGCACTTTGATTGTAAGGAATGAAACATTTACTGGGAACAAGCCTTCTCAAGTTTAGGGGAGACTCATGGGTACCGGTAGAACCCGTTTTCATCTTGAGTTGAGAGTTCACGGGCCACCTTTGAAAATTGCCATGCCAGTTGTTCCCTCACTAAAATGTGGCCTAACTTTGGAGTGTTATTTAGCCCCCTTTCAGACAAGCTATGCCAACATGGTTAGTACCAATGGATGCCTGAGGTTGTCTTGTTTCTCAAAATACCACTAGCAAGCTTTCTTAAAAAAGCGCACCACAGCCTTTTAAAAACAGTGAAATCAGCCTCCAATTATTTTTGTATCAGGGGAGCCAGGGAATTGTGTTCAAATGCCAGAACTTTACTTTGCTTGCGTTGTTATGGTCGTGATTTCAATCAGATTGACACCATTTGCTCTCTGCAAATATTGATACTGAGGTAGGAAACTGGTTCAGATGAGGTGCACTGTGAGCGTAGGAACAGTGTCAGCACAGAGGAGGTATTTGTGTAAGGGGGCGGAATTGAGCTGAGTCTTCAGGGAGTGTTGCTGACCCATTTCATTCTGACAAGGTACAGCCTAAAAGCACAAAAGACAAACAATGGGTTAACCCCTGCTTGGACTGTTTTTTTTTTGTTTTTTTTTAGCACAATACGGGTAAAAGCATTCATACTCTGAAAAGTGTGACAAATCCGTGCTGTTACGAAATGATTGTGTGTTTCCCCTGTCGTCATCACACCAAAAATATACCTTGCCTGATATGTAACTTCACCGTCAGTAACAATACAATAGGCCTTCAGAGCAACAAAACATCACTGAAATAGGATGAACATCAGGGGGAAGCAGCCAGGGTCAGATTTCCCTGCTGTCTTCCTCCTTGAACATTTCCCAAGTGTGACAGTAAATTTAAGTGACACTTAAGTAACAGAAATGTTTATACATGACCTCACGCAAACTGTGGCCTCAATGAGCATAATGGTAAAATCAAATACTAATGCGTGTGTATGCTCACGTGTCTCTTTGTGTTTGTATTTAGATTAAAACGTTGTCAGTCATCACCCACACACCCAGTGACTCACTTCCACACATAACACCAGCTGAGTATAAAACAATGATTTGTGTTTGTTCTCTGGCTCGACAGTGAGACCCACCTACGGCCATATTTCTCCTGTATGTGTCATTTTACCTGGAGGCAAAACAACGTGTCGTGTTGTTGGATGCAAAACGGTGGTCGAAAAAAAAAAAAATTCCCCTCAGTGACTCCCCTTGACACTCACTTGCAGGTTGCAGGAACATTGCCTGGCAGTGTAGCCCTGTGCTGTTTTTGCTTGACTGACTTCAGTTTTTCGTCTTTTCTTTTTTTTTTGCTCATATTTTGTGCAGATATTCAACACTGTTAAATTCCAAGGATTTCGTTTTATTCTTGAGATGCCTCTGAGTCTAAGAGCATCATATCACACTGAAACCCGACTAATCTTAAAGATCTTTATCATAACGGCAGCTCTTAAAGGATTTTTCACCTGCTCCGGAGCAGTTTAGCTGGTCAGCACAAGTTACCACTGTGATTGATCCCAATTAAAAAAGAACCAGCTTCAAGTTGCTGAAAACTTGGAGTTAACCCTAAAGTTACCTCGCTAACTCCAAATCTTGCTTTGCAGTACAGGCCTCAGCTCAGGATCTGCACATCCAGCGTCTTCACCTGCAAGATCATCTGAGACCAGCCACCCCGACAGCTGATGCAAAAACTGATTTGCACAACCAAAAAATGAACAAACCATCAGGGAAGCTCATATGTGTGCTCAGCGTCTGGCACTTCGGAGAAGTGTTATCTTCACAGATGAATTCCGGTTTACACCGTAGTGGCCAGATGGCAGACGGCATGTATGGCGTCCTGTGTATGAGCGGTTTGCTAATGTCAGTGCTGTGAACAGAATGCCCCATGGTGACAGTGGGGTTATGGTATGGGCTGGCATGAGCTAAACACAGGTGAATTTTATTGATGGCAGTTTGATTGTAACTCTATGTGAGGGAGATGTGTCTCACTGCATGAGACAAACAGTGGGCCACCAGATACTGAAAAGAAGATTCTTTTGGGTATCTGTGACTTTGGGATGTCTGTGACTAAAAAAATGCGTTTCTAAAGTGCTGTGAAATACAAATAAATGATGATGTCATTATCCTATCTTCATTACATTGTGCAATCAACATTTACGTAATAAAGATAAGTTAAATCAAAAAGAAAAACCTTTGACATATTACCTTATGAAGTTGATATAAGAAACATGTAAGGGACTGTTCTTTACTCTTTAGAGGAGGGGGTGGCTGAGGTGTGACTTTTTAAAAAGTTTTCATTTTTAATTCTTTCTTTTTTATTTTGACCCTCCCTGAAGCTACAAATAATTTTCCTTGAGGCCAGATTTGAAAACGTACCCTTTAATGTTTGAGAGTTAAAAGTTGTTGAAGACAAAATCCAAGAGTTTGAAAAAAGCCTAATTTTTGTCACTCTTGTCATGCATGATGGTTAATGCAAACAGTTTGTTTTTGGCCAAAATGTAAACAAGACATAGAAAAAAGTTATTTTTATGAAATATCACTGTTTTAAGATCTGATTTGATTACTTTTGTTTGTTTTTTGCACACCTCTCCCTTTTTGCACCACCCTCTCCCCCTTCATAAGCAATGAACAGTCCCTTAGCAAACAGTTGCCTATTTAAGCGGGATTTATACTTGAGTGTCAGCTCTATGCAGGCTACGCAGTGTCCAACGCCGTTGTGAGCATTTATAGTTGTGTGGTGGTGTGTCTGTGTCGCTCTGCAGTTACACCTCCAAAACACTAGTCAGCGTTTCTGTGACGTGCTGTTAATTTTAGTTGATCCAAAACACACATTAAACATGGCTTAATAGCGACAAATTGGCTTCATTATAACTCCCAGGATTCACAGACAAAGCACTTGTCTTTTGCTGGATACATTTCCACCACAAATACAACATGCACAAGTCTGCGGCATTGTACATTGTACAAATTAGCCTAGTGGCTAGCGGACTTTTCCTCTAGCCATATGAAGCCGGGGACAACAGCAACATTTAACAATTCGGCTCCATTACAGCTCACAACACTGACAAATCAACTGTCTTATATTAAAAACGTTTTCCGAACAAATATAACATGCTAACGTCATTAGCACAAGGCTTTGGCATTTTACATTGTATAAATTAGCATAGCCACGAGCAGAGATTTCCTCTGATCATATGAAGCCAGAATAAATCACACACAAGACTTAAAATGCTATTCTGCGGAGGCTTTATTGTCCTCACACTTTATTGTTTCTTATCTGTGAAATAAAAGTAAATAAAAGCTTTGTTTCCACTGAGGGAAACTGTTTCAGCTTACAAAAATAGGCAGGAGGTCTGCGTTGCTGCATCGTGTTGTTACATCTCTAGGGAGGTGCACGTCAGGCTACAGCATAGGGTACGGTGTCGATTTGATGCAGAAGTTTAAATCCTGCTTTACACATCCAGCTGACATGAAGCAACATTAGCACTCATTTGTAGATGGTTTAGTATCAGATATTCACACCTCTTTTAGCTCTGTTTTGTTCTCCACCAACTCCTAAAGAAGGAAAATATCTGGCCCCTTAGCTGCTATATACTCCACTCTGTTAACGTCACTTTGGATCAGAGTGTCAAGCTTAATCCTTAAAACCTAAATACAAAGTTCCATTTAATCAAGAGCACAATAATAACAAACTAATCTGGCTGCTTATCAGGAGTAGCTGTAATCCCACATCTGACAGCCTTGGTATAAAGAGTGCAGCCTTGTGTGGACTGCACCGTATTGTGCAGAGGTTTGTCTTTATTGGGCAAATGCGTCAGAGTTGGGAGGAAATCCCATTGGAGCAATAAAACTGGGATTTAGCAAGAATTTCTCTTTAAGATGAAAACAGAGGTCTTATGGGGGTGTACTCATATTGAACCAAGAAAGTAGTTATTACAGTACATTTTGTTTGTGCAGTGGAGATATATTGTACAAGATGTGCTCACTAGGACAGAAGGGGGTTGAAGTCAGCATAATGTTTAGATTAGACGGTTAACCACATGCTGCTGATGCTGAAGGTTAATAATTAGGGACAAATATATTCCATGGACGCTCCCATGGCTGTGTGCAGTGGAACATATACCAATGTGTCTGTTTGTGCATGTTCCAATGACTTATTTCTAAAGAAAGTACATTCCACGAAGTAGAACAGCACAAATGCATGACCGGAAAAAAATGGAAGTACAGTCAAGCGCATAAAATAGACAGAACGGGTCAGGTGGAGCGTTTCCTGTTTGCTGAGTTGTTTTTGTTCCTTCCGTTAGAGGCCCTCGACTGTATCTCTCACTATGTTATCATCTCTTTGTGTTTGGATTGCTCTCCTTCCGTTTGTCTAATTGCTTTACGACAGAGAAGGACGCACACGGAGGGTATTGGAAATACTGTTCAAGAACAGCAAAGTTACCCCATGATAATATGTACCGGTACCTGTGTTTACTGAAATGACTCATAAGAAGTCACAGTGGAAGTGTTAGTACAAGAAATCTGTGGGTAATATTTTAATAATATGACTTGCCGCTTAAAAGCTGCTATGTTGTATGGCACTCAGCTCGTGGTGCTTAAAGCGGCAAAAAAAATACATTTGAAAAACTCAACAGCAATGTCTCTTTCCAGAAATCATGACCTGGTTACTCAAGATAATCTACAGACCTTGTTGTGAGCAGTTTTATGTAGGAAGTATTTTCTTTCTACCGAACTACACCCACCAACCATATCACCATGCAAGAAGAAAGCGTTCGTCAACTGCTAGCTCACCAAGCACAAGTGAGCTAGCTAACGTTACAACTCAGTGGAGGAGGATGCCATTAATGTTAACATCTCACATTGTCACAAGCATGAGCCTCTCACCCATCAGTAGATGCAAGTTTCCTTCTGTACGGCGATATGGTTGGCAGTTGTAGTTTGGCAGAGAGAAAATAGTTCCTGCTTGAAACTGCTCACAACAAGGTCTGTGGATTATCTTGAGTAACTGAGTCATAAGTTACGTAAAGACACATTGCTGTTGAGTTTTTCAAATGTATTTTTTTCACGATTTGAGTACCACAAGCTGAGTGCCATCTAGTTCCATTATACTGGAGAGAAGGCAGACATCTCTACGGTCAATATCTCCAGCACTTGGCAGCTCATACCAAAACAATCTAGATGTATAAGTAGCACTACAGGGAGGAGCAAAAATATGTATTTTTGATTTGGGGGTGGACTGTCCCTTTAAGTACAGTACTTGAGTATGTTACATTCATCAGTGGGTTCTTGCTTCTTCCAAATATAACAAAGTTTATTTTGACAGACCAAACATTTTACCCATGTGTAAGAGTTGACATTTTAATCCATAGTATAATTAATGCAACTTTGCTTTACTCTCAATGACTCTTTATTTCCTTGAAATTCATGGTGAGGGTAGCCGAGACTTTGAAATTCACCAGAATTCAGGAAATAAAGGGTCTGACACTCAAAATCTCATCGGGGAGGACCCCCAGACCCTCTGCTTCATTGGTATCCCCTGGGCATAGGGCCACTGGCAAGATGTCCCTTATTATTCCTCATTTAAGGTGGCAACCTTTAGCGCTGCTAGCTGCAGCCATTTCAGCTCATTAACCTCCACGTTTGCTTGTGACGTGGGCAGGCATTCCCAGCCCAGACTGTGTGTCTTTAACGTCACTTGTAATAATTCGGAATTATTATATTCAATGGTTGATTATTTATGCTGGGAAGTGGGGGCACAGAGATTTCTTATGCATAAAGCACAGAATTTGGTGCTAAGCCCCTGCTTAGAAATTCTTGCTAATCTTGTAAACATCTGCGCATTAAGATCTCGCATACAAAAAAAAATCCACATACTATGCAGTTGGAATGCACACACTCAATTGTACATCACATTTAGTATTAATAGTATGTCAGTATGTGATTTCGAACAGAGCCCATTACTCTGCATGCATGTGCATATGGGTCCTCTCGTGTTTAAGTATCCCAGATGCTGCTATATAATATCTGAGTAAGTAGTTAGCATGTTTTTGCCAGTGGCAAAGTGAGTCAGTCTGTTGGTTTGGTTTATTGTCATCTGTCTGTCTGTCTGTCTCTGTACGTCCATCAGCCATCTATCCATCCATCTGTGTGTCTGAGGGAACAGGACGCTGTGTTTTGCTGAGCTGGTGTTATGGCTGGAAGTCAAACACTGTTAGTAATTACAGAAAAAAACACCCACACACCTACACTGGACTACGGAACAGTAACCCTGATAAGCTTATTTTATGGGATCTGGTGTTGTTAGCGTTACATCTGTCTCTCAGTTTACTGTATTTTCAATTGACTATTTTCAATGTGCACAACTAAAACTAAAAAACAGCTAAAATTGGACCTGGCAAGTGTTTGAAAAGCACTTACTGAGGTTAAGCCAGCGCTGCAGGGTGACTGCCAAACAGGAAGAGGGTAAGATCTGAGGGATGAATGTTTAAACTATCATCAGGAAGACAGCTGATTGTCTACAGTCTCCATAATGTGGGTTATAGCCATGCCACTTTTGTTTAGCCTGCAGAAATATACAGGGCAACTCAGTTTTTCTTTTCTCTAAGAGTCTAGAGGGGTCATGGAATTTTGCTGGGGCAGCATTAAGAGGCTTTGCATGAGTATTGGAATGCCCCAAAATCCTATTCTTAGCAGCCTACATGTTTTGTTACAGTTCTCAAATGAAACACTTGAGCATGCAGTATAATGAATCGTTGTAACAAGCATGATAGTGATGTATGTTGGCTCCTGTGCAAGCATCTAGAAAGAGATAAATACATTTCCATGTATTTTTTATTTTTTAGAACGTTTCAGCCTTGAGACTCTTAACTGCCGATTCAACATGCTCAATCGGGCGAAAAACCACAGACGCCGACGCCAAAGTGCCAACGGTGTGGGACACACCGCAAAAACTAGGGCGACAGACGCTCACCGAGCAACCAGTTTTCAATGCATCCACCTGATATGGACCAACACCACCATTCATTTGGAGTTGTATTTCAGGCAACCTGAAGAATATAGGTCAATTTCCATGGTGAAATATCGGTCTCTTCAGCTGCTAAAAGCTTCAGCATGTTCACAAGGTAGCATATAATTGTCTTTTTTGCTGACAACAACTAATTAGCAAGTAACAAGTAATATGCAGGGCCACGTGTTGGGGTGGGGGGCTTTGTGGGGTTGCTTATATTTATCTTAGACATAAGCAATGATAATTACATTTTATTTTGAGCCAAACTATTCACCATTATTCATTAAAACAACAAAAATAAACATTGGCTATTGGTGCTATTGGTGGTATTCTAGGAAATGTTTGCGCCCATTAAGTGAAGTAGAAATAAATGAGGCACATAAGGAAAGTGGGTCAGGCAAGAGAAAGCCGTCCATTAATTGAAGTCCGTAACAGTATATTTCTTTCACTGTGTGCTGTTTCTTAAGGGGTGCAATGAGTTCGTAATATGAAAAGCTGCTGTTGAGAAACCATAAACACATGTCAGGCTTACAATGAATGTGACTTAATTTTCTTTTCAGAGGAAGACAATGAAATTTGCATTCATCTCAGAGTGGAACAAGCTGGTAATTCAGCACGGGACGGCATCTGAAGCACTTAATTCCAGTGTTTTTCTCTTTGAAGGAAGGAGCGCTAATCACCGTCACGCACTTAAATCACATAATCATTTTTTGCAAAGAAGTCGTGTTCTACTGGAGGTCCCTGGAAATGTTATTCACTTCCAAGTAGGACTTCATGATTTCTGCAGCGTGGAAAAGAATGAATGAGTGCAGAGAAAATAGATTATATGAGCAAGAGATTGAGCTGACTACTGTGTTTTAACTGCTGAGTTAAAGTTGTTATCTTATATTACGCACATGGACAATTACCAAAGAAAAACATGCTGTCTGCCTATCAGCTGGGGCTGATCATGATTAATTTCCTATGTTTGGTCAGTATGGGAAGAACAACACAGCTTGTGTGTGTTTGTTTATACCTGCCTTCATGCGGCGTGTGTGTATGTGGAGGGGAAATGGAAAGTAAAAGCAGGTAAATTTCCACAGCGGCGGACCAGACCACCACATCATTTTTCCCATCCATCTTCACCGGAGAACTGATATAGCTGTTGAGGCATCATCTCTTTATAGAGCTGCTTCATTTCCAGGCACAGGACTGAGCTGGAAAATTTTCACATTAGGCCACTCACGTCACACACACACTGTTTTCATTTCATCCCATCCTATTGTTAATTAGATTTTGTATCTGAGGGTCCTCTGTGTGGCAACATGTTGTTAGCATTATTAAATCTGACACATAATCACCAAACACATGCTCACCAGCAACCAGTGCAATGTACCAATAATATTAAAGGGGCTGCAGTTTGAGTGTGTCCTTTGTGTGTTGCCTAAAATGAAATGAAACACATCCCGTCACAAATCACCCACCTCAAGTGGTCTCTTTTAAGGTTTAAAAATAGCATACAGGCTAAAGACTGGAAAACAAACTGCTCAGAGTCCTGGTGGCGATGATGAGCAGGAAATGGGAGAATGTTGGCAATGTTCTGTAAAAGGTGAGAACAAGCTGCAACGTCTTTGTGATTACTTTATACAGCTGCAGCTAATGGTCAACGTGCTTGCAACAGTTACTTATTTACACATCCAGCAAGATGATCATTAATTAAAGTGTGTGTTTCTGTCTTCCTGATTTAATTCCAGTATTCCCTCTTATTTGACCTTTGTCTTGGTCTGCACCAACTCCTGCTAAAATATTTCTCTCTTAAGCAGGTATACGATTCACTATGTTCACAGTGGTGCCCCCAGAAATTTTTCATAGTGGTGGCCAGATGGGGCCACTGAAAATCTTGGGGTGGCGTACCATAACCAAAAGCCATAACTGAATTTCATAGACTAATACTGGTACAGTCACAGGCTGAGTTTATTGTCAGCTGGGCAGGTAGAGTACAGTGGGTTTATCAGAGCTTTTAAAAAAAAAAAAAAAAAAATGAAAACACCTACCTGCTGCTGATTGACAAGACATTGATGAAAGCCGTAACTGTGCGGGCCTGAGAACTACAAAAATGGGCTCAATGTCACTAAAAAAACATTCGTATAGCTAGGTGGAAACTGCAAAATCAGGTGATAATCCTTTGAGTTCATCACTACAGATGACCCCTTTCATGGTACACATACTCATTAGACTCATTTGTATTGTAAAAATATTGATAAGTGCAGCTTTTCAATCATTTGACAGCAACAGTTAACTATTAAACACTATAGCGCTGTGCGTACATGACAGTTAGGTTTGTAATAGTGTGTTTGAATTTGTTGAAACTGCAGTTTTGATGGTGGAATGGAAATAAGTGTGTGTATTACCAACATGTTCTCATCTCAAGTTGTCATGTTTTGCCACTTTGTCTGTGGCCTTTCGCGTCTACGCGCTAGGTATCCTTCTGAGTCTGCTGCTAATGTTCGAGGACATGCAACCAATGCCGGGATGTCAACAAAGGCACATGGTTGGGTTTAGGCAACAAAAGCATGTGGTTAGATTTAGAAAAAAACATCTTGGTTTGGCATTCGGAAGGGCAACAGCGGGCTACCTGGGTGAAAGTCTGGGGTTTGTGGGACCCATCCACCAACCCTCTCACTTGCTCTTTAGGGACTTTCCAGCTTCTTATATTACATTGTTACCAGTGGCATTTCAACCTGTCGCCATTCAGCAGTGTATTAAACCCCTACTGTCTGTCTGGCATATTACAATGCGAAGGTTATGTCCAACCGCGTTATATACTGACGCCAGAGTTGTGGACTCAAGTCACATGACTTGGACTCGAGTCAGACTCGAGTCATGAATTTGATGACTTTAGACTCGACTTGACAAAATGTAAAGAGACTTGCAACTCGACTTGGACTTTAACATCAATGACTCGTGACTTCACTTGGACTTGAGCCTTTTGACTTGACAAGACTTGCTACTTTCCCCAAAACCCAAAGATTAAAAAGTATGTTATTAAGGAACACTCTGTATCTTTTATTGTGTATATGTGCATGTATGTGCTGTCGGCACAACATCCAATCAAATTAGATCCACGTTGTTTTGATCGGACAGCATCCATCCAATCAAATTGCAGGACAACCAATGAAGAGGAACTGTCTCAAACAACGCGCCAGTTAGAAAAAATGATACCAAAGATAGTTTTGTTTGGGTATAAAATCTACGAGGTGGTCAACAAAAAACGAATTGCAGTATGCAAAACATGCAGGTTGAAGATTACAGACGGAGACGCAACAACTTCCAACTTCGTTCGACATTTGAAGTTGCACAAAGAACGGTAAGTTCTGAATGAAAGCTAACGTTTATTGGCTAAGTAACTTTTCTTTGCTGTGTAGTTAGCTAAATCAATGAGGCTGTAAACTCACTGTTAACGTTACATTGCAAACACAGTAAGCAGGGTTGTATGAGGTACTTATACATAACGTTAGTCAATGTATCACACACAGTAGACGGCAGTCAGCAGCAACGCGTATTTTAGCCACCTACAAAAAGACAAACCTAATAAAATCAAGGTCAGTTTAAATGTACACTATATTAAGAATATGTGTACCGTTTTAGCTTGCTGTCAGATGGACTTTTCCGACAGGAAAACAAAGTTATACTACTCGTTGTTCTCACTCTCCAGCATAGGGCCCTGACATATAAAAAGCACAACCCTGTTCATTGTTATGTTCATGTATTTGTTATGTTTCTCACATGTACACACACATGCACACACACAGACAATATGAGATGAGATGAGATAAGTACAGGACAGGACAGAAACTGCTGTGGAACTAGTTAAAATGCAATATGCCATGGAAATACAATGTTAGCACTTTTGTACAAGTAATTGCAGTTGCACTTGTTTTTTTTTCAAATGTGTTTATTCTGTAAAGGAGTGTTTTAAAATGAAGAATATTCTTGTAGAATATGAGTTAAATGTTAAAAATGACTGGTTAATAGTACAATTAGGAAGTGCAATGTCAGCACAATTTTTTTCTGCAATTTTAATTCCACTTGTTTTAATAAATAAATACAGATTTTAAAAGCATACATGATCTGTGTAAATATATTATTACTCTGTGGTTAAAAGGACTCGAAAGGACTCGAAACTCAAACTGCAGGACTTAGGACTTGACTTGAGACTTGTCAGTCTTGACTTTGGACTTGACTCGGGACTTGCGTGTCTTGACTTGGGACTTGACTCAGGACTTGAGGGCAAAGACTTGAGACTTACTTGTGACTTGCAAAACAATGACTTGGTCCCACCTCTGACTGACGCCACCCAGCCCCCGAAAGGTGGCTTTTGGCGTCAGGTGTCTGACGCTGGAATCACTGACAAAGTGGGGGAATTTGATGACTTCAGAGTGATGTCAAGTACCAGCTATATCTGGTGGGATTAAGCTAGCGGAACCAATCATTTGACGATTACCACTAGTAGTACCGTCTGAATCTAACAGTGTGACTGTGGAAATATTGTGCCCACACTGTGGTGTCCCTCCAGGTCGCCCTGGCAATTAAGCTGCAAAATTTTGAGCCACAAACCTCCTTTGCATTGTTAACACTCAGTGTTAGCTCTGTTAGCATCATTAGCATTATCAGCTGGGTTAAATGTGCTAACATAGCTAACAATGCTAAAGGGGTTTTACAAGCATATTCACCACAAATAAAGCTGCTTACTCACAGGGGCTGTATAGGGGGAGACTGAAAAGTAGCCACCATGTTTTCCCACCTGATCTAGCTAGTGGTCAGTGCAGAGCAGCCAAGGCTAACCTTAGCTAACCAGTGGAGTTGGATGGGCAGTGGGCACTGTGTTTCCACGTTAACATGGTTAGCCAGCTAATTGTTAGCAACAGAAAATAAAAGGCAAGACATTTTCATCTAGTAACATAAAAATTTCACCACCAAACACATTGAAATGTGGTGCTAGCTCACACTGAGTCAATCGAGCACCAGAACAAAAAAACAAACAATAAAATTAGTTTGCTGTTAATGAGTGTTTAACTATTGAAAGCTATTATAACGGCAGGCTAATTTCACTTTCAGAATGACTCTGATATGATTTCTTGATTAAAATAGTTTATAAAAAATATTGATTCATCCAGTTCAAACATATAAATTAAACCATGTCTGTCATGACTTATAAAAGTGGCCATGT
Organism: Epinephelus moara; assembly: GCF_006386435.1. NCBI lineage: Eukaryota > Metazoa > Chordata > Actinopteri > Perciformes > Serranidae > Epinephelus > Epinephelus moara. The sequence continues at coordinate 27,811,371 of NC_065518.1, read as the reverse complement.
TGTCTTTAGCTTTTTGCTAAATGTGATTAAGTTTAACATATGACATTTTTGACTCATGTTAATACATATTTTTTCGAGTTGTTTGAACCACCTTTTCATCCTCACACCTAATTCAAGTTAAAACTCCAAAGAGTGAGTCAGTGTGTTGCTATAAATATTTCACATTTCTGGATAATTTGATAAATGAGCTGTGGAGTTGTGGTACTCGTCTCATATGTTTCACACTGTGTGACTCAACAGGCTGAATTTTTAATATCAATTGTACTAGTTTGTTTCCATTATGTACTCATTTCACATGAGCAGTGAAGTTTTCCACCGCAAACAAGGGAATAAATACTGCAGTGAGCTCTGAGGAAAAGGCTGCTCAGGCTCCATCAGCGCAGGGGCCGTGGAAATAGAGGATGACGCAAACAACAAAGCACACACTTGTAGCTTGGCGTGCACGTGTGTTTCCTGGGAAGAGAAAGGGAAAGAGAAAGGGCTTCCAGTGAACTGCACAGATTGACTCACAAACTCCCTCTCATGTGTGAGTGAAAGCCTGCGAGGGAGGAAGGGCTGCCACCACGAATCCTGAATCATCCCGCTCTGAAGTGAGGAAAAAAGTGCTAAAATTAGGAAAGGAACTAATTTAAAAAAAAACAGGGAGCGGATTCCAAAAATATCTTCAAAATATTGCCTATCTAGGATGTTTGGTGTGAAAGTGTCTCTTCCAAGTTGATGCTTAGGGGGTGGGTTTCAGTGATGTCCTGTGGATTTTAAACCTCAGGAGGGTTGGTGTGAGTCCAAAATAACAGCTTGGTCTAAATGTTGGGTCCTCAGAGTTGTGCTACCTGCTGCTCTAGTGGTCCAATATCCGCTGGGATCGTTAAAACTGGGGAATATCACACTTTTTATTTTAGTTTTGGTAGTGGTAGGTGGCACGCTTTTTTTTAAGCTTTGATGGCTATTACTGCTGCCCCGTTTTATCCCACCCACCCACTCTCCTGTGGATTTGTCTATATTTCATATGTACATTTTATGTGTTTATGTGTGTGTGCGTGAGAGATGAGTGTCCTCGATTCTATTTTCAGTGCCAGGAAACTTCACACATTGACGTCTTTGCCCAACAGATTGAGGCAGCTACACATAGGGAGGCTCACAGTGTGATGCCGCACATTGATGCCAAGTTGTCAGTTACAGACGCTTGCGTGTGTGTGTGTTGTGTGCGCGAGCCACTCCCCAGATTCAGTGTGTCAATTCTTATATAGCATTCCCTCCATTCCCCTGGTGTTTTGTTGTTTTTAGAAGCACACTGACGCTGTGTGTCGTCAGCAGGCTGTAGGAAACCCCAGGAGAGCCCTTAAGCCACGACACACACTGTGTGTTTGCAAGGATCACAAGCTAAATTTTGGGGTAGGTTATGAAAAAATACTATTTTAAAATACCTGTTCCCTACTGTAATGTTATCCAGTCTGAACCACCCTGATCAACTCCCAGACTGATGTTTTGTTTGTTTTGAAGCTGCAGCCCTGGTTGAGCCGGTTACGACAGTGAAATCATTTCTCATGAGGCATTGGCTGTTGTTTATTTTATTTACCCCTCGTGTCTTGTTTGCTGATGTGACCTAATTTGTGCCTCAATCATGCAATGTGAGTAATCTAAAAATAACAGTGTGAAATACGTCACGTGTGATGCAGTGCCTGGAATAAAAAATACTGTGTGTATAAATACAATAATGTAGATACATTTTTAGTTGGTTTTTTTTGCTTCAAGTTTCTAAAACAAGGACTTTTTTTTTGTAAAACAGCAGAGTAAAAGTTGACCCACTGGCCCCGTGTGTATGTCTCTGCTGGGCCTGTAACCACTGCATCACGATGGGTGATTGAACTCAGCTGCATGCAATCACTACCTGCGGCTGCAGGTGGGCGAGAGGGCAGCACCTGGAGGGACACACCAGAGAGAACAGAATCGACACAAAAACACACAACACAGCACATAATATTTAGGTGACACAGAGACAAAAACGTTCCAAAATTATCCTCTTTTAGTAGGCCCTCCATCACTGGCAAATACCCATCTTTGAAACTCCGCATTCCTAACCCCCAGTCCAAGATAAACCTGATGATATTATTATTAAATCTTAATTTCATATCATTTTAATGTAATGATTTTAATAGTTTATTAATAGTTTATGTAGAATAAGCACATAATGGAGAGACGGATGATGGGTTTGCCTTTTTCAGGGGCATATATAGCAAATGGCACCATTTTTAATTTAATGAGAACCCTTTAACACACACATTTTCAAAGGTTACAGTCTCTCATAACGGCCCATTCTCTGCCCAACACTTTGCCAGAGGGCCCACTCTCTCTATAGGCCCCCTGCACCTCACAGGTCCCTGTGTCTACATTTATGCCCCTGCCGCGGATATCGCTACTGCATAGACTCTGGTGGTGTGTCTCAAATCACATACTTTCGTTAGTACACTTCTATGTAGTATACTATGTGCACTATGTACTCATTGGTGTAGTGCGCAAATTTCGACAGGGTAGTGTTGTCTCAAACCAAACACGGCCGTTGTGCACTCAACGGAAATGACAACCGCAAATTAGCTAGTTAGCAAACAAGCATTAGCATTTGCATTATCATTCACGGTACCAAATCATTACAGACTGCTAAATTAATACCCGACAACATTATAGTGGTGCTTAGTGCAAAAAACACGTGAATTTGTACAATGCAGCGACGTTCACAGTCGCACAGTCCTTGGCCGCTATTTCCAGTTTGAAAAGTGGTCCCTCCCCTTCCGCTACGTAGCCAAGATGGCGACCATTGAGGGCGAGAAGTGTCCATAGTTCCACACTCAACTTTTTGACTGTTTTGAGTGCACCATCCGGGTACTCATAGTGCACTGCATTTTTCCATACTTCTCAGTGTGAATGTACTTATGCACTCAAAATAGTAAGTGTAAGTACAGAAGTACGCGATTTGAGACACAGCACTGGTCTAGATAATGTTACTAGCAGCAGCCATGGAGTGGAGTGGAGATGCATCATCCATCATACAGTCTGTGATCAGAGCACAATGTAAGTGCATCAAGTGGACATGAAGTGTTAGCATTAGCATGTTCCTTACAAAACCAATTTAAACAGTCATTCTCTGCCTGGGAAAAGACCCGCTTTGGTCGTTTGTTCAAATGCCTAAAACAACCTAGATATTTATGTTTACTTGACAAGGACCTCTGATAAAATTATGAATTAGTTGTCTTGTATGCCAAAAGGTGGAAGTAGCATAGACTTATTAGCATCACAAAGCATGGGACTTTGGCACAAGAGGCCACTGCTTACCCTATTTCCTCTTACCATGGCCCTGAAGGCCTGAAATGCTAATATAAATGTTTTTGTTTTTTTGCAATATTTTTCCCATGAAGGACCTTTTGAAATGAACTGGCAAATAACCTGTTTTCAAGTTTCAAGTCTTAATTTGTTATATGTACAACAGTTATAGTGAAGCGGTCCTTGGCAAAATTCTTGCTTTGAGCTTTGAGGCTCTCTGCAACAATTGTACTGCAAAATGCAAAAAACAACAACAAAAAAAACCCAATAAAATGTAGAATAAAATAAATCTAAATAGTGGTACAAAATACATATATATATGTAAACTGTGGTGTGATCAGGTGGGTCACTGAGGTAATTAATATTTGTATGAATTAAGTGCACTTCCAGGGGAGCAACAGTAAATTCAGTCACCTCAGTGCTGCCAACCCTCCCACCTGACTGCTGTCTGCAGAGGATAAGAAACATACAGAAGGAAGAGGACTAATGCAGGTTATCATCATACTGTGTATCATCCTGCTTTCGTCATATTCCTTTATGTCATTCCACTGTCTATATAAATGTTTATATATATATATATATATATATATATACACACACATATAAATAAATATACATATATGTATATATATATATATATGTATATATATATATATATACATGTGCTGAGCTGACTGCTACTGTACTGTGCAACACTACATGTTCACTCTATCACATGCCTGCCCCTCTATCCACAGACCTCTTCAGTCATCGTGGGTGTTTAGGTTTGTCTGGATGAGAGGCCATTAGGTATTCCACGAGGCTTGTGGGCTACAGTCAATCACACACTCTCGACCCACGCTCATGCGCCGAGGTTGGGCGCGTCAGTCCATTTACTCCTACACAATGAATGTTGAGACGTGCGCATACGCATGCACTCAAATACCTGACCAAAACATTCCACTTGCATTCCTGTTATTGCTTATGTTGGTACAGCTCTCGCAGTATGCACTTCATAGTCTAGACATACTGTCTCATATATATTTGCTATTACAGAGGAGCACTGCAGTAAAATTATTATCAATAACTGGATTTTTTAGGGTTACAGCAACTGTTAAAGGATTTTCCCAAATTACATATACATATTTTTTCATCTTATCACGAGCAGTAAATAGCCATGCAAATGGCTTTGGGTTTTGCTATCTTTGAGATTTGTGCCTCCACCCTAATGCAATGTTGTCTTAGGGTTTGTTTGTGCAGCAATATCTCCTGAAGCTGTAATCATTGAGCGCAATATTAGTTGGCCACCATAATGGTCTTCCATGCATCCACAGTATAGTTGTATAGTATAATTTTTGTGTTACATTGTCTCTCTTTCTCTTTTATAATGTGTGTTCTTTCTACTCTTGACTCTAACATGACATAAGACAGTGAAAATAAGAAAAAAATAAGACATGTAGCTTTCATGATACTGTCTACTGACACGTTCGTGGTAGGTTGTCTTTACTGGTGCTTTGTTGCTCCGTACAATAAAGCAATCCACTGTCCCACTCACGGCTTTCTCCTTTTAAATGTTATCATCCCTCACACTGGCTGCCAATCAGGGCTTGATGTGTCACACACTTATAATTCCCACACACGCACGGTGACAAATAGGTTCCCCATGAAGGTTTTTTTTAAATTAGATTAAAGTAAATTACATTTTTTTTAGCTAGAGTTTGCCTCTTTATTAGGAAATGGGTGCACACAACATACTGTCAACGAAAATTCATTCATGACTTTAAATCCCATGGCACACCTGGATTGGCATACACCATTTGAGAACCACTGTTGTAGAGTATCAAAAAAGTAACGACGTGCTAGCATATGTCTGGCACCTGCTCGTGTCAGCAAAACAAATACAAATGCATCACTTCACCTAAAATAATTTCAATCTCAGAGTCTAAGTTTCTCTCTCTCTCTGTCTCTCTGTCCTTCTTTGTTTGCGCCTTGTTCACAGGTCAACAGGATGCACCTGTCCATAGTAATTAACACCTCCATATGTGGTGGTCACTGGCTATTAATGGACTCAACATATGATAATTACTGACTAGCGGGAGCGCGCTGTGAATTTAAAATTGATTGTCATTCGTGAACATACACACGTGCCTACAATCGAATCCAAGTTTTCCGCGACGTTCATGAATCGGACTTACATTCCTTAGGTTGTGTGCAATTCATTTATCCATTTATTTATTCAGTTATTCATTACTCATTTTTTAACTTGGCACTTTCTTTACATTTTTTAAATTTATTAATATGTGTTTCTAATAAGCACATATTACTTTTTATTCTGGGCTGTTATTTTATCTTATTTTATTCTCTATTTTTATTTATTTTTTTATTCCCTTATCATTACTATTTATTCTGCTGTCTGCCTTATATTAATAGTACTTGAACCCATGTCATATCATGCTACTCCTGCCATGTATTATTGTTGTGTGAATGGTTGTATGTCTTGATGGTGGACTGTAGAAACTGAATTGCCCTTTGGGGATAAATAAAGCTTTCTGTATCTGTATCTGTATCTGTATCAGTATCAGTATCTGTATCAGTATCTGTATCTGTATCTGTATCTGTATCTGTATCTGTATCTGTATCAGGTGACCAGAGAAATGACTCATAATGAATGCTAACGTTGCTCCATATCTTCCTAGTGTGTAAATATGCAACTGTTTGCTTACATCTTCACAGTGGCAACCTTATAAAGCTGATAATATCTTAATATTATTAGAATTTACAGGCTGTTAGCTGCCAACAAGTGACCAAAAAAATCCAGTTGTTGCTGCCTCAGGCCCTGATCACACAGAATGCACACAGCACTGCCTGTTTTTAAAAATTGAACACCACTAGTAAAAGGAAAAAAAAATGCTTGCTGTGCCTTATTATTGTTGCCAGGCAACTACCCCATCTCATCCTTACACTGACCTTCCCCTGTAATCAATTGAATGTTTTTTTTCTCTCACAGTAATTAGTAGCTAGGGTACTTGCTGTAGTTCTGGTTGAGGGTGAGAGGCTGTCAACAAACAGTTTGTTGGGCACAGGGAAACAGAGATCTATGTGGGTACATGAGACCCTAAAAAAGAGGTTGGATCACAGGGAGTACCACCAGTTGGTCCAGGAGCTTCTCCTCTGTGATGGCCATTTTCAGGCCTGTCTGTTGTTGGGCCGTATAGCTCTGAGTATCCATCAGTTTCTCCTCCATTGTTAACTTATTGCCTGACCACCACAGAAGGCCCGTCTCTCAAATCATCCGATTGGACAGTGGGTTGAAGTTTTTTCAACTCAAGGAGTTCTGTGCTCTGGCCAAAATGCCAGGTGCCTAGATCACAGAGGCGTGTAGCATCCCAAAAACCACAAGCAAAAACCTTCATTGTCATTTTAAAATATTACAAGAAGCTTTCTGTGTGATGGGGGCCTTGGTCCTGCTAGACTGAGGAAGAAACAGGAAGGACAGAATATGGATGACATACAGTAACTGGCTCTTGTATAACTTTATAAACAGCACTTGAGCATGAAGCGTTACAAAGTGCTTTTTAAAAAGTAGCATTGAACAATTAGAGAAAGAGTGAGCTGCAAAACATGAAAGAAAACCACAGTCACCAACAAACAACCAACCAACCAACCAATCAAAAAAACAGATCAACAGACAACATTATATAAATGCCATATTTCTGTAATTGCACTTAAAAAGTGTCTCTAATAAACTCTATTAACTGTGATCAAACATTTTGAGAAACATCATCATCATAGCAGAGCTAAATGTACTCTTTAATTCATTCTGAAGCGTAATAAAGGGGAAAAAAAGATGCATGTAAATTTCCATCCGATAAAATCAGAGTGAATCATTTTGTGGTTCTTTGATGGCAGCCCAGCAGGCTTATGAACAGGTCCTCTATTGTCCACTGCTTCACCAGCAGACGCAATAAAAAAACACTCTCCAGCTAGTGGAGGAAGCATGCGTATTGCTCTGATGTCACTGTGATGCGGTTGTGTCATGTCGTGTTGCTGTATGTGCTGCCGAAAACACCTTGTCTCGAGAAAACAAAGTCAACAGGAGCTCAAGTCAAGTGGATGTCTGAGCTGAGAGAACTAGTGTCAGTCAGTCTGACATCATCTCACAGCTCTGCTAACAGCAGTTTTCTCAAGTGTTGTTTATGAGGGTATTTTCCATCTCTTGTGGAGGATTATGTAATTTAATGAGCAGTGTTTTAATGGCTTCTCCATCAGCAGACCAAACCAGGCCACACACTGTAAAATGTAACAGCTGATCTTACTAAAACAAATCTAGGGAACAACTGCCTTGAAAAGGGTGAGTAAATATAACTATTAATCCTAACTTATGCTTACTTTTTTATGTAGTCATTTGGGTCTCTTCAAGGTCATTTTTCATCTCACTTAGGTAATTTTGTGTCTTCTCTTGGTCGTTTTATGTCGCTTTGTAATCATTTTGTGTCTCTTTTTGGTCATTTTTACTCTCTGCCTGGTCGGCACATATGAATTTGAGTGGCATTTTGTAAGTGAATGCTGTAGGGACCCCTGATACTTTGAGCCCTGGGCCTGTGCCTGTGCCTGTGCCTGGTAAGCATGTTCATTAATCCTAGCATGACTGCAAAGGCACACCTGCTCTGATACTAATTAAGATAGATGCACAGTTGACTGCAGAGGCTGTTCCATATCATATCTTGTGACAAGTTTAATCAGAAAATGTAGGTGCAGCAGCTGAAAGGAATACCCCCCCCCCCCCGGAATGTCTATTTGCGTATTAATTAATCACCTCGAGTTACACTGACTTTGTGAAGAAAAACTTATTTTCTTGCATGCCTCCACATTGAAGGAAGAATTGGAAAGAATGAGAAAATTGTTGTTGAATTAATTGAATTAATAAAATTTAACAACATTTTTAATGCAATTAAAAGCAGCCTGGGGAAATACATTTTACTGACATGTAATGACCACAAGCTAATAAACAGAAGCCTATAAAAACTTTAAAGGTGCTTGCAAGCACAACGAAATATCGTCTTTAACAACAACTCAGTTCAAGTCTCCTAAAAAAGAAGGAAAGCTATAAAGCTTATAGCACATTTGGATATGCCCTAGGCGAGCCTAGGACATTATAATTTACCCTTTGACCAATACTAATTTTCACTTAATAAGAACTTGAACACCTCACAATGTAAATTATGTAAATCAATGTAAATCAATGCATCCTCCTCGTTGCAGCCACCGGCTGCTTAGAGGTAATGATAGATGCTGATTGCAACATTCATTCGTTTTTGTTTGTTTTTTCATGTTCTTTCTCTTCACATACACTCCTCTCTGTAGTGTAGTGGCAGTTGAGTGGGCACCAGAGAGCTTTTGTCATTTTGACATGATAACGATACACGTGATGTCGGGTCACTTGGCCATCTCCCCTAGAAAGCAGGTAAAGTGTAACAAGCTGGGGAGGGGGGCAGCAGGAACCCAGACAAAAAGGCCTCTTTATTATCTAGTAGGCTTTGCTATGGAGTTATGTATATTTCAAAATAATAGTAGTTATATGACGGTGCCCTTAGCATTCGCCTATACTGCCTATGTCCAGGGTCGGCACTGGCCTTTGGGGGCAACACAATACACTGTTAACATACACACATTATCAAAAGCTGATCAAGTGAACTTGTTAGCTGCTTATGTACACATACAGATGAGCAACAGAGCAACACAAGCACTCTGTATCTACCTGGTGAATCATCAGATATGCACCCTCCAGCAGGTCTTCAACCTACCAAAGTTCTCCCACACTACCCCGCTCCTCCTCACCCTGCACTGGCTCCAGGTGGCTGCTCGAATTTGGTTCAAGACACTGGTACTTATCATGCTCTGAATGGCACAGGCCCATTTTTTGTCCAGTATACTATTCAACTGTATGCCCTGGGTCCGCTTTAACCGCCTCATAAACATGCTTAACATTGTTCTATTGTCTTACTACTTACTACTAATTACTAATTATTTATTTGATTTTATGATTCTGATACATATAAGACAACTTTGAACTGACGACCTTCTGAGTTTGCATGTTCTCCCCGTGTCAGCGTGGGTTCTCTCCTGGTACTCCGGCTTCCTCCCACAGTCCAAAGACATGCAAATTGGGGATAGGTTAATTGGTGACTCTAAATTGTCTGTAGGTGTGAATGTGAGTGTGAGTGGTTGTCTGTCTCTATGTGTCAGCCCTGCAATAGTCTGGCGACCTGTCCAGGGTGTACCCTGCCTCTCGCCCAATGTCAGCTGGGATAGGCTCCAGCCCCCCCACGACCCTCAAGAGGATAAGCGGTTAGAAAATGGATGGATGGAAGTTCTTGTTACTCAGAAATTCGAGTTACCTCGACTAAATATTGTCTGAAGAAAAGTGGACACTTATGCAATATTTTTTTAATTTGTACTCACTTTAGAAGCAGAAATTTGAAGCAGAACGTCTCTTTGACTTGAAAGAGTCCCTTGTGTTGTTCAGTATCTTCTGTTTGATCTTGAGTTAGAAAAAAAGGGAAAACATGAGAATGTCCAAAGGGGATGAAAAATTTTAAGAGGCATCGTAGATCAGCCTGAGTTACACTCTTCTGTCGCTTCTTGCATGTTCTTGTTCCAGTTCTGCTGCAGCCTCTTCCTTTAAACTTGCTGACATTTAAGGAATCTCGCTACTATCAACTGCTGTATACTGTACATTACTCATCTCATTTCTCAGCTTGCTTTCACTTCTCATTGCTCACCTACTACTTCTCTCTGTTTCTTTGTTCTTTTCTCTTTTCTGACACTGTATCTTGTCTTCGCAGATCAGCTCATAGACATCAGAGGAAGGTTTTGCATGAGACACAAGAGTGCTTGATGCAGTCTGATGCCTTCAGTAAAGTTTCTCAGTTGTTCTCTGTTCAGACCGTGTTGTTTTTGAGCGGTGGCTGATGTTCTACACACATGTAGGCCAAGGATTTATCTAGTCAGTTTCCTTGAGGGGTAGAGCTTAGATTCTCTGCCCGAGCCTGGACCCGACCCGGACCCGACCCATGGGCTGGGTCGGGCCGTATTTTCCCGCCACTATCCTCGGGCTCCGACGGGTTGGGCTCCTCATAATAGACCTAGGCTATGGAACCAACTACTTATCACACCTGACGGCGCCACTGGCCGCGTACATGTGAGTTGTCGACGGTGACAGCGTGTGTGTCGGCTTCATCGAGTGCACCAAGTGCAGCACAATGCTGGTATTTGACAACAAAAAGACGGGGACCTCGACACTTAAGAGGCACATGACGAAGGCTTGCCATGGAAAGAAAGACGAGAGTCAGCCTTCAATGTCCACGTTCGTATCCTTCAAAAAAATGTCGGGTTTAAACAGACTGAGCTCTTAAATACAGTTAAAGGGCCGGGCCGGGCCGGGCTCGGACAGAACATGCACGGGCTGGGGTGGGGTCGGGCTGGATTTTTTGGGCCCGATCTAAGCTCTATTGAGGGGTAGTAGTGGTGCTTAGAAATCTGTTACCTCAACTTCATGTTCTTGAGTGATTTTTTAAAAAATAAATTGTACTTCTAAGAGTAGTAGTTTTGTCGAATATGGTTCACTCTTACCGAGTACATTTGCAATCAATTATATGTATTTCTACTCCGTTACTTTGGGCTACACTCTAACTACTTTTCAGCTGAGTTCAAATGCAAGACAGCAATTGTTCTACAGCGAGAGCTAAGATAGTCTACTAGCCAATCATAGCATCGCAGATGAAACGGGGTAGTGGCCCTACACCCAGATTCATTCTCCAACATCACGTCTTTGTGCGGGGTCCGGTCAGAGGACTTCATCTGCGTCACAGGCAATATTTTCCCTTGCCAGACAATGGGGGAAAACCCCTCTGGTGTCAAACCCAGCCATGACAAGACTCCACAGTTATATCATCACAGGCCTGTTCCATTGCCTCCAATAAAGTTTCCCTGGTGTAGGGCTCGGTTATAGACCTTCCACTGCCATGCAGAGAAAAACTCCTCTATTGGATTCAGGAAGGGGCTGTAAGGTGGAAGGAAAACCTTGATGAAGCGCTGGTTGTTGGTGAACCACTCATGTATCAGGACAGCATGGTGAGAGCTCACATTGTCCCAAACTATGACATATACAGGATGCACTACTTGCTGATCCAGCTGCTCATGTGCAGCCATACAGGATACAGCCAGTAAAAATTGTATTGTAATGAACATTACAATACTTACAGTATCGTATTCTGAATGTCAAATGTTGTACAACAAGACACACAACGACCTGTTCTTTTCTCTGAATGTCCTGATGATGCTGGCTAAATCAAATTGGGTTGGACTCTTTGTCCTGCTTCTCTCATTGTCATCCCATGCACAAGGACATGGTGTACAATAGTTGCCCGAATTTCATCAGTAATGATTGTTCTTGGCCTCTTCCTCATCTGCTTCCTCCTCGTCCACCACCTCTCACATGAACTCTTACTTCTCTGCCTCTCTGTATGTTTCTGTCCATTGTAGATGGATGCCATCTGTGTACTCTGAACTGACTTGTATCCTGCCCAATTGGTCTGATCACATCATTAGAAACATGTGTGTTCAATTTTGAATTGTTGTGTGTAAAAGATGACAGCCGTGTTGGAGTTGTGTTCACATTTTGCCAGTTTTTACAGTTTTGCAACACAAGTTTATCACGGTGTGAAATGTGTAGTAACTGAGAATGTGTTTAAGGTTTAGCAAAATAGAGCAGATGAGTTTTGCAAATTGAGTCTAACTACCTGAACAGCGTTTAAGGTTTGGCCAAAAGAGTGTTTGATTCGAAAAATGACTTTAGGCCACTGAGAATTTGGTTCAGTGAATGGGGTTTAGTGATTTAGCAATCGCGAAAAACTGTAAATGCATACAGACTTTTTCAAAGTCAACTTACTTACTTTGTTTTTAATCGGGATTTATGTTTTTGCATCAAATCGACGCCATACCTACGCCGTACCCTATACTCTACTTTGTACCTTACACTGCCCCCATATGAGATGAGGAAATCTCCACTACTTGCTAGGCTATTTTATACAATGTAAAATGCCATAGGCTTGCGCTAATAATGTTAGCATGTTGTATTTGTTTGGAAAACATGTCTAGTATAAGACAGTTTTGTCAGTGAACCTTGTGAGCTGTGATGGAGCTGAGTTTGTAACCTTACCTTCGTTAAATGTTGCTGTTGTCCCTGGCTTCATATGAGTAGAGGAAATGTCTGCTAGCTGCTAAGCATGTAAAATGCCATAGGCTTGTGCTAATAACATTAGCATGTTGTATTTGTGGGGAAAATGTGTCCAGCAAAAAACAAGTGCTTTGTCTGTGAATGCTGTTATAGTTATAGTGAAGCTAATTTGTGTACTTGCGTTTGAAATTGTCACTATTAAAGGGGCAAAAAGCGAAATCATCGTAGGTTTGCTGTTGTGCACTGCCTGTAGACCAAAACAAAGTGTGTCATGAGCCACACCTCCCTCTACCTCTGCTCTCCACCCCCACTCCCCACCCCCAACTCGCCTGCGTAGCCAAGCACCGCAGCACCTCCACGGACTATTACATCCAGTCCACAGAGAAGAGTAGGAGCATTAGCGTTAGCTCCCGGGAGTGTTAGCAGTTAGCACTAGTTGCCTGCCACACTAACGTTCCTACTCTTCTGCGTGCCCGCTCACGGAGAAGAGTTAGCGTTAGCTCCTGGGATTAGCACTAGTCGGCTGCCACCGGCTACTGGAGTAACCTACAGCCATGGAGCGCTTCTACCAGCTCTTCTAGTCACTGAGCCTCGCCTCCATCTCAGCAAGTATATTACATTCATTACAGGCACCATCATGCCATCTGCCATTGCTCACTGGCTGTAGCCTTTTATAGGGAGGGAGGGCCAAGGGCTCCCAGTGGAGGGAGGAGGCGGCGATTCACATGAACGTACATTCGTTTTGAATCAACTAAACTTTACAGCACTTCACAGAAACCTTCGTTGCCAACTAGTGTTTTGGAAGTGTAACTGCAGAGTGACACAGACCACAGCACAAGTATAAATGCACACAACAGTGTAGGCCATGTGTGTAGGCTACGGTGTAGGCTCTGCATAGAGCAGATGCACAAGTTTAAGTGCACCTTTAGGGTTTCTTCCTCAGGTTTAGGCAACAAAAGGTCGAGGTTAGGTTTAGAAAAAAAAAAGACATCATGGTTTGGCTTTAAATAAGATACCTATGGGACGTAATGTCATGTAACATACATTTTTAGTGTAGCATGCTAGACATACTAGCATACTATGCTATAGAATTACGTTGTTTTGATTATACCTTGGCTAACGTTTGATTTCACACTGGACACAAACAGCAGTCTCCTGCGTGAAAGTCTGTGGATTTTCTTGCTGTTTGTAGCCTACTACAGCACTTGATTGAAGCTTCAAAAAATCAAGATCATTGGTCGCTGAGTTGCAGAAACAAACAAACAAACAAACAAACACAAAACTTTATTAGGAGCTAATATTAAGCTAATAAATTGCATCTAATCAAAGTACTCAATACTTTTTGCAACATATTTTTTTACTCTTACTCAAGATGTTATTTATATGAGTACTCTTACTTCTGCTTCAGTCAATGTAATTATAAATTCACAGCACTTTTACTTTAGTACTGTATTTGTTTAGTCTCTGTCTCTCTTTGGATTATGGACCTGCAAACCAATCCTTTCAGCTCCAGCCTGGCTCTCACAAAAGACGTCGGTCTTTGCTATAACACCTGTCATGTTCGCTTTTGTTGCCACCTCTGTCTGCACCCACTCACCTACTGCAAAGCGTACAGAGAAAAATGCCAGGCGTTCTTGCTGCAGAATGTGAAAGAACATCCAAAGCTGATTGTGTAATTGGTTTGCTCCCAGGTCTGGTCTGCACCCAGATTGACTTTTTCAATAAAAAACAGAAATAAATGATACCACAGACACCGCTGTCTCCAGCAATGAGAGGTTTATAAGCTGGGAGGGTTAAAGGAGACTCATTAACTCTCATCTCTGTACATGAGTTTACATAGTGGCTGCGAATACAAATACTGTGTGTGTGTTTTTAATGTGATGTGAGTGGTAATGTTAGTCATTATTGCCATATGTTATACAGCACAATAAAAAATGCTTGTGTGTGTGCGCGCGTGTGTGTGTGTGCATGTGTGTGTGAGAGTCGTGCAGCTGTAGGAAGTTGAACACTGTGGGAAGGTCACAGAGGAGAGAGGATGCTCGGAGGGAGCATTTTGTGCTTTGATGAGATTTGCAGATAGAGATTGTGACCTTTAATCACCAATGTACTTTTCACTAATGCTTTAAAATCATGAACATGAACAGATGAAAACAGTTAGGGAATATACAAAAATTACTGGAGGATGGGGGTGAGGTCGGAGGCTGAAACATATGTAAAACTTTCTAAAAAGCACCATCCTCTCCAGTGGGATTCCTGCATGCTCTGAACTGTTCCCTTGCCTTAGAAAAAGACTGGGACATCCTCCGCACTATTATCTCAAATCATCACTGATTTCAGGCCTAAAATGTTAGTGAAGGATATTACCATTGACAGTCGGCCTTAACTCTGCATGCCGGATGAAATTAACTGGGCCGTAAACTAAAAACTAAAACTAAGGTTAGTATACTTTCAATTTACTTTGAATGTACTATCAGGGATATACTAAACAAAAGTATACTTAGTTTATACTGATAAGTACACAGAAAAAGTTGCCTATACTTTTACTTACATGCAAGTATATTTAGCTTATACTTGTATAGAAAGTATAGAAGCCCTGCCTTCACTTAAAATGAAGTATTCTTGTACTGTACTACAGCTGGCTTGTGGGTATATACTTGTATAGCTATGTAACATAACTATTCCTCAAGAGTTGTTGTTTTTGTCCAAAGTGTGTTTGTAGATATGGGAAAGTACATATATGTTCAGATGAAAAAAAAGTCCCAAGTTCAGTTGTTTAGTTCAGAAAAATAAAGTTTATTGTTTTGAATAATGAAAAGGTCTGAGATGTCTTTCTACATTTACTCGAGTGTCTTCAAGGTAAATAATCAGACTTGTGGACTAGTGTTACAGTATGTTTATTTACAGTATTCTACAAAGTATACTTTCATTAATTACTGTACCTTTGTCTGTGGTAAACATAAGAGTAGTATGCTGAGTAAGAGGAGTATAATGTGGGTATAAGAAAAGTAAAATGTGAGTATAAGGTTAGTGTACTGTACATATAGGAATAGTATAATTTAAGATAAGAATAGTATACTTTGAGTAGCCGTGCTATACCTTGAAGTATAAGTGTAGTATAATGTAGTATAGGTGCAATGTACTTTTAAGTATATGCAAAGTATAATTTGAGTATATGAATAGTGCAATTCAAGTATAATCTAAGTATAGGAGTGGTGTACTTTAAGTATACACAAAGAATAATTTCAGTCTATGAATGGTATACTTTAAGTATACGAATAGTACAATTCAAGTACAACAGTAGTATACTATAAGTATGAGTAGTACACTACAAGTTTACTCATAGTATACTTTTAAGTATGCTCAGCGTTTACTTAAGTAGACTATACTTAAAGGGGAACTAAACCCCCCTCTCTGGGCATTACTCCGCCCACAGCTTGATTTCAAAAAGTTCAGAAAAGATAGGCGGAGCTGAGGGAAGGAGGGGGGGGGTGAGACAGGCGAGCGGCTGAGGAAGGGGGCGGAGTTAAGATTGTCCCTCGCTGCGGGGAGAGAGGTCCCTCTCCTCCGCTCCACACTTCGACTTATTTTCATTGTGCCGATGGTGGCTTGGAAAACCGCCCCTAACTGTGTCACATGGGCAGAAGGGAAGGCGGCCGGTTCTATTTCTCCCTCTCTGGGAGCCTGGGCTCAGAGCAGCAGCCCACCGCATCCATCCACCCCTCCCTCCCTCGCGGCCCGGCCGCACATACACCCCCCCGAGGCTCGGCTCTCTCTGCGGACAGAATGGTTTTATAGTAAGGGGAGGAGTAAAGGGAGGAGGGCAGGCTTTAGTGTGGACGGTTAGTGACGTCATTCGCCTCGAAAAAGAATCATTCGCCTCCAATGTAATGTAATGTAAATTCAAGTGTAGTAACCAGATTTCAAGCTGTAGAGGGCACTCCATACCACATTTTTAAAATAAAATGTAGATTTTCAACAGTTTGCACTAAACTGTCAAGATTTTGAGCAGGATCAGTCAGTAACACTACTATACAACCAGAAACAATGATTATCAGCTGAAAAAAATGGTTTTAGGGTTTAGTTACTCTTTAAAAGTGGGCCAAATTAGGACACTTTTAGTATACAAGTATACTTTGCAAGTATACTAACAGCATACTTACTAGTACGTGTGAGTATACTACTAGTACATCGATATAAGAACACTTGCTACTTAAAGTATACCTGGGAAGTACACTTAAAGTTTACTTAAGTATACTTGAGAAAATGAACTTCAAGTATACTTATTTTTGGTAAGGGTCGGTATGAATGACACCCTGAAATCGGACCAAATCAGCTGGCCCAATTCCGGCTGCTGACACTGCCATCACTGGGCTGTTATCAAAAATGAGCTGGCCCAGCGTCGGCCCAAACTTGTCATGCCAGATGAAATAAGCTGGGCCGCATCCAGTTGCCTGACTAAGCTAAGACTCGGTATGAATGACGCCCCAGAATAGGGTCACATCAGCTGGCCCCGATTCCTGCTGCTGACAACCCCATCACTGGGCCATGACTAGGAACAAGTACCACAGAAGTCATGAAGGGCCCGTCCCAATACCCCCCCTTAGCCCTACCCCTTAGCCCTACCCCTACATTTGCACGTTCCCTCAAGGGGTAGTGGTGTCCCTATTCCTTTTTGCATGTAGGGGTAGGGGGCATAACAATGGGCAGTGGGTATGAAACTAGCCCTTCGGAGCGAGGGATTTCAGATGCTGGCTTGCCAGCGAGGGGTAGACATCGCCATGGCTACCACCAAGCAAGAGACGGGGAAAAAAGTTCATACATAGCTAACGTTACCGTCGTCAGGTTGCTTGTTAGCTAGCTAGCATCACATTACGATAACACACCAGCTAGTTTAACTATGCTGCCTCGTAATGTTAGCTGGTTAGCTAGCTAGCAGAAGTCCCCTGTCGTCTGTCATTCATCAAACGAAGCATGATGAATGCGGCGATCGATAGGATGAATGAGACTCCATTGTAGATGCCGGTTGGAAATGTAGATGGCTCGCAGCTTCCTGTTTAAAATAGTTGCGTATGCGTGAATGTAACCGATGCGGTGACGTAGTGAGTGGTGTCCCAATTCCTAGGGAAAGATTTCTACCCCTACCCCTCGTTGCTTCATTTTGAGGGCCAAGGGGTAGTGGGCAAGGGCTAGGGGTAGGGCCAAGGGCAAGGGTGTTTTGGGATTGGGCCTAAGTGCCAGTAAATGTGCAGTGTGCAAATACTCAAATGACTGAAACTGAGAGAAAAATATCAGGCACAGAATCATACTGTGAAGTGGTCCAACATACAGCTCACTCTCTTTTCTCCGGGCTGGTATGATGTCATTAATGACCCCAATAATACGATGCACATAAACATACACATACACATACACACAAATACAGTGTCTTCCCCAACCCTCCATTGTCACTGTCAGGGAGACTCTGACAGTGGAGACACTTCTCAGGAACACTTTGACACACTTACGGTGTCTCATCCCCTTTGTTTACTCTTATGCAAAGCTACTACGCTGTAGGCAATGCACACACTTCGCTGCACGACTTCAGAGCTACTGTAGTCAGTATCCAGTCCTGAATGGACAAGTAGGTGACAGGGATATACTGTGAAAAGTATACCGTCCCTATGTGTGAGTGAGTTAACTGGAGCAGTGGAAATGACATCAGTCTTGAGGAGATGTGACAAAGTCAGAGAAAAGGGGATTTGAGGTGAATCTCACAGTAATACTGATCTCTTTTTTTCCTAGTCAAATGACTGTCAGAGCAAACCCCTGAGGCAATGAAACTAAGCAAGGTTCAAACAAAACATTAACTCTGAAATTCACAATTTTATTTTAGTGGTAAGCATTAAAAGAAAAATGGGGCCTAACAAATGGCTTTTATCACAGAAGATGTAATAAGCGGCACCATATTTATTAGTACTGCACTACAGAGAAAATGATTTTCCCTCTGAACACATAATACCAAGAACTGGAAATGCAACACATATTAAAGCAAAAGAAGAGATCTACAACTTTCTGCACGTTCTCACTCTGCAGCAGTGTGAGGTGATTAAAATTCTACTTTAACAGCAGTAACAGTAAATAGCTTGTTAATTAGAACCAGTTACAGCAGAACTTGTCAGAGCCTCCAGCGAGCAAACTGTGAAACCTCTTGGCTTATACTGCTGATTTCCATGTGTTAAAACTGTCAGCATGGTGTGAAACATGTTGATCCATGTGTGATGGCTCTGTATTTGAAAGACATAACTGGTACTGTGAACAGGACAGGTGTGACTATAGGAGCCGATCTGCTGTCAGTCAGCTGTCACTCTACCACCAAAGTCATTTCACATGCGCTGCTTTGCAAACATAACAAGTCTTTATGTGCCTGAAAACAATATTAACCATCATACACATTTAATGTTCATAATAGAGAATTGCACACACTACCAATTCAGTTTGTGTGTAATTTCTTTCAGTGTAGTTTATAGTTCAGATTTGATGTGTTATTGGTTGCTTTTTAATGTAGCCAACTTTTATTCCTCTGAACTCAACTTCTGTGTAATTTTTGTTGCGTTTCTTTTAATTTACAGTAAAGTGTATTGTTCTAACTTAGGTGACTGTATTTGCTGTTAATATCAACTTTATTTTATAAGCTATACATATCATTCTAACCTCTTTCGTAACTAAATTTATGGAATATTTATAAAAATTCTGTTCATTCAAAAAGAAGATGACATCAAAACCTCATATGCTGTTGAAGTTCTAATTTGAAATGGGAAGTGGCAGCACTTAGTCATAAGCGGGATTTATACTTCTGCGTCAAATTGGCGGCGTACCCGACAGCGTACCCTGACGTGCACCCTCCCCAGAAATGTAACTACACATCGTGGCGATGCAGACCTCCTGGCTATTTTTGTAAGCTGAAAACCATTTCCCTCAGTAGAAACAAAACTTTTATTTACTTTATTTCACATATAAGAAAAGATATTTTGTGAAGATGAAGCCCCCACAATTTAGCATTTTAAGTGTTGTGTGTGACTTATCCTGGCTTCATATGGGTGGAGGAAATCTCTGCTAGTCGCTAGGCTAATTTATACAATGTAAAATGATATAGGCTTGTGCTAATGACGTTAGCTTGTTGTATTTTTTTTAAAAATGTGTTTTGCATAAGACAGTTGTTTTGTCAGTGAAAACTGGGAGTTGTAATGGAGCCGAATTTTGTAACGATATGTGACGAGGTTGAAGTGGGAATGTGTTGCTTTTATACTAACGTTACAGAAAATGAGCCAAACAAAGTTGTCATGCATCTGGTGATAGCAATGTGCTTCCCTTTGCTGTTACAAGAGTGTGTGAATGATGCATTAAGATGTCAGATTTTACTGGCCATGTAGTGGCCATCTAGTTAGCAATCTAGCTTGCTAATTCCACCATGCTATCATGCCACCCTGGTTACTGAAAATGAGGAACACACTATCGGCCTACAGGACTGTTAGCGTCCATGGGTCTGTGCCGATTCATTTAGAAAGAGCAAAGAATAATGGGGAATCACCAATATTAACATAATGGGCTCTAGTTTCGCAGACCGGGCAAGGCGGAGGCGCAGTGCACCTGCACTTCGCCAACTGGGTGTGGCCAGGCGGATTTTACAAGTTTGGCACACCGTGTGCGCTGGCGCAGCTACTCCTCTTTCCCACCTCCGTCCCTCCTACCTGCGCAAGTCGGAAAGAGGGAGGAGAGAAGGCGTGGAGTGGGTTTTACACACATCACACCAATCAAATGAGCCCCTCTCCTCGCCCTTAAATGCGCCTTGCGAAGGCGTAATGAGAGTTTACTCAATTCGCCATGGCAGAAGAGAGCAGCAGCGTCAGACGGCCAAACTTCTCCCAGGAGGAAACTGATGTTTTGGTCCGGGAGGTCCAAGCTCGCAGTGTCCGAATATACGGAACTGCGAGCAGACCTCCACGGGCTGATGATGCAAAGGTAGCCTGGGAGGAGGTCACCACAATTGTAAATCAATGTTGCGTTTCTCTCGTGCGCGCGCGCTCTCTCTTTCTCTCTCGCAGTCTCACTCTGTTTCTTTTCTTTTGACTTTTCTAAGATGACAGATGCTGAATATATACTCCCTATCTGATGCTGTGGCTGTTTGTGGTTGGCTGAGAGGGATGTGAACTCATTAGTTTGCAGCTGTGTTAATCAAATCAGGTTGGGTTTCCATTACGCGTGCCAAACGTGCCAAACGGTGCCAATCCCCTTTGATCTGACATCAGATGTGACGGGACAGTTGATATAGAGATACATTTATGTGCTGATTGCAGATAGTTGCATTGAATAGTGGTTTTTTGGGTATTTATTGCATCGTTAATGTGTCTGATATTCTGGAAACCTGCCTGTGAGGTTTTGGTGACGTGTGCGCACTGTCCGCCGGTTAGCCAAACTTCGGCTTACACCCGCTGCACTCTGCCTGCGTTGACAGTAGACCTGGTTTCAGATGGCGTGCTTTTAGCGCACCTTCAGCGAAGCCTTTTGGCACGAAACTGTCACTGCGCCAAGCTGGATCTGTCGACACCTCCCCCTGCTGCGCCGCCACACCCATCTCAGCGCACCTCGGTCTGCCAAACTACTACTACTGCTGCTCGAAACTAGATCTGCGCGGGTTTCGCCACCCTGCGCCACCCTACGCTGCACCGGGAAACTAGAGCCCCATGACTTACTCTAACCAATGCCGTAACTTCGTCACTCATCACTCATTTATTTACGGACGGACTTTAGTTTTTATAAAGCTAGCCTCACATGCTGCGTTCTAGCCAAAATTATTGAACAACATAACGGAAATGGATATTTTTAACTAAGCACAGGCCTTTAAATAATTAATTGTAATACAATGTAATGTAATTACATGTAATCACATATAATACACTGTTGTAATACTCCATCCATCCATTTTCATCTGCTAATCCGGGACGTCCCTCTCCCCAGCAACACATGTTCTGGGTCCACCCTGGGGCCTCCTACCAGTTGGACGTGCCTGGAACACCTCTAATGGGAGGCACCAAGGGGGCATCCTAATCAGATGCCCAAACCACCTTAACTGACCCCTTTCGATGCAAAGGAGCAGCGCTCTACTCTGAGCTAACTCCAGATGTCCGAGCTCCTTACCCGATCTCTAAGGCTGAGCCCAGCCACCCCAGCTGGGGATGCTGTAATACTGCACCTATGGTATACCTCTGTGTTTCCATTGTACACAGATGACATCAGTTTGGATTGTAATCCACACAAATAATGCAGTTTATGACTCATCTACAGATATGTCAGCAATTACTGTAACATAGCAAGGTCAGTGTTGAAGTAAATTACATCAGGTATTACAGCTTCATATTACTGTAATAATACAAGGCTGTTTTTCCTTTGTGTGTGACAACCTGTAAATATTTGTTCCTAATAAATGTGCATGTTGTGTAAAGTATACCCAGAGTAGTAAGGAAGAATTGTTTGTATTCATTATTGTCTTTCAGTCTGGTGACATCAGTCTGATTTGATAACAACACAACATGGTGGAAGCCCTGGCACGCAGGTCTGCGTTGCCGATCAATGAGTAAAGCTGAATGAAAACATGCACCTTGGTAATCTTGTAATTGTTAGCTTCCTGTAATAACCTGATTTCTTAAATGTCACGTAAACACAAAATCTGGTTTTCTTGATTCTGGTAAGAGACTGTATCCAAAACAAATCCAGATTCTCACTAAAACTGAAACTAAATGTGTGAGTGTAAATATTAAAGGTAGTTTCCATGGCTCAGTGATCAGACTTAGAACCAGAGATGGGTTATTATCAAGTAGGTCTGCACATACAAGGAGTTTGAGTTGGTTATTTGGGGCGCAACAGTAAATACAGTGCTAAAGCATAAAGACAGTATATGAAATATGAATAGGAAAATTTACAGTAGAATGTGTCTGAAGACAAAGCTGTGTCCCCTCACTACAGAGCCAGTCCTTTAACTGTCACATCAGTCCAAATGTGTGGACAACACAGCCAATAATTGGACGCTGGTGCCTACATTTCATAGGACACCCACTCAGTGGCTTTGATGCAGATTTATGAAAGATACAAAGGACAAATAACCCAGACCAAGCCAGAAAGATCCAGCACAGGGCTTATTAAACAGCACAGAAAAAACACAGTAAGAACTCTCTGTAGGACTGCAATCCTTAATCGATCAGTCTTAAAGCTGACGCAGACATTTTCCACTTACTTTCCAATGTGAAAGAAATTACACGGCTTTTGTAATGGATTTGTTCCAATCTCGTCTCATCTTTGCATACATTTCTCTCACTGAATACTTCCGTGGAAACGCTTTTGAAGAGATGATGAATGGGAGTTAACTTGCACAACTTTGATAACAAGGAATCCTGACGTCATAGTCTAGGATGTGGTTATTAAAATCATCCACCACATGGCAGCTGTTCGTCATGTTAATCACGAGCCAATAGATGATGAGCACTTCTGTGAACTTAAGCTATCTAAGACCAAACACTAACACACCCAAACACTCCACTGGCCTCGTGCCTGCAGCATCTCATGCCCAGACAGCTACTCAAATACACATGATATACAGCTACTCACAACAGCTTATTACAGCAGTGACAAGTCTAAGGAGTGTCATTCCAAAGTATTTTGAACTGTTTTTTGGTTAGATGCCTGAAATACGGTCAGTGGTTAACACAAGCTCAAGAGACTTTCATGTTTTGTTCTGCCACATAAAATGAGTCAGTAAACACCCCACTCGTGAAATTTTAAGCTTCTTTGTGTCGTTTCAAAAGCCGATTGCTAACAAGCGGCTAAATGTAACTGAGCTTCACCAAACACGGCTAAACAGTCTTGTTATGGTGGTGACGTTAAGTATGCCACTGTAGTGTAGTTTGTTTATAGCCTAACGTTAGCTTTTTACTTCTGGTGATTGCATTTAGGCTTTAATAATTAGGAAAGTGGTGTTCAGTTGTGGAGATTATCTTGCTGAACAAAACATGTAAGTATTATAAATGTTTTCCACAGAATTTATTTTCAGCAATAATCCAAAATCCAATTGAAACATTCCATAGGATTTTTGACGAGGGAACTGGCGTGATGCTAAGTCTTGTGTCAGTGTACAGAAAAATGTCATCCCTGGGGTACTCTTTACCCCCTTCCTCCCCATTTGACCCATACTTACATTGCAAGGCATGCCCTCTAGCGACCGCAAAATGTTGAACAAATGTCTAAGAAGCCCCTATAGGGTGGGCGTGTCACACAGACACAGGACTTTCACCCAGGAGACCAGTATTGCTGTCCTATAATCAAGGTTGACATCTTTTAATAACAGTGTAGCCTAGTATACTAATATGTGTAGCATGCTATCCTATTGACGTAAGTGATGTATGTCACATGAAGTTAGTGACAAAAGTACTTATTGAATGCCAAATCCTTTTCCCCCAAATCGAACCACGTAGTGTTTAAAACTGTGAGTATTAGAACCGTTATGTAATTTTGGAAGTTAGTTGAAAATGAAACTATTCTGTTGTTTAGGAAAAAATGTTGGGTATCACAGTATCAATACTTTTGACAACCTTGTTTAAGACGAACAATAATCAACACACAAGAAATTGAAGTTTATGTTGGATTCAGCATTCATTTTATTGGTCATTTTCAAACACTACAGAGTTATGGCAGAACATCTGCTATTTCTAATATTAATAGTCTAGTCTTCTTGATATGACTGATAAGAATATTATCTAACATTGCCAACCTAAATATACAGAATGATTTTCCTGTGGATGGCACAATTTGCCAGAAGTACCCAAGATCCCAAACACCTGTCTATGTTCAAAGTTTTTCTACTTCCAATGTCCAGAGTTTAATTTGATTTTACTCACTATAAAGTTATTGTACGAAATTTAATTCAACCTTCAGCCTTAAAGATAATGATTTTTGTTTTGGTGTCATATCCTAGCCTGTGCATCCTGTTCAAAGGCTTTCCAAATACAGGAGAGGGATTTTGTTTGCCAGTTTTCTGTCAGAGGTGGAGGTGGTGCTGCGCCACTCAGGCTTGAACACTCAGAGGAATATTCACAACACGCCCGCATCAGCAACACCACAGCCATGACGAGCAAGACATTTCATAAGCACTTGAATGAAACATAAAGAAAACACTGTAGCGAGTTGCATAAGAAGCCCAACTATTTTAAACTTTTTTTTACGAAACTAATAAAACACCATGCTGGCTTGAAGTATTGATTTCCCCAGAACAGCAGCATTACGTCCTTTACCTCACAAGAATCTGGTGTGCTTACGTTTCTCTGCGCTCCGTCTCTTTCAAAAGGTCACCACACAGGAGAGCTCCTCATCTGTAGTGACGCAGAATCTCCTCCTCCGTGCAGAACGATTAGGCCCTTGCTGGTGATATTTGTTAGTTCTGCACTCGAGAAAAGAGACAGGGTTGACTAGACTGTGGGGCACACAGGGACACAGAGCAACTGGGTTGTTTAATTAAATAGTGCTGTGACTGCATGAATTGCGTGAGACACTGGCATATGTTCTTATTATCACATCATACTCTCCTCCTTTTCTCTCACACACTCAACGGTGTAGAATAATAATAGGTAGAACCCTGACGGCAAGCTGCTTCTTCTTTATTCAGCGTTCTTACGTTCAGCATTAGTAGTGAAAATATTATAGTAACAGCAGTGTTTTTCACAAGGCCGATCTTCTTAAGACCCTTTTTCCCTTTCTTCTTTATCTTTTCTGAAATGACAAAACCTACTTTGCAAGAATTTCAGATGTTTTTCGACAAGCTTCCCTCACAACTCCAGTATTTCAGCACCCACCTTCTAATATCGAGCAGGCAGGATTTTTTTTTTACTGGTATCTGGTGCCTTGAACCAGCGAAAAGATCATATGATAAGCAGTAGTTGCTCAGAGATTACATAAACAGACTTGTGATCTGACTGCATTATGGGTCAAATCAAAGGCCCAGCTGGTGAAGCATTTCGGGGAAAAGTGAAGAGTTCATTGGCAAGAACACTTGGTGCACTTGTAAGCTGTGGCTTTTGCATTAGCGTGTTAGCAGTATATTCATCAGCCTATGGAACATGAACTCTTAATGCAATAAAACAAATATAAAGCATAAAATCCATGTCAAAAAACTGCTTCTTCAGCTCAAAACAGGACTTAGCTTAGTTTACTGTAACTTTAAGCCAGCAGCTTTTAGCTTTCCAAAAACAACTTTTAAGGTGCCAATATGCTAACATCTACATATTGGACATATTTAGGAGAACAAATATACAGTGAGCAGTCAGAAATGAATGCATAGACTATGATAATAAATGGACAAAAAAATGACACCCTCCCCCCTGCAGAATAGTACAGGGCCGCATATGGAGACATGACGGAGGGAGGGCTCTGGACCTTTACCTTATACATTCATACATTCATCCAACTGGATGAACTGGAGCCTATCCCAGCTGACATTGGGTGAGAGGTGGGATACACCCTGGACAAGTTGCCAGACTATCACAGGGCTGACACATAAGCCCCATTTCCACCAAACACTTTCGGTACCTGGTACCTATGGAACCAAAAGTAACCCTTCAGACGTGGTACCTAGACCCTAGGTCCGCTTAGCGTTTCCACTGCAAACAGTACTCGTTGATGTAGGCGGGGTTGTTGTCACTCATTGCTCTGTCCGGCACTCACTGTATTTCCTCATTACCGGTGACACAGAGGGAGTCTGCACCTTGTTTATCGTCCACAGAATGAAGCTGCATGCTGACGTTTTCAGAACAAATCGAACAGGCTGCAGTGAGAGTCTCTGTCTTTGACATGTTTAAAAACAGCGGATTTGTGCATTTAGTCCTTCTCAGGCCATCTCACCCTCAGCAATCCTGTCAAATCATCCATCCACTGAGTGAGAGCATACGGGTCGGCCAGCCTGGTCCCATTGGTCAGTGTTTACTTATTCGATCAACACTTGTGGTCCCAGAGAGAGAGTGACCTGACATGTTGCGTTCGTTAATTTAATGAGAGCCCTGTTGGTCGAAGAAACGGAGCGTTATATTTCTATATGAATTAATTAACAGTTAGGTTAATCACACATTCACATTGCTCAGCACTTTGCTGCTCAGTCTCCCGAGACAGAAGGCCGAGAGTGCGCTCACCTACTCTGAGAGTGCGGTGCTCTGGAAAACCGAATGGTACATTCCAACAGTGTTACAAATTTCTGAATGGACCAGTTTGTTAGATTATTCTGAGTGCACTCCAGCACTGGGATAAATATTTCTGAATGCACCACTTGTATCATCTTCCTCCATTGTCAAAAACAAGCCAACAGAACTTGCTAGCTAGCGCTGGCTAGCTAATGTCTGTGGAGCACTGCTTTGCATCCAGCTAATGTCATACTGTTCACTAACAGTAAAAGGGTCTATACCAAGTCATTGCTGTGGATGGGTTTACACTTGAGTAAGCCGAAAGTCCCGGACTTGTAATACACAGGCTAAATGGTGCCTTGTGAGTCAGAATCAGATGCTGAAGCTGCCACATTTAAAGCCCTGGGAATAAGAACAGGCTGGTGTAGACTGTAGAGTACAAGTAGAGGAGTTTATACCACTTTGTCTTTTGTCCTCAAATTCAAGGATTGTTTGCCTTCATACTAAATGGCGTCACAAAGTGTCGCTTCCTCATTGTCAACAGTCAAGAAGCGGATGCTGAAAAGGCGGTAAGTGCCTGAAAGCTGAGAGGTTGAAGGACAACAAAGATGTGACAGATGGGGGGAGAGGTGAGGAAGAGAACCATAACACACACTGATGCTGTGTAGGTGTAGACTTCACCTGCAGTAAACTGTTAGAGCTACCTACAATATTTATAGATTTTTCACACTTTCCATGTTGCTGAATTTCTGCATTCAATAGTAGCTAACAGCTTATCAATCTGAGTCGTACTCATGGTACAATCACACAAATACCTTTCTTTAACCAAGAATGTGAAACACTACAACAATTCATAGTCGATACCTGCCTTTCTGTACAGATGTAAACATTAGCACATGGCTTGTAGGACATCCTGTCAAACCATCCACCTGCAGATATTTACTGAGGGAGGAATATCAAACTAAGAGTTACTGATTAATCACAAACCATCATTTAGTTATTGACAACTTCACTGGAACATTAAAGATTAACTGCATAACACACACACTTAGTCAAACAGAGCAGGACAGTCATGTGGTTGTGTTTATCTTATTTCAGCGTAAGAGAATGAGCTTTATTACACTGTTTATATTAAGCTGCATGTGTTGTAATATCCCAGCCATGTGCCAAACGATTACACTACACTGCAGATCTCAGTTTTATTTAAATCATCTTGACTTTAAAATATATTTTTAATCGAAAGGCATGTTTTAAGAACAACACTTGTTCTTTGCAACGCAAAGAAGTGGAAGACGAAATCAAATTATGTACTTAAGTTCAAGTAGGAACACCACAGTACTATGTATCATCACCATTATAAGTAAAAGTACTGCATTTAAAAATTCAGATTAATGCAAATTTTGAATGGGCATATCTCATGCCCCGTATGTCGTAGAGACATGAAACTTTGCACAGAGATGCCTCTCCTCATGAGGAACAAATTTGCC
>NC_065518.1:27780289-27783097 GCF_006386435.1 Epinephelus moara | reverse complement strand
TGGCAACTGGGTGGCGCTATAACAACAGAAAAATGCTTAAAAATGGTTAAAATGCGACCGATCACTGTGGCTCCCCCTGTGGCCGAATGTTCGGGTTTTTTTCTAATTTTTGGTATGACTAAGTCATGGTATGGTATGCTGTACATAATCACGGAAACTGTCAGTGTGTCATTCTGTCAGTCAGTCATTCTGTCTGTCCCATGTTTTTCTACTCACTGACGTGGTCAATCTATGTGAAACTGCACATATTGCGCATTGAGGACTGGCATAGGTAGAAGGTGACAAAGCTACCCATGGGTATGGACTAGTATTATTGATTTATCATCACAGATGCATTTCTGTGTAAGTTTGGTATTAATATCCATAACAAGGTATCTTATTTTAAAAGATGAAGATTTCTTTTGACATTTTATCGAGCAAAAGAACTCTATGAAGTAGCATGAAATTGAAATATTATGACAAAAAACTCATAAAATCATACTTAAATACAATATCTGAGTAATTGCATAGTTAATTACTTATCACCACTGGCAGCACTGGACAAAAGTATGCCTTTATTTGGAAGCATGTTGGATTTGACCCTTTATGTGTGTACTTAAGAGAATTATGGCCTCCTGGTCATTGCCTACTCAGAAACTTCCCGTTCCTTTATTCCAATCTAATCTGTGGATAATAATTTTGTTTATACAACAGTTTGCTCCAACCAAGCATTTTGATTGGACAAGAGGTGCTGATGATATATTGCATAACAGCACTGGAACTTTTAACTGTACGTGTACCACTCCTCTTTACAGGTGTTCTGAGCTGTTAACGATGTTAATCGTAAATCAGCCGACATTAAGGGTTGCCATAACAAACTTTGCACTCCAAAATGAAACATGTACGGATGAAGCTGCTACCTCACTGGCATCACACGTATGCCACCAAAGCAACTGTCAACAGACTGATTTCAGTGGTCACAAAATAAATGGAAACACACAGATGTAGCTTACGCGATACAAAGTAGCTAGAGGCTTTTTGTGTGTTTGCTTGGCAACAGTCCAGTCCCGTCCAGCTGCTGAACTAACTTTGCCAACTCTTGGCAGAGTCAAATAAATCATTAAATAAACAAACTTATCATAACCTGTCGCCAGTTTTTACTGTTGATGAATGGTGCTTGTAGAGCTGTTGTGTGAAAGCAATATCAATTACTGCTCAGATATGGTTATCTTGTCTTTGTTCATAGTGGCCAGCATTGCTACCACTAATGATCCAGATCTGCGTACTCCCAAAAAATTACAAGACGCACATTTATTTTTGTGAAAATACTATTGTAGTTACTGGTTTAACCAACCTTATCTTGCACTTTGCTACATTATGAATCCTGCAAATGCCTCAGTGCATTTTAGACTGAACTTTTGAAAAGCTGAGCAGCTGAGAGCCATACTCTGCTAGCACATGTGCATCTTATCAAAACCATCTTTAAAGTTACATAACTGTGTTGAAGTCAATGACATAGCAGATCCTTTTTTTGGTCATTGCCTATGGCTGAAATCATGCTTGAGCCAGATAGTAGGAACCAACAAATGACCTCAGACGTGTGCAACAGGTGACCCAAAGTCCTATTTAGGTCAGAGCTAATCCGACAGAGAAGTGCTTGTTTACACCACATTAACAAAGAGGTGTGAAATACTGTTTTCTATATTACGACAACTGCTTTAAAGGAAAAAAAAACCCATTTGGGGCGGATGTTGGTCAGTTATCTGCTGTTAATCCTGTAAGTCCATTGTATTGACCTCTTTCCATCCCAGGTGTAAAACAGACCATGATTAGGTGTCCTGAACCCATCAATACGGCTTTGTGTCCAGAGGAGCAGGTTGAACAAATATTCAATCAAAATAATCTCTGGTAGATCATCAGTTCAAGTATACAATGTGTCCACTTTAGCGTATTACACAAATAAATTGTACTAAAACATATAAAAGCGACTAAATAATGTGCTGTGATGAACATCTGCAAGCAGCCTTTCCTGTTTCTATACAGAGCTGATGGGTAATGGCAGACAGCAGATGGATGTGAAAACTAACAAGGATAATAAAAATGAAAAAGTACTTTAAAGACTTGTTTCAAACCTCTACAAGGAAAATCAATTGACAATCTGGGGACCAGGCTGACTTTGTGATGAGTCAGTCAATATAAGTAGTTTCACAACAACACTATTTAATTAAACATCCTACACAATTAAACATCCATTATGCAACGGAAATTTAAACCTTTGGAAATTAACTGTCAACTGAACACGAATATTCTCCTTCATCAGAAACCATTTAAGGCCCCTTCTCGAGCTCTCTGGCTCAGCCAGCCCTGGCATGGATCTCTATGTTAACGTGGGTATAGCAACCATGCAATGGACTGTCATACAACTGTTTAAATTAAATCTTACAAATTCGCGCCCCACGAATGACATTACAAACTTAACGTAACGTTACTTACTTAGATTAAGGAAAAGGAAAGGGAAAAGGTTAAGGGACCTATTTAGATGGTCTAAAGCGGACGGCAGAAGGCGCATAATCCATGTCGCAAGTGTCATTGCTATTTAGATGCAGGCGCAGTTGTCATTTTCACGCCCTGCGCCCTCGTCATCTAACTAGCAAATGAACTTGTGCTTCTCTGGGTGTGTTGGTCTAAAAATGAGGAGTGGTCAGGCACAGTCATGGCGCGTTGCTAGTTAGATGACGTAAAAAGCAAATGCGCCAGTGACCAACAAAAACCTGGTCTAAAGTCAACGGCGCAGTATTTCGCTGTTAAACAAGTTAGTAATATGCGTCT
>NC_065518.1:27773970-27780095 GCF_006386435.1 Epinephelus moara | reverse complement strand
TTGTAAATCAAGACAGCGTTTCTCTCATGCGTGCGCGCTCTCTCTTTCTCTCTCACAGTCTCACTCTGTTTCTTTTCTTTTGACTTTTCTAAGATGACAGATGCTGAATATATACTCCCTATCTGATGCTGTGGCTGTTTGTGGCTGGCTGAGAGGGATGTGAACTTATTGCAGCTGTGTTAATCAAATCAGGTTGGGTTTCCATTACGCGTGCTAAATGTGCCAAACGGTGCCAATCCCCTTTGATCTGACATCAGATGTGACGGGACAGTCGATATAGAGATACATTTATCGTCTCCTCAGCTGTAAAATGCTCACTCCTTCCAGTTGGTAGGTCCGCCATCTAACTAGCTCTCCGCCATGAGCTCCAGTCGCGCCTCTCTTAATGGGAATGAGAGGTGACACTCTGATTGGCCAATTGAATGATACGCCCAAAACACACCCATGACTAATTCACAGAGTAAGTCCAACCCTTTTAGACTCTCCGCCATGGCGCACAGTCTGAAAACACGCTGTCTAACTAGAAAGTGACTGGGATATGCCCATGCGCCGCACGCCTGGCGCTTTGCGTTTTCGACCATCTAAATAGGGCCCTAAGTGTTAGGGGTTAGGGTTAGGGGGTCGGCAACCTTCACTATCAAAAGAGGCTTTAAATGAAGGTAAAACAGCCTATTAAGTCTAAATTAGTCTATACTAACAGTCTAAATGAGCATTCATTCATTTTTACAACAAGGTAGCTACTCTGCAGGGCACTATTTCTAATTATTTGGTACATTAACTTTGCAGAGCTGCAGTGAAAACAAACTAATCTGTCCATCCACCACAAAATTCTCTACCTTATTCTGAGACTTTTCCTTTTTGGATGTGGCATCCATAGCTAGCCAGCTAGAAACACTCAAGACTAGCCACTGCTATCTAGGTTCGGCAAAATTTCAGGGAAAAGGTGCCAGGCAGTAGATGTATTACGCACATGTATAGAGACTTAACATTATATAAGTCTCTAACATTATATTACATAATATTTTTGTTCTGTTTTTTTTAATTTTTTTTTATTTTGAGGAGGGTTTCTGTGGTTGAGAAACCTCCTGTATTTCACATCTTGCTATCCCCAGCACACTCTTTCTAATTTATCATTTCATTTTTATTCTCTTTTCTAAGTCTACAGGCTCCATATGTTGCAAACCACTACTAACATTTTATAAAGGTCAGCCTTTTTTCAACTCCCCAGTGTCACTTCACATAAAGCATGCCAAACTGTTACCAATGAGCAGGGAGGCAAATAACAATGTCCTCTGCTTATAAGACCAGTTCTCCAAACACCTGAAGTAGGCCTTAGAAATTCTGCTCTTTGTACAAACTGCATAATAGAAACCCAGAATGAAATATATATAATGATTATATCAGAGCAGTAGTGTACGATGATATGCACACTTCCCTTCTCTGCCTGGAAAAAACAGCACAGACTGAAAAACATGCAGTTGAAGAGTTTATTTTTCAGTGTTTTCCTCAAAAATCATTTTTCACTGGAAATAATAACCAAAACTGCGTCACTTCAAATGTTCCAATCCATAAAAGTGTAATCACTCTGTTAAGCAAGGACTATGTATTAATCATCCTTTCACACAAGCTTTTTATTTTTAATTTCGTCATCATCGTCATTTTGTCAAAGCAACACTTTCTGAAATGGAGGACACGCTGTCTTGTTGAGAAATAAAGCTCTAATATTGACCTGTGGATCTACAAAAACATCCAGCATGAACAGAGCCTGCAGAGTGACACAGCGAGATGTGGGACGGTTGGCACATGCACCACAACAAGGCAATTAAGTCCTTCAAACCCCTTGAGTCATCGCCCACCCGCAGTACATCAAATCCGTCTTCAGACCTGGTGGGTTTATATGGCTGTAAGATGCCTGTTATAGCCTATTGTTTCTGTTTGAGTGATGTTGTGCGTCACTGGATTCAACCTCCACACACACACACACACACTTTAAACTCACATCAGAAGGACCTTTGATGAAAGCATCTTATGTCATCTGTAATTGAATCTTCACTCCTGCGTCTTGTCTGCTTCGATCTAAAGCCTTTGTCAGGACGCATTATCCGCAAGAGGCACAAATCATCTGTTCCTCATAAAACGCTCCCCGTCATACAAGACTCATTTGTCTCGTCCCTGCTGGCTGCTCGCCGCTGTTGATCCAAGAACAAATTGCCATGAAAATCCTGCAAGAGCAACGCAGGGTAGAGATCTTCTGCAGGGATAAGTAGCTTGACAAGTTATGGAAAAAAACAAAAATGTCAATTGCCCGATAACCACCAGGTACCGAGTTTTTGCAACACCTGCATGCCAAGTCATTAGCATGGTGCAGAGCCTGGCAGGCGTTAGGAGAAATGCTTTTTTTCTTCATTTTAATTTGTGTGCATGAATTAATGTTAGCAGTAGCAACTGAAGTCAAAAGTGCTATATTGTAGGCAACTGGACTTGCCTGAGTTTCTTGAAGACGTTTCACCTCTCATCCAAGAGGCTTCTTCAGTACTTCTTGGATGAGAGGTGAAATGTCTTCCAGAAACTCAAGCAACTCCAGTTGCCAACAATATAGCACTTATGATTACCATGACCTGGATGACTGAGTCTTTGCCGACATGTAGCAACTGAAGCTACATGTTAGCTACTCTGATCGGCTAGGGAGGAGCACCTACTGCTATATGGGTACACCCTAGACAGGTTGCCGGACACCTACAGGCAATTTAGAGACACCAGTTAACCTAACCTGCATGTCTTTGGACTGTGGGAGGAAGCCGGAGTACCCAGAGAAAACCCATGCACAGAAGGGCTCCCCCATCCTGGAGTGCAAACCAGGAACCCTCTTGCTGTGAGGCGACAGTGCTAACCACTGGACCACGGTGCCGCCTTGGCAGATAATAACAGTAGATGTCTTTGTCCTTGTCCCTTCTAAATTCTTCTTCCAATGCGTTCTCATCCCATGTCATCAAAGAGCGACACTTTCTCGTGCTTTTGAAGTGTCATACCAATGCCGAAGGCACCCTTTGCCATCTCTACATTCACTAAACATAAAATTTGGCCCAAATCAAATGTCAAACTTTTTTTCCAATCAGATCTGGACCACTTTCATATGTGGTCCTGAATCCGATACATAGCTAATCAATTTCTATCTGATCACTGATCCAAATGCCTGTCTTGCAAATGTGACTTTTTTTTGTTGTCACAACATGCAAGTTTGTAACATTATTAGTTCCACGTGAGGCATTTCAGAGTAGATATCCGTTCACACCGATGTCAAACATGGGTCACTTCAAACATGGATGAGAACAGAAAGCGTAAGAAAGCGTCCATATTTTTTAAAGGGAATGAGAATGGGCTGCTTCTTAATACAGCTGTGATGCTATCTTTAATGTTTCAGCACTTCCAACTGCTAGCTAATTGCTATTGGTTATCTGCATCTACTTTAAAGAGTTACTTGTATTTGGATTTTTCATGAATGCCCCCCTCCACCTTTGCCTACTCGTACATCACTTGGATGTTTGGCCTTCACTGTGCAGAGTGACGCATGTGCAGAGTTTGACGCTAAACGGTTGTTTTCACATTCAGCTGCTGAAGAGACAGTTACTGATCTAACACATGCATATGAGTATAATTTGTGACATCATAGTTTGGAAGCCCGTCCAGTGTGCAACTTACAGAAGAGCAAATAAGTTGAAGGTCCACTCACTGTGCTATGTTTTCCTGAAGCTTTCAACCACATCCTGTGTTATATCAAAATTGACCATTAGAGGTTTTTCTTGACTTGGGATGTTCAGAGTATTTTGTCAAATACTGCCTTATGCAAAAAACAAACAGTACTGCTGCTGTGTGCTCAGATTTAGAGCAGCAGACAGCACATTGCTCAAAAACAAACAAAAATAGCAGTGACTTGTTTGTGTAACCCATTAAATGAAAATATATTGTCTGATCTGGAAATAAATGTTCAATCGTATTCTCGGCTTATATTAACACAACCACGTCACTTTCCATTACATTAAATATTTTAACAGTTCTTACTGTTACATGCATTCATGGAAATTCACATTCAACCTCCAGGAAATCAGTAAGTGCAGTTTACTTCTTAGACTTGATTCAATTATATTACAATTATGCAGCGCCTATAGGAGATGCAAGTCTCAAAACTGCGATTCCATCTTCCTCATGAGATCTAATAAGTGCTGTGAGAAGACTCTCTATGAGAGCATGTGAAGATGTTAAAAGACCGGGAAACTAACACAGTGTCTTGAACTCACGCTCACTGGCATTTTGATTCCCAATCTGCTCAAATCAAGCAGCCAAAGTGACATCTACATATCATCAGCAGCAAAATGTTAAATTTAGATGCCAGACATTGTCTCAAGTCTGGACCGAGACAGACAAACACACGCAGTAGTCAGCAGCGCACACAGACATAGCATGGACGGACAGCACGGCTGCACTAAAATTAGATTTGTGAGCAATTTTCACATGTGTTTTCTGATTTGTGTGTACATGTGTTAGCTGTGTGTGTTTTGTACCACTGTGCACAATAAGATTTGTCTCTGCGTGAGAGAGGCAGACAGAAAATAATGGAAAAAAACAGTATCCTTAAGAGTTCAGGCTCAAAACGTACTTCTGCTTTTCCACAGTACATTAGATTTTTTTAGACTTAAATACAGTTCACAATTTACCTAGCTTGAAAGTTCCTGCAGTCTCAACTGAAAAAAAGTTGCAAATGAAAGGACAGCAAGTACAGAAGCTGTGAAAAGCTGTGGTTGCAATCTTTTTTTATTTTTTACCCTATTATCTCATGGCTCACACTTAAATGATCTCATTCTCTCTTGATAATTAAAATGACATGTTCATGAGATACTGCGGTGTTCTATGGTTCAAAGAAGGGCCCAGGTGCAGG
Source organism: Epinephelus moara (assembly GCF_006386435.1). Lineage (NCBI taxonomy): Eukaryota > Metazoa > Chordata > Actinopteri > Perciformes > Serranidae > Epinephelus > Epinephelus moara. Next base: position 27,775,162 of record NC_065518.1, on the reverse strand, counting down.
ACACAGTGTGGCATAAGGAACACAGGCACCAAAAACAGATGACCTCACAGCGGACAGAGGCGAAGCACATAAGTACAAGAGCACAGACGAAACACACAAGGAACAAATTAACTAATGAAACACAGGTATAAAAAAGACAAAGGCAGGAAGTGAAACAAGACATGACACATCAGGAATGTATCTTTCAACAAGGCCGTAGCCATAGTGTCAACTTTGGGGGGAACAAAATCTGTGTCCCCACCACAAAAAATGTTCCCCTATTTTGTAATACAATCAGAAGTAATAGAGTAAATGAGAGACAGAGGTTGACAGTGTTTGACATGGACTGTACCTACAGTAGTCAAGCAAAGGCTTCTGCTAGGGTGTGGAAACATCACTTGGACAAACCATGTGCAGAACTGCAGTACACTGTACTATTACAACCAGTACTAATACTCATGAATGTTGGGGTGGATGTGTGCCCACTGAGGTATGTTAGAATTAATGCCTTGGCTTTCAAAATAAAACAGGAAACAGACTACAAGACAAACCCCAGGACCGTGACCAACCCAGTCTCACTCTGAAGTCGTTGAAAACTGGTGCTTGGTCAGCGACGTCCGGTGTCAGACACGTGAAAAAAGCTGTCCTTTCATGTCTGCATGATATACAGCTAGTCAGTGTTATTGTTCAGCCGCACCCAGTGGCATCAAGGGGAAATGCAGTGGGATAGTCTGAGTACCTTTATTTTGAAAGAGACTATCAAAAAAGTGAATGTGTGTTACCTTCAAAAATAATTTTAAGTCATAAAAGTTGATAACAAAAAAGAGCAAGTCTTTTACTAATTAAGTCAGAAACTCACCAAAGAATTTTTTTCAACTTTTCAGCTGTAATCTGCTGTCTGAAAACTTCAGCAATGTTCGCTCCCCTCCCTCCTGTTGTTATTAAAGGGAAATTTCAGTTTATTTCAACCTGTCTCCTATCGTCCTAAATTTGTTTCAAGTGACTAGTGACATAGAAGTAATAGTTAGCATGTTAGCCGTTAGCCTAGATACAGCCGTAGCGTCAGACCTGTTAAAACGTAAGTGAACGGGCATCCTTTCAAGTGCAAAGTTAGTCCACTAAACAAGCTTTTTTCCACAAAGACCGCCTCATATCATTAGGATAAATGTCAGAGAACATATAGAAAACGACATGTAAACGTGTTGTCTTACCT
>NC_065518.1:27750539-27773373 GCF_006386435.1 Epinephelus moara | reverse complement strand
CTGTCATTTTAGAACAATGTCACAGTTTCTATCTCTAGTTACTGTGTCTTCATTTGTCGCCCTCTCCTTTCTATCTGTTGCTGTCACACGAGCACCAGGAGCGGTTGTTATGTTTTATATAACAGCACATTGTGCTTCCCATGGTGTTGTGTTATGGTGGAACTAGCTGTATGTTGAGCGAACTAGGAAATATGGGACATGTGCAGCCCCAGTGGCCTAATGGATAAGGCACTGGCCTCCTAAGCCAGGGATTGTGGGTTCGAGTCCCATCTGGGGTGATTGACAACAGAGCAGTGCTCTGAAAGCACATTGGAGACATAAGCCAGTGGGCCATGGCTAAAGCCATCTTTTGTTGACAGTGTTTTACTGGCAGCTGGGTGCTCTCTTCCCCTGCCTCTGACTGACACACTGACCTGGGCAAAGCCACAATCACTCTGAATGGGTCAGTAGTATCACAAAATGAGTATTGCTATGAAATGAGATGAAACACTGATATACCTGCAGGAAAATGTGGTTAAATTGCCGGCAAAAACTAATATTATCAAGCTAAAGCATGTTCCTGGAGTTAACTGTCCTTATTCTAAGACAAATCAGCATCCACTACCCTGCCAACATCTTGTAGGCATGATGACCTCCTACTGATGTGACTGGTCAGGGTTTGGGCAGTCTAATCTTCTTAAGTTCACCTGCTACAGAGCAGGATAACAGTGAAGCACAGGTTGTCATGGTGAGCTACCTCGGTTAAAAGTGATCCAGCTTTGTGATAAAGGAAAACTCGAGTTAAGCCCAAAGTTTGCTGGCTAACCCACTAACCTTACTAATGCATCACACAAATTATGCTTGTCAAGTCGTACCAGGGTGTTTGTCATAGTGTGCTCACTTCAGGGATGCTCTGAAGTACCATCTTTGAGCTAAAGCGAGCACACTAAAGATTTCTTCGGAAACACTTGTCTTTTATCATACAAACTGTATATTTCTATGAAAATGGAAGTGTATTTTGGAAACAGACAATGCATGTAACAGGCTGAAGTTTACACGGCAACCTTAAACTTCAACAACCTATGATCATACGTCGATACGTGATGAGGTCGGAGTGAGAATCTGTTGCCATGACAGAAATATAGTGGGTTCTTTAACTTACAAAAAACCCCAAAAGGCCATTTTGTGTAAATGAATGATAAATTTAACCATCTTTAAAGCATGCCTTAAGGTCAAAAACAAGATATTTATTCCATTATATTGAGAAAACTACTCTTTCATTGCAAAATAAGATTCTAATTAACTTGTGACATTGAGATAAAAGGTGAAATTATTGCAACCATGGCCATTCTTGGCTTCAGTACAAATGTGACAATCGAGTTAGTCATGCGTCTTTGTTATTTCCTTGTTTGTTTCCCTCAGTAGGACACATGAATGACAGGAGAATGGGTGCAATCATTGCAGCTCTGATATGAAGGTGTTTATGCCAGCAGTGAAATAATCATAAAATATATTGTCTTTGCAATAGATTATCCTGCTCTGTAATTTCATTCACAATAAGAAGCAAATAATATCAAATATAGTCTTTATAAAAATAATTGGGTAATTTGGTTGGACAAAAATATTAGTGCAAACTTAAGAAACACACCAATATGACCTTGTAGACGACTTCCTGTGGCTCAGTTACATCTTAACCAGAGTCAGTTTGATCATGTGCTACTGTGTCCGAAGGAGGATGTGAGTGGCTGCTGCTGGAATGCAACCAGTCAATCAATAGCCATCTTTGGTAGACACGAATCAACATTCACGCACGTCCACAAAACAGGCTCACGTGCATCAAAGTGTAGGTTGCACCTGGTCAGGATATGACTGCACCTAAACATACACGATATGATTGCATGCATTCGGTTCCTGTGCAGGCACATGGCACAACAGGGCACTGACTTGTGCAGGGCATGCTTCTTGTTTGAACTTTAACCAGTGTGTTAATACTAAGTGGTGAAATCACTGCTTTGGAGGTGCAAGGTTAATCTGGAGAGCATCTCTGACATATTGAGCATGAGAAGTTTGACACAAAATAACCAAACTCTTTGTTGAGACGTTTGAATATAAACCAGTCTCCAACAGGATATCTAAAGACTTGCCTACTGTAGCTTTGATTTATCTCCTGCTACAGTTTAATCATGCATCTGTTTTTTTAGAATACAGTATGAAACTTACTGCTTTTGCAGCTTTGTATATTCTTCACTCTTGTCTTTAAAATATCAGAAAACATTGTTGCTCCCTACTCACCAAACTATGATGCTCTAGGTAACCCTTCAGCATCAGATTTGGACGGCATGTCTATTTATGCATGCATTGTGTCTTTTCAAAATAAACTTTTGTTTTCACAGGAAATTAGAAATATTGTCATCTTTGATTTAAAAATACTGAGATATATATCATGTATCGCGATATAGCTGAAAAATATCGTGATAGTTTCCGGGATGTATTGCTCAGCCCTAGCAAAAAGGCAAAAAACTTAATTTTAAGGTTCACTTGCTTAGGTTTCGGCAACAAAAGCACGTGGTTAGGTCTAGAAAAAACATCACGGTTTGGCTTCAAAAAAGAACATTAACTAAGACACCTGGCTCAGATAAGGGAAAGATCTGACCTGACATGATCATCCTTACTTTTTGCCTCGCAACATATTGTGCACACAGCTCCTTACACTGTCACTGAATGCTGGCTTTGGACATAAAGCCTGAAGAGCAGGTTTGTTTTCTAAGGACCTGGGCCTGTTGCATTAAACTACATTAATTTTAGCTACAGGAGGTGGCTCTCATAAAATGGCACCTGAGTGAGCATCATGGTGTTATATCACTGTGTTATTGAGGCCTGTCCTATCAGTTTGATCTGAGCATGTCTGAGCCATGTCTGAGTCTGCTGCGGTGCTCTGCTGAAACATAAATACATTACGGATTAAGGCTGCTGCTGCCAGAGACTGGGCTACTCATCATCCCGTATCAGTAAATCATTTTGTGTAAGAGGTGACAGTTTGGTGTAACAACAATCTGTGTTGTGTAAGAAGCACCTACAGGCTGTCAGACTGAAAATAAAGGCCTCTCCTTCCTCTGCTGCAAAATCTGCAAATATCAGACGGATACAATAATCCAAATTTCTTACAAACATATCCATGCCGACTCAATCTGCTGGATAGCTCATTCATACAGCCTCTTCTTAACATAACATGGCTCATAACGCTGAGGACTCAAAGGTTACCAAACATTCCTGGTTAGTTTTTATTTAATAATGTCCCAGAGACAAATTAAAGTTGTACAGTTTTCCAGTTGACCCGTCTTTTATAGGAAGATTTAATTTGAGGAGGTTGCCAATGAATACAAGGGAGCAAGGTTCCCGTCTCAGAGGAAAACGCTGGATAGTAAATGTCACTATTGTGACATCAGATCCAGGTTGAGAGGCTTAAGTTTAGTCTCTCTAATTTAATGAAGGCTACTTTGAAATTAAAGAAGATAATGTGATTTTAAATATTTTATTTTCTATGGGAGAGCTTTTCCCAGTATGCAGAAGCACTGCTTGGTAAAGTCATTATTCCCTCACATTCAACAACGACGCACAGATTTCTATGCTCACCATAGCAGAAATTAGACCTGAATGTATTTCTGTTTATTATGTTAAAGCAAAAGATATCACCAGGCTGCAGAAATAATGCATGTAAACAATATGATATTCACGTTTTTTTGCTGGACAGGAATAAAAACAGAGAGACAATAAAAAGGTTATATTTCCATCCACCTGCCTTAAGCAATGTGTTTTAATAACAATCTGACATTCTATCTGTAGGTTCTCGTAGGGTTTTATTAGATAATTATGATATGTAAACACCTGCTGTATTTGCTGTGTTGAAGTGGTTTACTCATACGACCTTTTGTTAGAAAGCGATACTTCTTGCAGTTCAATCAATGCGGACCATTGTAAGTTACAACCACCACAGCAGGTTCAATAAATGCTTCTGTCAGACAAACAACAAATAGTTATAACTCACCTATGAAGTGCTGTGATATTCTCACAAAAACAGTCCTCACACGCTCCCAAAGTTCCAGACATTCATATTTCTCTTCTTAACGTATGCAGTAACACCCATTTGGATATAGATATGCTGATTCCACACTATAAAAATTGTAGCTGAAATCTCACCTTTAAATTGACACCTCAATTAAACCAATAGAAGCTTCCATGCTGTCACTATTGGCTACAATAGCCAGTGAGAGACTGTGTTGAAAGGAAGGGCCTGCATCACTTCCTTGGGTTACAGAGTCATAAGCCCTTTTTAGATAGGAATTGTGCAAATTGCAGGAAAGCCCAATCAGTCTTTTTTCAGCATTGGCAGTATAAAAACAAAATCAGGGAGTGCAGCAAAATGCCGCCTACCTACTTTTGTTTATACAGAATGCGCCTTTTTCGGGGCAATGGGGGTTGTGAGCAAGTAACAAAACGTGTAGCTCAGCGTGTGACGTAAACAGTGACGTGGGAGCAGTTATCCAGATAGCTAGCTATTGGCTTGCCATTCAGTCTCATATCCTTCAATCTGTAACATTATCTGAGTCCAACAGCTATTGTAGCATTATTATGTAACATTAGCTTTATTGCTACTTAGCTAGCTAGCTGCAACAAATGAAACATCTAACGACGTTACACACAGAATTTTAAAGATAACATGAGACAGACGACATACCTCTATATCGGACTTTCTTTTCCTCCTCCTCCCGCACCTGAAGTCTTGGACCTTTTCATTATTATGAAATGCAGGCAAAACGTAAATATCTGCCTATCTTGACCAGATTTTGACACAGACCCCACTCTCAGTGCACACAGTACAGGTGCAGGGGCAGGGCAGATGAAAAATTGTGAGGAACAGGGGTGCGAAGTGTATTTCTTTCTTTCTTGCTTGCTTGCTTTCTCTCTTTCTATCTTTTTTTCTGTATTTGTTCATTTGTTACCTCCGGAAAAAATAGGATGGGCGCCCACTGGCGAATTTTTATTATTATTATTTTAATTTTTTTCCCAGCTCCCACCAGACAATGTGGCCCCCTAGGCGACCACCTATATCGCCTATGCCTTAAGCCGGCCCTGACTGAGTGCCATTTTAGGGAGCCAGCATATAATTGAGGGTCACACAGGAAAAGTGCACAGATTAGAATTTTTTATTGACATATACTTTGACTTTTTAATGTTTTTTAATGACATACAAACACTATAACAATTGATGGGTGATATAGCCTACATAACATTCATATTACATTTTAGTTTACCACTTTTTAATGCATTTGAAAGTAATGAAATAGACAGTACAGTGTTTGACAGTGATTGACCCTAACAACAGTCGAGCAACAGCCTCTGCTAGGGTGCGGCAACGCAATTTACACACAGAACTGAAGTACAGCATAATACTAGAAGCAGTAGTAATGATAATGGCAATTTTTTAAGTCTATTTATGATCATCTTACTATAATGACGAGAACTCTGTCTGTGTGTCTGTTCCACGTTTTTCTCCTCACTGACTTGGTCAATCCATGTGAAATTTGGCACAGTGGTAGAGGGTCATGGGAGGATGCCAATGAAGCAAAATTACATCAATTGGCCAAAGGGGGGCGCTATAGCAACCGATTGAAATTGCAAACTTTGAATGGGCATATCTCATGCCCTGTATGTCGTAGAGACATGAAACTTTGCACAGAGATGCCTCTCCTCATGAGCAACAAATTTGCCTCAAGAACCCATAACTTCTGGATACATAGATTTTCCGCCATTTTGAATTTTATGAAAAACACTTAAAATCGATCTCTTCCTAGGAAGTNCGAATGTTTGTTTGTTTTTCTAATTTTTGGTATGACTAAGTCATGGTATGGTATGCTGTACATAATCAGTGTGTCACTGTGTCAGTCAGTCATTCTGTCTGTCCCATGTTTTTCTACTCACTGACGTGGTCAATGTATGTGAAACTGCACATAGGCATTGAGGACTGGCATAGGTAGAAGATGACAAAGCTACCAATGGGTATGGACTAGTATTTCATAATTAGAATTTTGGACTGCGGTGCATGGTTGCCTTTTGTAGCATACCAAACCTGTTTTTCCAAACAGATGATTTTTTTTTTTTTTTTTTTGGAAAAGCTACTACACCACAGACATAGTATTCATGTCATCTGCGTAACAGTTCATTCTTAATCTTGAAAACAAAAGTTTCATAAAGTAATCTTCATTTGAGGTTCACTTACTAGCTTTTTCCAGAACTTCTGAACTCATCTCATAGTAGTGTTTTGGTTAAATTTGTGTCATCAAACTGTTGCATCATTATTGTTACATGTGTATGTTGCATTGTGCGCTACCTGCCCTGCACAAAACAGCAGACAGACAAACTTAGCAACTACCTGGTTAACACGGTGGAGCATGTAGAGCCAGATATTTGTATCAGGAGTTAGTTGAGACCAAAAAAGAGCTAAAACAAGAGTGCATATTAGACTTAAGTAACCCAGGTAGCAATAAACAACATGTTACTCCCTGTCCACTGGAAATGTAAGTAGGCAGCTGCTAGCTACATGCTAATGTTGTTTGTAGATGTTCTTTTTAAAACAGTATCTGCAAGTTTGAATAAAATCCAAAAATCTTTACTTTCTCCTGGTAAATTGAGCAATAAAATGTTGGTATAAGCATTGCATGGCTATTATTTTGTTGATATTTCCACAATTGTAAAGAAAAGAAAAGCTAGTTATCTACTTAGCTTTTCTCTCTATATGTCTGCGTCATCTGGTGATGACTTGTAACAGCAGGGAACAACCTGTGACTCTAGAGTTTCCGTTTCGGATGCAGAAGTCAGCATGACGGACAATACAGAGTGCTATGAATAGGGCATTAAGTAATACCATTTCATAACCAGCCTGAATAACAGCTGGGTACAAATAATAAAACCAATAAAAACAGATCGAACTGTTCAGAGACCAGCAGGAGTTGTTGACCTAGAAGTGCAGGAGTCCACTAGATTGGTTGCTGGAAAGGGAGAACACAAAGGGTAGAGTCATCGCAGAATAACTCCTGGGCTGCACGGAACATTGCTGATAGCTCTCAGATATGACTCTCCTCAAATTGCCAGGCTGCAGTGTGACATCTTGTCTCCACTTCAGTCTCTCCCAGAATAACTGTGACAACACTACTGTGTGCATGAAACCATCTCAGCTCTCTGGCTAACTTCCTGATGTTCTCAACCTTGCTGTACCATGCTGTACCATGCTTAAGGTCAGTTATGACATCGTATCAGCAGGATCCCACGGACCTTTACTGTGTCATTAGTCCCCAATATAGCAATTACAGCTAAATTCTCTCACCCCATGTGTCTTAAATGACGTATATCATGCCGATCGTTGTTATTTCATTAAAAGCTTGAAACATTTTATATTTTATAGGTTTTGATTATACAGTTACATTAAGTGGCTAAGATACGAACGTCATGAAAGTTTGAACATTGGAAATCAAAGTTTCTCCTGGTATACAGCAGCACAGGCTTTGTATGTGAACATTTTCCTTTTTTCAAACAGTAGGTGTGTGTGTGTGTGTGTGTGTGTTTGTGTTTTTAACATACAGAGCAACAGAAGCATTTGACCTCCAACTATTGTTTAAGTCATCGTATATTAACAGTAAAAAAGATGACATTGCCCTGATGGAGGGGCCTGAGGCCCACTGAGGAAGGGGCGTTATAGTTGATGCAATACGTTTTTTAATTTTTGAGAGATTGAAAATTTAAAGAGTATTACACCAATTTATAATGGCACTCGTATAACATTGTGAGACTTACGATGGACAGTTAAAAAAAAGATTAAAATCGATGCTGCAGAAATAGAGATGTGAAACCTGATAAACCTGATATTTTAAACCTGCAGTCTTCAGCCAACACTGACTCACTTGACTTCACTTGAGGCAGTTTATCAGACGTCACACAGCTCCCTCTGAAGCCACAAAATCTGTGGAGCTAAAAAAAAATCTTCCCAAAGAACAAGCAAAATGTTTTTAATCAGAATTAATGCCAAAATTGTCTCTTCCGCCTCTTTTTCACTATCATCTGTTATTCTTTTTAATCTTTTTCAACTGTGAGCTCCTGCTTTCTTCTGTGCATTGCATTGGGGAAAATAACAGCTCACTCAAACACCAAGATTTTTTTATTAAACTGTACAAACTTACTTTTTTAAATCAAGTTACTTTTGCGAATGTCTACATGGTAACATTACTCAGAACCTGCTTAGAAACAGTATGTAGTATGGAACCCTAACCCTAACTCCCTAACTTTATTCGACTATGGATTCATCACCCTCCTTAAATCATATCATCTCTATGGGGTCTAATCCCCAAAGACTTTCCACATTGTTATTCATATATTCACAAAGGTAATAAATATTCTTTTACCATAAAAATGAGGCTCTCCTGATTGAAATAGATCCATAAATGTGTACATAAATCTGTAAATGTGTAGCCTGTAAATGCAAACATAGATATATCTCAAAAAGTTTAGATGAATCTGTAAATGCGTACATAAATATATCTATAAATGCCTACATAAATCTGTAAATGCATACATAAATGTATCTATAAATGTTAAGACAAATCTCTTAATACAAACATAAATATATCTATAAATGTTAGGACAAATCTCTAAATACAAACATAAATGTATCTATAAATGTTAAGACAAATCTCTAATCTCTAAATACAAACATAAATGTATCTATAAATGTTAAGACAAATCTCTAAATACAAACATAAATATATCTATAAATGTTAAGACAAATCTCTAAATACAAACATAAATGTATCTATAAATGTTAAGACAAATCTCTAAATACAAACATAAATCTTTACATGCGTACATAAATCTGTAAATGTGTGGACAAATCTGTAAATGTGTGCATACTAATGGCTAAAAATGTAACCATTTTTGCTCTAAGAGCTGAAAATACAGGCAAAGTCATCAGTTATGAAGGTCTGTAAATGCTTGGGGTGTTTTGTCTTTAAGGCTCTGCCCACACTGTGTCTCAGTCACTATACAGCCTAAATGCCCCCAGTCAGCGGTAGCACCTAGTGATTTTAAGCCTGCTGGGTAGTGGTTGCGGCCATAGACATACATTATTTACTGTAGACGCCACACTGACAGCTTTGGCCTGTTGCTGCGATACGTCAAAATTGCTGCCACATTGGACTGAGCAAGACTGCAAACAGGGGAGTTTTTCTGGATAAAAGCACTTTAACATTTACATGTCTCAACTGATGTCAATGAGTCGTTTTTATATTCAAGGGCTAATGATCTAGCTCCATGGAGCAGAAAAAACTGTTTGTCTTCAGTTACAGCAACATGTTCTTTTTATACATCAATCTGTCTATGTGACAGTTTTACCTGAAGCTATCATGATTTCAAATTGTAATTTAAAGTCTGGCTCTCTGTAACGTATTCTTGTAATGCATAGATTATGTAGCGAAGACTTTGTCACTGAACTTCAGATAACTATTTGCAAACTATTTGCCGAGACATTCTGAAGGAGGACTCCTGCCCTGTTATCGTCCTCTCTCATTGTACTGCTTTGTACTCTTTGGTACGCGCTGTACTTATTCACACTGTGACACTGGCCTTCCTCTTTCCCCTCTGACGCCGTTGTTAATGAAAAAATGCCCTGACTGATTAACAATGAATTCTTGGGTGCCAACCATGTACACTGTGATCTCATGAATGATGTTTTTGTATTTTCTCTGAGTGTCCCTGAGATTGGAGATCAACAAGAGAAACAGATATGATGCTTTTCAGCTAATAGAGTCAATGATGCATACTAATAAACAGCATAATTATGAATTCTTATAATGAATGCAACAAGCAGTAGAGCACACAGTGTTACTGATTAACAGGAGGGCAGTGTTACAGTACACTGCTGTGTGTCCCTGACTCCTTACACACTTTCTCTCTCACATGCACGCAGGATAATGCAAGTGTGGGCATGTGTGTGTGTGTGTGTGTGTGTGTGTGTGTGTGTGTGTGTGTGAATTTACAGGATACAGTACACAGGATTATTNCACTTTCTCTCTCACATGCACGCAGGATAATGCAAGTGTGGGCATGTGTGTGTGTGTGTGTGTGTGTGTGTGTGTGTGTGTGAATTTACAGGATACAGTATACAGGATTATTGCTGATGGCGAGGAGCTGATACATTGCAGAGAGGAAGAAAGAACTGGACACTGTGTTTCTGGTTCATCTCAGGGGGGAAGCAGGTGAAATAACACAGTATTAAAATCCTGATTAGAACAAACTGTGTGGTTTGTTTGGAGGCTGCAGGGTGTAATAATTCTCCAGCGTACACTGTATTTGTTTTTCTATTGTATGGCCTGTCATTAAAGGGATAGTTGTGATTTTTTGAAGGGGGGTTGCATGGAGTACTTTTCCATAGGTGTCAGTCGGCACACTCCCAGTTTGGCATCCGACATGGTACCTCTGCAATGAAGGACTGTGGAGGGGTCAGCAATAAAACATATTTTAGCCACCTAAAAAAATCAGTTTAACTGTACACTATATTGAGAATAAATTTACAGCTTCACCTTGCTGTCAGACAGTGATTTCCAACAGGAAAATTAAGCCATTAAGTTGGTCTCTTCAGAGCCAGACTCCATTGAGAAAAACAACGATTTAACATTACTCAACACAGGAGCTGCTTGTCTACCACTGCCTCGATCACTTGTTTTGTTTGTGTGATTCTGTGACATGGACATTTAAAAGGGTTAGTTTGGATTCACCAAAGTCACACAATTACACAAACTAACTAACTGATCAAAGCATTGGTACACCAGCAGCTCCTGTTTTCAGTGGGCTAAAATTACTGTTTTTCTCAATGGAGTCTGGTGGCTTCCAAGTTTAAACAAGCTGTCAGATGGACAGGTACTGTAAAGCTGTAAAAATACTCTCAGTATAGCATACAATTTTTTTTTAGGTGCCCCCCACATTAGTACATTACCTTTTGTGTCAGTCAGCACCCTAGGCAAGCTCCTAGGGTGCTGATTGTCGCCTATTTGCTAGATCCGGCACTGATGAGAGGACTCAGGATCAGAAATTTTAATAGGCATAATCTGCCAATTTACATTACATCATGCATTTTAAGAATCAGAATCCAGTTTACTGCCAAGTGAGTTTTCCCATACAAGGACTTTGCTTTGATTAATGGCGCATAATATAAATATTTTAAGAGATATCAAATCATTAAATGATTTAAATGATATTATGGGTGGGGAAGGACTTTGACTTTCAGTCAGTTTTCCAGGTCCACTTCATTCATGTGAATTCATTAAGGCTTAGGATTTGGGTTACTTTACTTACTGAACGTGGAGTCACTGTGGTGCGAACAGATCCGGTTTCTAACCCTTATACCAATATTGTGTTTTCATATTCTGGCTTTATATCCGTCAAGCCACAAGAACCTGCTTTCTTATGAGAATTAAGCCATTTCTGTGCTGTGTCTGCTTATTTGATGAATGTTATCTCTGTTTGGATCCAGGTGCACACACACACTGTTATTAAATTATGCAGGGCAGAGATGGAAACAATTGCCTGATGGTCTTATGGATGACCTAATCATGGCAGTTTTAAAATCCAAACTGAGAATCTTATTCCCAAGCACTTTTACCTACTATCATTATTTATTATTACAATTTCTGATTTTTAAATTATTTTTGCCTTTTACTGTTTCATCTTTCTCTTTTAATTGCATGAGCTTTTTTGTGCTGTTTTAACTTTTCTGCACAGCGCCTTGAACCTTCCTCTGTGTATGAATTTAATTAATAAAAAACCATGTCTTGCCTTAATCATGGTTGTGATTTTTGCTTTTTCTAATCATATTATATTCTGCAATATATCTGCATATTTAAGACAGCTGCATCAGCTCAATGAGACACATGTTTGTAGGTGCTGAGAGATGTCTATTATTTGACCCACTGATGCTTATTCTGCAGACGTGTTTAGTGTCTCAGGGGTTAAAACTTGCCAGCAGTATCTGTGTGTTCACTCCATGGGGCTTTTGGATACACATGAAGGGACTAGCAGGTGGCTTTGTGTTGTGTGCACAAAGGTCGACAGTATAGAATGAATGCAAGATAGAAGAATGAGAAACAATGCAAAAATAAGTTTATCTTTTTTTAATTATATTAAGATTTTGTTTGACTTCTTTGCAAAAAACTGACATTAACAATAAATATACATTCACAATAAAAAATAGTTGCAACGAGACATTCAAGTGTACTTCGCAATTATAAAATATATAAGATGTAAACAACATTATTTCCCCCTCTAACACTGCACCTTCGGCGCCAAGAGTCTCTTTTCTCTCCCCTCTGGCATCTGTGAAAGGCATGACGTCTACAAAACACATTTTACGCATCGATGCGCGAGTCTCACAAGGTATGAAGCCACGTCACACATCGGGCTCTGATTGACAGAACAAGCAAACATTCTCAAATGTCTGTTTTGGCGGTTCGAGCGGACTCTCTTGTCCAGTCAGTGTCCCTGGAGACGGCGCCTGCGCCAGAGCGCGCGGCGGCGGCCCCGGCGTCTCCACACCTCGCGTGTCAGTCTGAGCGCAGCCGGCCGCACAGGTCGTCTCTCAAGCTGACGCACCAGGCTCCTTCATTCAAAGATTTGTGTTCAGTTTGTGCCTCGCACTCTGCTTAACTGATCACACATCTCTCTTTGTCTTTACCCTGGCCGCCCCCTATGGCCTTCTCTTTAATGTACATGAGGTCGCTGTGCACGCTGGGTCTCCGGGCGCACGGAGTGACCATCCCGTACGCTTCCCCAATGTCCTTCATCTTCTTGTTTTTCATAGACTTTCTGTGCAGCATGTCGCAGTACTGCACGGACACTTTCCGGTGAAGGTCGGGGCTCATTTCGTGAGGTAGCTTGGCCAAGGTAAACAGAGTCTGAAACATCTTATCCACGTTCTCGTTGCGCTTGGCGGAGATCTCGAAGTACGCGCACTTCTCGTCTCCGGCCACAAGCTGCTCGATCTCGTCCTGCTGCACCTCACGGTAAAACTCTCTGTCGCCTTTGTTTCCGCAGATGACCAGAGGCACATCGATGTTTTCTTTGATTTTGTTTTTTAGGCACGACTTGGTCTCGAAGATCTGACGCTTGAGCCGCTGCACCTCCTGGAAGGAGTCTCTGTTGTCCAGACTGAAGACGAGGATGAACACGTCACCTGGAGGGAGAGAAGAATGCATTGGTTAACTACTTGTCTTGCTTTTGATACATGCAAAGTGTTAGAGAACGCAACATGTGTGCTTTCTAATCCTACAGTATCACATGCACTGTGCGCCCTGCAGCCATGCGCTCAGAGCGCACAGTGCCTGCAGCATTTAAATGCATAAATATCATTGCTCTCTAATTCTCTGTAACTATTCCTGCAAAAACACAAAGATACATGTGCAGATAAGTACCTGTCAGTATGGACAGTCTCCTCATGGCGGGGAAAGGGTGGTTCCCTGATGTATCCAGTATGTCTAGCTGGTAAACGTCTCCCTTAATGCTGTACAGTTTCCTGTGAAAGTCCTCGATGGTCGGCGTGTACTGCTCGTCGAACCTCCCGTTCAGAAAACGGGACACGATGGCAGTTTTCCCAACTTTGGTGGAACCCAAAATCACCATCCTGTAGCAGTTCTTTGCTGGGATGTCAAAATCGCTTTCGGAGGGCGACATCTTCTTAATCATGATTAGACCCAGGCTGCTTTTCGCTGGATAGTGTGCGTAAAAGGCGGCTGAGCAGCCTTCAGTTAGCGGAGATACTCGCGTTTGCTCTGCTGTGTTTCTGTCTGAACTCCGGGCTGGAGCTGCGTATTTATGCGCACGGCGGAGCCCTCCTCCCGACCGCGTCACAGCTCAGTGAGTAGGAACTCGGGGCTTCATTGAGCGCTGGGAAAAAAAACATGGACCAATCTCCCACTGGTGCGTCAGTCTGTCATTACTGATGAAGCTGGGAGCTGAGGAACAGTGACCAGCGGACCTTTCAGAGGTAGTGGCTTGTGTAACTTTGGTGTCGGAACAGGGCAAGTGTGCGCAGCAGCAAAATAATAACTTCAGTGGAACTTTACCAGTAAATAATTGATGCTTCTTCCGGCGTTTAACCCTGTTTGGCACACTGTTGAACATCAGGCTGACCCTTGGACATTTTCTCAAAACATAAAGCCCAGACAGCGGATGTGAGCTCTTCCAGATTGAGCAAATTTGTTGCAAGCCAGTTTGACATCTTGTCCTAACTGATCCTGAATCATCACGCAGCTTTTAAATTGTGGTTATATTTTATTTTTTATCATAACAAGCAGCACCACAACCTGTTTTCTGTTTATTCACATGCTTGCAAAATAAAGCACTGAACACATATTTGCAAATAAAGATTAGGCTGCAGTTGTGTGTCCACTTCTACTGCACACAGTAACTGTTGCAGCTTTATGTCACCAGGCAGGAGGAGGCTGCAGCCGCTGAGAATTGAGTTGCTGCAGTTACTCAAGTGTCCAAAAGGGGGCACTCAGGGTACAATGTTATCCACATGATTAGCATGATTCATTTACCTGAGGAAAAGAAGTCAGAGTGGAGTAGCTTTTTGTGTGTGTCTGTGTCTTTAGCTGTTTTTAAATTGGTGGAAAACAGAGGTAGTGACATACAACACATACACGGAGGGTTGATGGAAACAGAAATAAAGACAAATAAAAAATAATGAGGTATAATGATAATAATTCTTGCTGTTATAAATATGCAAACCACTTATTATTGTACTAAGGGGAGTGGTTTTGTAGGGTACACGTGTGTATGTGTGTGTGCGTGCATATATTTAGCTGATAAAGAAAAAACAGAAATGTGTGCCTGTGTGCGTGAGTCACAATATAAACAGTCTTCATCTCTTTTATGAGATTCAGCCAAATGCAAAGGAGTGTCCTTGCCACGGTCAATTATCTGTACCCAACAGTTTTTACAAAAGAAGAGGATGTGTGTATGGAGGTGGGAAGTGGGAACAAAGCTGTTTTCCTTATTTTCAGTAGTCATAAATCTGAATGGGTTTTTGTAAAGTGAAGGGGAGGAGGCAGATACAGGGTTAAACTGGAGCCATGAGAACGGTTGATTGAAACCTGCTGATTCAAAAAAAAACGTTTGCTGCTTTAATGTGACTCATTCAGGTGTGAAAAATTACTTCTGCAGTGCAAACACGGTTTGTCCGTGGCTTGGAGGAGTGAAATGGATGCACGCAGAAACAGGAAGCAAGTGTAGTGAACAGAGAAGAGGTGAGGTGTGGAAGTACTTTGACAGGATCAATGGCAGACAGTGGGAGACTATGGACATGCCCCCCCTCAATATTTAGAACGTGCATTTGTCAATAAAAACATGTAAGTAGCAGTATTTTGAAATAATTAAAGACATTTACACCATCAATTGAGGCAGAAAAGTAAAAAAAAAAAATCACCAGAATGCAAGAAATTAAGTGTTGGATGCTCCAAATTGTCCTTAAATTAATTTCAGCCAGGAACACTTTAGGCAAGGAAAACTTTATTTCCATTTGCAGTGTTATATTTGGCTCTGTTCTGGGACCTCTCTGCCTTTCCTAGGCCTACGTGGAAAGCCTGAGGTTGAGGGAGCACACCTCTCCGCCCTTCCATGTGCTTACATGGAAAGCCTTAAGGCAGAGAGAGCGAACCTCTCTGCCCTTCCATGTGCCTACACAGAAAGAGCAGAACAGAACAGAGCAGCATCAATGACAAACAGAAATGACATTGATAAGTCAGACACAGCATGACAAGGAGGAGCTGGAGTGGAGGCAGGTTGCAAAGCAGCTTGCAGAGGAAGCAGCAACAGTAGTCAGGCCAGAGCAGTTTAAATAGGGCGCCCTGAATGAGATTTGCCCATTGGTTGCATAGAAAGGTATCATGTGATCTATCAGCTTGACTCCCTTCCATCAATCAGCCACTCTATCAGTTGACTGGGCTGTTTGAGATCAGCTGATGTAGCTGGGATGTGAGCTGAGCTTGACATCGTGTCCTGCCTAAGCTAACGCTATGCTCAGTGTGTCTATACTATAGAACGAATCACAATGTAATAATTACGGGCTAGAAACCCCCCACATCACATACATAAAATCAAACTGTGCTGAGCAAATCTCTCTTTATCTTTTATCATATCTTAATCAAATTCCGCCTCAACTGATTAGTTTTAAGCCTTCTAAAAAAGGCCCACCTAAAAAAAATCAATACAAGCTTAAGCGAATGCTATATTTAGATTATTTCATTGCACACAGACGACCTTTTTTCGACAGGGGACAGGGAATTGAAGCCGTAATATGAAAGCAACCAGACTCCACTGACAAAAAGAGTAAGTTTACTTAGTAGAACACTGGAGTTACCGGTCTACCGCAGCTATCAAAGATGATAGCAAAGCAACAAAGTACATAAAATAAGCAGAGCAAAAGCGTCAGCGAGGTCGTACCACCGTGTTTAACTATATCTTTAAACGTTACAGGTACAGCTAAAAATGACTACAAAGATAAACAAGTTCACCGATTTTACATATCACAACAATTCAAATCAGTTGTCTGCCAGCTGTCTTTTGGGAGGTGATTGTTGTTAACGTGACATCACACTGATTTGGGCTATATCTATCATTTGAAACTTGAAAATAAAAACATTCTAAATGGATCCCTTTGTATTTCCTGTTTGAATGTTTTGTAGTATATGTGAATGATATCAACTGAAAGGAAGTAAACATGGACCAAAGCTGACAGAAAGTGCTGCTACACTGTCTACACTGTTTGTTTTTTACATTAAAGCATATAAACATGTTGTAATACAAAATAATGAATGAATAAATAAATTAAAGTCTGAACCTGAAAATGAGCACAATATGGGACCTTTAATACAGATTAATGATCTCTTACAGAATGACCACAAAATCTTCACTCATTTATTCCTGCAGAGATTTCAAACTGAGCTTCAAACGACCAACCGCCATCCTTAAAGCAACTATCTGTGAGTCAAGCTATGAGTAAACTGCAATCACCTACAAAACCAAGCTGAAACCAAATAAATGCTTCCCACTCCGGTTCCCACCAAAGGAAACTCCCCTGGTAAGTGTGACTGGTCCCTTCACAGCCTTCACACTCAGGGGTAATCAGTAAGTGTTTTATTCGTGTCAGTGTCCGATCAGGTTAACAAACTACAGAGTGTGCGTCACAGAGTCAGTTGACTATGCTGCTCGGCTCGGCTCGCTCACAGCTGCTGTTAACCTTGATGTTTCTGTTTTGCCTGAGGCGCCCTGCTAAGATTAACAAGATCATCACACTGACCCACTGCGTCCCATGATCTGGACACCTGTGTGGATATATATTGTTTTAGGAGTCATGACACTTTCTTCTTCGTCTTCTTCTTCTTTTATTTATTAATACATTTTTTTGTTTGTCTTGCAAGTCTCTAAGTTTCAATGGACATTTCCCAACAAGTAAATAAACATACTGTAGGTAAATACCTCTGTACAGAGAGAGAGATAGCGAGAAATCACTGTAATAGTGATTAAAAAAATGTAGTTAAAAATACTTAATAAAAATGAAAGTAAAATCATGTAAAAAAAAAAAAAAAAAGAGAAAAAGACAAATATAATCAATCAGTAAAATAAATATCTAATAAAATAGAGAAAGAAATTAAAAAAAAACAACAACTATAAAACATTAGAAAGTATTGTATTGTATTTGTTTTAAAGGGATTGTGTTAGTACTGTCAAGTATGCAGAGCTGGAGGACTGATGTGTTCATGTGTGTGCATGTGTGAGAATAGGTATTCATCAGTGTGTAATCCCCAGTAGGTAGAGAAAAGACATGAACAGTTCATAAAAACACGATAACACAAAAAGGATGAATTGCTCGTTAAAGATCGAAAAACAAATAGATGCAATCAAGAGGGGTTGGAGGACGGCAAAAAAGAAAAATTGCTGATGTTCACTGAAAAGTTTCCCACAACTGGCTCATGATTCAGCCGTTCCTCCTCTCAGGAACATTAAACAAAGAAAATATGTTTAAGTAGCAAATGTTTTTTTTTCTGAGTGAGCAGCTGTAATAAGGAAGAGGTGGCAGTTCGGCCGGCTGATGTCACAGCGAGGGAAGACCGGTGGACTGTAACACAGCAGTGGAGCAGGAAACAGAGGAGAGTGGAAAAACAAATGGTGCCGAGAGCGAGCAAATAAGACTTCTGCCAGACAGATTGTAAAAGACGGAGTGAGAGATGGAGATCCTGCTTTTGAAATGCAGTTTGTGAATCAGCACAAAAACACATTGCTGGATGAAGGTTTAGGAAAGTAATGACGCATAGGTTAGGTTTAGGAAAAGACACATGGTGACGATGTGCCTTAAAGTAACTCAAACTTTACTCGGTTTTAACACGGGACACGCATATCAGTGGTGCAGTGGTTAGCATTGTCACCTCACAGTAAGACAGTTGCCAGTTCGAACCCAGGGTGAGGGGTTCAAACCTAGGGTGAGGGGTTCGAACCTAGGGTGGGGGAGCCCTTCTGTGTGGCGTTTGCATGTTCTCCCTGTGGGGATGGGTCTTCTCCGGGTACTCTGACTTCCTCCCACAGTCCAAAGACATGCAGGTTAACTGGCGACCCTAAATTCTTGGTGTGAATGTGAGTGTGAATGGTTGCCTGTCAGCCCTGTGATAGTCTTGTGACCTGTCCAGGGTGTACCCCGCTTTTCGCCCAGTGTCAGCTGGGATAGGCTCCAGCCCCCCCACAACCCCCCAACACGATAAGCGTTTTTTGGAAAATGAATGAATGATCACACATCAGTCTCCTGGGGAAAAGTCCTGTGTTGTTTGACCCATTCACCACCCCCACCTGCCTCAATATATGGCTTAGTCCTGTCAGTGCACTGGTCACATGATGGCAGCCTTCCTGATTACGTGGGATATACATGAATAACTGGCTCATGATTATGTGGGCTATATACGAATTCTGGTGCATTAGTTTTTGTAGGTATACCTGCGAACACTGCATGAGAACAGCCTGAGTGTGTGTACTACAATGTAGATTGGTAGGTTACCAAGGAGGATGTGGGTATACTCTCCTATACTCTTTTTAGGTGATAGCTGGGTATACTGTAAACACCTAGAAAAAGAGGTAGGTATATCCCGTGTTAATATGTAGACCCCCCATCACACCACTTCTTAGCAGGTATAATGTTTTCCATGTTCACAATCATAGTTGTTAGCACGCACAAAAAAAAAACAAACCCAGCTAAGGCTGATTGGAATATCACTACATTTTATGGTATCTGCTCATAAACCAAAGTAAAAGACACACTGAAATTTTCACGTGGGGTTCTAGATCAAATGCTGAGGGATTACCAGACTTCATCCTAAAGAGGAACATTAAAATCCGTAGCATATTTCATGGCAATCCATCCAATAGTTGTTGAGATACTTTGTCCTGGTAGACCAACCAACACTGCCATCCCTAGAGCTTATAGCCACTAGCATGGCTAAAAGAGAACTGTTGTGGAACAACTAAGGTCATAAAAGTTATAACTATAATTACAGGTACTAGTGTGATAATGTGTAAAATAAAGGGGAAAAAAAATACAAACTACTTAGCTGCAGAGAACCAATGCACATACTGGCTGTTTTTGTGTGTGGTAGTGCTGTGAACACACTTTCTCTGGACTAAACATGTAAATACCCAAATACTACCTCAATTAAACTATTACTAGCACTTTAATTATTCCATAGAGAGAAGTCCCATGATTTCAGAGAGCACACAGTATAATGTGGGATTTCTAAATTGGCCACTTCCATGCTGCAGCTGGTGTTTTTGTAGCACTACAGACATTGTTTCACAGAGATGTGAGAGCACCTACGTGGCAAAAACGCCAATAGAAAGCCAGGTGGCTGCAGGACAAGGTTTTTTTTCTCCAGGCTTACAAGGACAAACGGAACGTAGTGTTCTGTAGAGAATTACATTCGCTCATTCAAGAAAGTTCTGAACATCAGAAAGATGAATAAAATATAGTCAAGGTAGTCGTTTCACAGCGGCTCTGACCTACATATGAGCACAAAAAAGCAGATTCATAAATTTCTAAGGTCAACTTAGAGTCATTCATTCAGTGCAGCTTGTGCTTCATCAATTTATCCTTACTGTTGTTGTAAAACATTTATTATCCAGAACATTATTTGAAAATTGTTGAATAAAGGCAGGACGAGATGTGAAAGACTTGAATTGAATATGAGAAACAGATGACCAGTGTTTGGCTGGTTTCGACTGGAGACACATGCAAAAACAACTTTTTAAAGTAAAAAGTGAACTTGCATTTTACATAAATTTGTATACAGTTATTGATTGGACACTCTTGTGCCTGCTAATCAGCATGATTTATCAAACAGGACAAGAATGTAAAAAAAAACAACAACTTGTAATTTGTAGTTTCACTGGGCGTTACTTGCTGTACATAGCTTTTGGCTGGATGGAGAAACTGCAGAGATGTTGGACAGAAATGGTGGGCATCAAGAAATAGCCCAATTACACTATGCAACTCAAAAACCCCCAAATTGTCTTGTTTAATTCGTACACAGAAATGTGTACGAATTAAACAAAAAGATAAATCATAGGGCTGGGCGATACATCATGAAAATTATACCGTGATATATTTTGGCTATATCTCGATACACGATATATATCTCGATATTTTTTAAATCTCCTCAAATGCATTTCATCAATGCTAGGCCTGGGCGACAAAATCAAACATAATAATATGTGACCAAATACCCCTAGAAAATATCAATACAATGAGATTTTAGATTTATAATAATCAATAATGTGGCTATGATGACTAAGAGGGTTAAGGCAAGCATTAAAACAAATTCAAAATTCTGGTAACTTGATAAATTTACATCGCTTTACTGTAATGCAGCCTTTAAAATGAAGGGAAAAACACCATCTATGCCATATCATGATACAACAATATCCAAAATCTAAGATGATATATGGTATATGGTATGATATATTAATTTGTAAGATTCAGTGGTGCCTACCAACCGTATCTGGCAACCCTTGTAAACAGCTGGAGATGGTGCACCGATCTACTGGGCAGGTGCATAAACTGCTGTTCATCAAAAATTCAAGGACCTGAAATAAAACAAATTTCCACGTTCTTTTCCAGAGAGAAAACCTCATTTAAAATCCAACTGACATTTGTAATAATGCAAATAACTCAAATTTCAGGTTTGGAACATGGCCTTAGTTAGCACTATGTTGTGCCTTTCACTACACTTTAGATGAGGACAATAACTAAAAACAGGGGCGGACTGGGGCAAAAAAGAGGCCCAGGAATTTAGTACCTGACTGGCCCACTCAGGGGGTGGGGCGGCGAGTGATGGTGGCAAATGCTGGCGGCGGATGATGGCGGTGGATGATGGTGGTGAATGAGGACAGTGGATGATGGCAGTGAATGATGGCGGTGGATGCTGGTGGTAGATGATGGCGGTGGATGATGGTCGTGAATGATGACAGTGGATGATGGCAGTGAATGATGGCGGTGGATGATGGTGGTGGATGATGACAGTGGATGATGGCAGTGAATGATGGCGGTGGATGATGGTGGTGGAACAAATATGTTCACATATATGTGGGAGACAAAAAAATATACATGTAAACATTATTGAAGGGATAATGACACATCATTTAACCTGAGGCCTTGATTAGAACAAATATGTAATATTTTTAATGTTAGTTAAAATAGTTAGTCTGCAATAGTCGCTTAATAGTGTGAAGACTGGTGAACATGTAAGTCACACTAATAATGATCATAACATAATAATAAACATATCATATCACCTATGGTGCCTCAGATAAGCACAATTACATGTAATGTACATGTACATGTGAATAAGTACAGCTTAAGTTTTATAAACTGCAAATAATACACTATAATACACATTTCCCCTTCACAGTGCATGTAGACTGTCTCAATTTCTATATTATCCAACAATACCCACACAAAA
Source organism: Epinephelus moara (assembly GCF_006386435.1). Classification (NCBI taxonomy): domain Eukaryota; kingdom Metazoa; phylum Chordata; class Actinopteri; order Perciformes; family Serranidae; genus Epinephelus; species Epinephelus moara. The sequence continues at coordinate 27,751,300 of NC_065518.1, read as the reverse complement.
AGAATAAAACTGACATTCATTTTAATGTTGATGAATTAGCAAAGTAATATACAACAGAGCAGCATTTAGCTCACCAGCTTAGGGGAAATACACAAGAGATAATATTAGATCAGATGTTCAGCTATTTTATTAGTTACTTAGCCATGCTGATGTTGGCTAATGGGGAACTGCCCATTGGTCCGATAGCCCATTGTTCCGACCATATTAAACCCATTGTTCCAAAGTCCGTTCCGAAATCAACATGATGCCCTGTGGTTAAGGTCTGGTTAGGTTTAGGCACAAAAACCACTTGGTTAGGGTCAGGAAAAGATCATGGTGTGGGTTAAAATGAAAAAGAAAGTGACAAACACATAAGCCGTGAGCCTGCTCCGCCTCAAGCCTTTTCCAGCTGACCCAGAGCCGGTCGCGGCGGACAGTCGGACTAATGGGATGTCGAACCAATGGTCTGTCGGACCAATGACATGGACCCGGCTAATGCCACTGAGCGCTGTCTGGCTCTAGTAACGTTACACAATAATGACGTTTTGACAGCCAAACTAGCCTACATGCGTTGTGCTAAAAGTTAACAAGCTAGCCAAGTAATGTTATCACATTAGCTTACAGCCGCCTCACCTGACTAGCATCCCCCACCTGGTCACGTTGTCCTCCTCCTGCAGACGGTGACGCGAGAGCTGCAGGTGCTGCTGCGGATGCTGAAGGTCCTGCTTGAGATGCAGCAGCAGAAAATAAATGTGTCAACTTTTGACACTTGGCAGCATCTG
>NC_065518.1:27748606-27749851 GCF_006386435.1 Epinephelus moara | reverse complement strand
AATATACGGAACTGCAAGCAGACCTCCACGGGCTGATGATTCAAAGGTAGCCTGGGAGGAGGTCACCACAATTGTAAATCAATGTTGCGTTTCTCTCGTGCGCGCGCGCTCTCTCTCTTTCTCTCTCGCAGTCTCACTTAGTTTCTTTTCTTTTGGCCTTTCTAAGATGACAGATGCTGAATATATACTCCCTATCTGATGCTGTGGCTGTTTGTGGTTGGCTGAGAGGGATGTGAACTCATTAGTTTGCTTCTGTGTTACTCAAATCAGGTTGGGTTTCCATTACGCATGCCAAACGTGCCAAACGGTGCCAATCCCCTTTGATCTGACATCAGATGTTACGGGACAGTCGATATAGAGATACATTTATGTGCTGATTGCAGATAGTTGCATTGAATAGTGTTTTTTGGGTATTTATTGTATCGTTAATGTGCCTGACATTCTGGAAACCTGCCTGTGAGGTTTTGGTGACGTGTGTGCACTGTCCGCTGGTCAGCCAAACTTCGGCTTACACCGGCTGCGGTCCCCCTGCACTGACAGTAGACCTGCTTTCAGCTGGCGAGCTTTTAGCGCACCTTCGGCGAAGCCTTTTGGCACATAACTGTCACTGAGCCAAGCTGGATCTGTCGACACCTACCCCTGCTGTGCCGACACACCCATCTCAGCGCACCTCGGTCTGCCAAACTACCAAACTGAGCGCGCCTCGGGTTGCACTGCTCGAAACTAGCTCTGTGCGGGGTTCGCCACCCTGCGCCACCCTGCGCTGCGCCGGGAAATTAGAGCCCCATATGTTAACAAGGTTTAAACATTTAACTTTCATTGAAGGGGATCTTTAAGACATGTCAGCAGGACAGAGAGGACCAAACAATGAGTTACAGAAGCTAGTGGAACAGAGGCTAGCCCTGATGTTAAATCTTTTTAGCTAGCATGCATAACTTCCTCTAAAAAAACCTCAACTCTCATTTTCATATTTCTTTTTGTGTAAGGTTTAACAATTTTTTGAAACGGTTAAAGGGAAATTTCGGTTTATTTCAACCCGTCTCCTATCATCCTAAATTTGTTTCAAGTGACTAGTGACATAAAAATAATAGTTAGCATGTTAGCCGTTAGCCTAGATACAGCCGGGGCGCATAGTAGCATCAGACCTGTTAAAACGTAAGTGAACGGGCATACTTCAAGTGCAAAGTTACTCCACTAAACAAGCTTTTTTCCACAAAGACCGCCTCATATCGTTAGGATAAAATG
>NC_065518.1:27744545-27748180 GCF_006386435.1 Epinephelus moara | reverse complement strand
AACGATATGAGGCGGCCTTTGTGGAAAAAAGCTTGTTTAGTGGACTAACTTTGCACTTGAAGTATGCCCGTTCACTTACGTTTTAACAGGTCTGACGCTACTATGCGCCCCGGCTGTATCTAGGCTAACGGCTAACATGCTAACTATTATTTTTATGTCACTAGTCACTTGAAACAAATTTAGAATGATAGGAGACAGGTTGAAATAAACCTAAATTTCCCTTTAAGCTAGCCGTTTCCCCATTTTCAGCCTTTATGCTAAGCTAAGCTAATCACCCCCTGGAACTAGATTCATGCTTACCACACAGAGACACGGGAGAGGCACGCATTTTCTTATCTAACTCTTCCCGAGAAGCAAATAAACATATTTCAAAAAATGTCAAACTATTCCTTAATGCAACTTAACAAAAAAACATTTTTATTTATTATGCTATCCCAAAACACTGTTTACCATAGCATTCTCAGATGCAGCAAAGGTTTTTGATCATCGCTGACACTTTTAGAAGTATGAGCCTAATATGACATTCATGTATTTGACACATACTATACCATTTCCCTTAGGCGACTATTATAATTAATGGACATACAGTTTCTCTAGAATCATTACACTTATTTAATTTTTCCTTTTGTCTTCTACACAATGTAAAAACACACCAAACTACATTTAGCTGAACTGAAAAGTATTCAGACTCATCGCTTTTATGTTTCCCTCTCTCATATATCAATGCATGCTTTATTCAAGTTTATTCCCTTAGTGATTTGCATGCAGGTTTTGAGAGGATGGCCTCGTGACGTGAGAGTCATCAAGTACTCTCAGTTGTTCTTATAAATGCTGTAGAATCGGCGGCCATATACCATTATTCAGCTGTGTGTCTCTGAAATCAGTCAGGTAATAGACGTGTGTTTCAGGCTGTCTGTGTTGCTCTAGTCTCTGACGCAAACAACTGCGCGCTGCGGGAGCAAAGAAGAGAGGAGTGTTAGAGATCACTCACTGGAATTGCTGCTCTTCTTGCTCACTCAGGCTTCATTTTAAATGGTCAGTGCAGAGAAGACCAAGTCTGGTGGTTTGTAGTGGAAGGAAAAGTGAAACCAGACCAAAAAAAAAGAAAAGAAAAGTGCTATATAACATTGAGGCAACCTGTAAATTCATTGTCTTTAAAACGCTTATATTGCCAATCAAATGGGATGTTTTGGTATTTTTCTTTTTTATACTTACTATATACTTACTATACCATGTGCCACCTAGGATGTAAAACTCTCAATGAAATACTTGCAAGATAAAGAGGAAACGACATTACATTGAAGTAGAGAAATATTTTTGCATCTCCATACCTTCATTTCTTTGTTGGTATTCTGCCTTCATAATGGTTGTGCTGACTGTGTTTTACAGTGGCCATGTCATGTCACGGCTTTCTGCTATAAAAACAGTATCAACAGAAATAGCTGGGTGAAGTCCACTGTAATTTTCTCAAGCTCTTCTTTCTTAAAGTACAGTCACATAAGCCCTCTGCTCAACAAAACTGCACCGTACAGAAAATAATGTAATGTCAAAGCTCCGAGGTGGGCAACAAAGAAATATTGAGGACAGCAATCATGAATTGTACAAAGTGTATAAGAGTGATGACACACTGCTACAGTAACGGCAAAAATAGCATGGAAAGCTCCAGAACAGATAACAATTGGACCTTGTGGCGAGATTGTTTTGTAAACCGTGTATGGCTGTTTCCATTGGCTGATATTTTACCATGGATGTGTCAGTAACAGTGTATATGTTGTCCAACAAGTAACAACAAATGTAAGACGTACAATGCCAAATATGTTGGAGGTAGTTTGGAGACTCCAACGCCATAACAGAGCACTGACAATTTTTTTTTTTCAACTGTAAAAGGTATTTAGGTAAAAAAAGGAAAAAAAGAATGACGATCCAGGACAATCAAAATGTCAGTGTTACTTCTAAAATGTGAAGCTGAGCAAGAGCAGTGTGCAGGATTTTCTGTTCAAAGACTCAAAAGTATCAGTTGAAACCGAATATGCATACTTGAATTTATCTCTTGCACAGCTTTTGACTGAAGTGAATGGCAGAGGAATCAAATATTTAAAAGGCAAACAGCCATGGTAACTGGTCTTTGAAACATTTGGGCTAAGGGGTTATCTCCTGGTTTGAAAAGTAAAATGTAATGCAGCAGGCCGTTCTCATACTCTGTATGTTTCTTATGAAAAGTAATACACCAAAATTCATATGTATCCTACGTAATTATGAGCCAGTACTGTGATCACACAACCAATAAACTGACGGGAGCAAAGACGGAAGCAGTCCTATAGGAAGGCAGGTTGAGGTGGTGAAAGAGTCACAAAACACAAGACTTTTCCCCAGGAGACTGGGGAAACCTAATACATGTCAGTATACTTGCCTAAACCTGACCTAGATAACTACATTTATTATGCAAGTATGTGACATCATTCGTGGTGGGCTAATTCATAGGATATAAAATGAACCAAAGTATAAGGACATGTTGAATGCACAACCTTAAACCTGCATTCTTTCTAATGGCCAGCAGGGGGCCACTCCATCGGCTGCAAAGACACATTTGATTGTACAGAAATCTATGGGAAAATGACGCTACTTTTCACTTGAGTAAACATTTGCCCAATAAATTTAAGGTCTCAAACGTTAGTTCAGGTCTTTGTTAATAAGACATGATATTCATTTCATAAATTATAGTCCAAATTTAGAGTAAAACAGATGATAGTGCAGGTTATGCTTTAAGGTGTGGACACGCCAAACCGACATCAAAGAACTAGCAGCGATGAAAGCCAACTGTTGCGTCGTCTACGTCGCCTCACATCACCCTGTGTCAGTTGCATTTGAACACACTACATGGACTACATCCGACGGCCAAGTGGCACGTACGTTCTGCACCTGCGTGAGAGAGAGCGGAGTGAGAGTGAGAGTGGTACATCCTGTCAGCCGAGGGGTTTCCTATCTGTGCAGCCGAGCACTGCAGCACCTCCACGGACTATTACATCCAGACGGTCCCGGTATTTCCTCCGCAGGCTCCACTTCACTTAGCAGCCCGATAAACCCGCTGCTTCTTCCCACTTTAACCTGAATAACAAACCGGGGCTCGGTGCTCTGGTTGGATTCAAACAGAGAGCCGGGGCTAGCTCAGAGACTAGCGGAGGCTAACTGGCTGTGCTTCCCTCCGGTCATGCTGCGGCCAATCTGGAAATCCATCGGTAAAACAAAAAAAACCAAAAAATTTTCTTCCTTTACCTCTGGAGGCACAGTCCGGAGTTTTTCGACTAACGGAAATGCAGGGGCCTTGGCGATCGCTCACGCCCTTCACTTCCGGCGGTGCCCCCAGGGAATCGCCGTGTTGTTTACAAATACTTCGGGTAGAAAACCAGCAGAGTTTAGCTATATATCACATTTTTCACGTCACTATATCACCGTTTAGACTAATCTGATGTTTGTAAAGTCTATAAACACAATGAATGAACAAACGTTACTATTTCTGTGTGCATGTTTTGTTTGTAATTAATAACATGGTTATCGTAGATTAGCTGGGCTAACCGTTAGCTGTTAACGTCAGCCGTTAGCGGTGTCTGTAATAACCATAGACTGTATAAAAATAA
>NC_065518.1:27683682-27744525 GCF_006386435.1 Epinephelus moara | reverse complement strand
CATCTGTTAAAAGCCTCCTGTTGTCGGACACGACATGAAACTACTCCAGTTAGCTCAATCATGTTGTAACTAAGACATCCGCTGGAAAAAAAAATTTTTTTCACGTTGATGAGACGGCGTTTTGGGTGGAGCAGTCGCTATGGAGGCGGAGCTTGATGTTTCTGTAGGTAAACATTTCCTGGGGACACCTGCACGTCTCGGCCACGCCCCCTCCATTGTGATTGGCTAAAGCACAGCATCGTTCAAACTCAAAGCCCCGCCCTCCCCCCCTCTCTAGTCGTCTTTCACACAGGGCTGCCGACAGATTCTACAATGTAAATTGCAGAATCTGTCTTGAGAGATTATGCTGCGGCTAACACTCCACTAGCCGCTCCCAGCTAGCTCCGGTTTGTTATTCAGGTTAAAGTGGGAAGAAGCAGCGGGTCTGTCGGGCAGCTGAGTGAAGTGGAGCCGGTTAGCCCCGGTTTCACTACAGGCAGATTCACTCGCTACTGGGGCGAGGAAATAAAACCTGAACAGCCAATCAGAGTAATTTCTCTCACAGACAAGCTCCGCCGCCGATTCAACATGCTCAATTGGCTGAAAAGACGCCGACACCAACGCTGACACCGACGCCGACACCGACGCCAAAGTGCTGACGGTGCGGGACACACTGCAAAAACTAACAAACGCTCACCGATGGCCCGACTTTGGTTGACGGCCGACCGTCGGCTTGGTGTGTCAGGGCCTTTAGGGCGATGTCATTTTAGGATTAACAAGTCGCTACCATGGTGGTTTGCTCGGGTTCTCAGTCAGATCCATACCTTGCTCCTCCATAGCTCCACCCTCTCGATTGCATATGGTCACTTCTGGCTCAAAAAAAAAAAAAGAAAAAGAAAAATCGGCAATGGCCAAATCCAGAACTCAAGGTCACGAATGGTAGTCCATAAACCAATGGGTTTTGTTATTGAGGCTACGTCTACTAATTTCATACAGTCTATGATTTCGGCACAATAGTAAAATCAAATGTCAGTAGACCTGAAATCAAAGGCAAAAAGCAAACACATTTTCTTTGGTTAATGACTTAAATGAAAGAATCCAGACTATTCTGTAGATATGTAATAGCCAAACAGTATGCTGTTACTTAATTACCAACCAATCATATGTATAAGTTTTCACAGGAACTGTATTAGCACTGCTTGCTGCAATCATAAAGAGAAACAGCACTGTCCTAATATTCCTGACTCATTCAGAGAATAATTATGCATTTAATGCTTTCTCCGCCATCTGCCTGTAAGAGGTACATGTGCAAAAGTGCTACCTTAAGTGCATCCATTAGTAGCTGTGAGACACAAAGAGAGACCCTGACTTAGTCTTTTATTACATAAAAAATATCCCATCAACACCGAGTACATCACCGGGTCGTGTGTGTTGTTCAGTTCAGAATGGTTTGCATAGGTACAGTATAAAGCCATTACTGGTATAGCTCCTCTGACATTTAAAAGGGCACATTATTCACATTATAAACATTGTACAACATTGAATAACAGTTACAACAATGATGGCAGTGATGAAAAGGCTATCTAGCTTTGTGTTGGTTGTGTTGTGTCTCTGAACACAATAGATGAGCTGTGGTCTTTGTACTGCTGTGTAGGATACTATCAAGGATTTCCTGCACACCAGTAAATCCAGGGTGATGCCACTTTAGAGTTAAACCATCAAACTAGCATTATTTTCATTACACACAGTCATCATGTAGGGTTTTTATAAGAATGTATGAAAAAATTAATTGAGAACTTGTGGCAGTGACGAACTATGGAAAAACAACTGCGGAAAATATACTAGCTGCTTCCCGTGCTTTCAGTCTTTGCTAACACTTAACTAATATCTTGAAAAGTTGTGAATAGTGCAGTGAATGTTGGTCAAAGTGCTGAGACAAACACAAATAACACAAGGAATGTTATCAACATTATAGAGGACCTTAATGTAATGGGACATTTTCACAGTAGACTTGTCAAACACAGGTGTACTGTTTAACATCAGTTATGACTTCATTCCATTCAGGTGTGTCAGGTGCAGGGTGCTGCTGCTGTGCATGGTGTCCAGTGACAATACCTGACATGATTTTGAAAAGTAGGCTTTATGTACCTTGGTTAAGGTGGCTCAGTTCCTTTCTTCTGTTGCAGATGGTGGGTGTTTTTTTTAAATTGTACATTAGAGGTGTCATGATTTAGATTCTAAATCAAAAATTGATCGTGATGAGCTTTCACTTTTAGTCATCTAAATCCCAAACAGAATGGGGATTTCTCACAGTTATTTTTCTTTCCACATCAGTCTACTTGCGTGCATCTAAAGAAAAAACAAAACAACACTTCAGAGACGATACAGTGTAGCCTACTGGTAGCCTGCAGCTGCACTTTTCCAAACACCATGGCCACTGCCAGAGCTGGAGATGGCGAATAAACACTAGAACTGGAAAATCCTCATGTTTTCCTGAAGTCAGCGGTATGGCAGCATTAACCCATCGAACAAAAGAATAATTTGCACATCTATTTCGTAACAGGTGCATAGGAGAGGGATGAGCAGGACAACATGTAGACAAACTCCTGCACACCTTCTAACTTGCAAAAGCAATAAATTAATTGCAACGTTTCAGTAACTAGACCTTTATCAGGCAACCTTATCATCAGGTTTGCCTGATGAAGGTGTAGTTACCAAAATGTCGTAATAAATGTTTTATTTTTGCAAGTTCGATGATGTGCAGGAGTTTGTCTACAACATTTTTGCTTTCCCCATGAGTTGTGTATACAATGAACGCTTTGTTGACAGAAAAACTACAGTTTGTGGGCTGTGCCAGTTTAGTGAAAGTGAAACTCGAAACTCAAGCTGTTGTCTTAAAGTACCTTCTGCCATCCAGTGAATCTTCTTTTTGTTAGACAACTTAAACCTGTTGTCCTCATTGGTGGACACTTTCTTGTGCCATTTAGTGGTAATAAGAGCACAATATACTATTCCAACAGGTCCAAAACCTGATCACATTTTTGGGTTGAAACTTGTTTATTCATGATTAATAGTGTTTGACATGGCAACAAATTTGACCAATTTTAGCAACAGTAACAAGCAAAGACACTGTTAATTACGAAGTACTTGTTTGAAGACATTAGGACTTTATTGTTCTCTCATTTGAGGACATTAGGTCTAATTATTGTTGACAATGTTTAGGTTTTTTTTATACTTATCAGGTCCTATTGGTCATTGATTGATTAACTGAAATAGTTAGGAGAAATTAAAAATGCATAGCAAACAAAAGTTTGGGTCTCAGGAGGATATGGTATAATTAGTATGTTTTCTTAAGTGTTTAATCATAGAGTGTTTTTTGTGGCATTATCATTAGCACAATATCCTTGGTGAATTGGACCTTGAGATGGGGCAGAAAGAGGTTGCAAGTGATGCACAATTCATGATGCTTTCAGTGGCTGAAATCTATTCTTTTTGAATTGGCTCATCAGTGAGAAGAGGAAAAGTTTGTAGTTTTTATTTTTGATACTTTAAATATCTTAACAAGGAATTTAGAAGCTTTACCATAAAGGACCAGTGTGTAGGATTTAGGTAGGTACATTGATAGTAATTGAAAATGGCACAATTAGTACGTTTTCTTTGGTTTATAATCACCTGAAAATATGAATTGTTGTTATTTTACCTTAGAATGAGTTGTTTATATCTACATATGAAGTGTATCCTTGTCCATGGAGTCCGGCATGTTGCTACAGTAGCCCAGAACAGACAAAAACCAAACGCTAGCTCTAGATAAGTCAATATGCATTTTTGTGTTGGCCACCAGGTTTTTTATGTGAAACTGCTTTGTTTAGTGTTATTACCAGTTTAAATTACAGGGTTTGTTTGTTTCGAAGAGGAAGACACCTTTGTGGAAAATTCGGTACCCTGTAAAAACCTCCTGAATAATGAGCACTTAATTCTAACAGGAAGTACTTTCAGCTGGTTGCTATCTGTAACCCTCACCCTAAATCCTATACACTCTTCTTTTAAATAAATGATTGAAATTTGACCGTATTGGTTTAGTATGGTATATTCCCAAAAACTATACAGCAGTTATGTTACCATGTAGCCTTTTTTTCAAGGATTTTAAGATGTAAATGACAGTTGTCAGGGCATGAAACCAATGATATGTTAATCTTAAAGAACTGAATCTAATTGTGACCTTAAAATCAAAAGGACAATTGAATTATGGTTTTGGAGAATCATGACACTCCTAATGTACATACATTGGAAATCCAACATTGTACAGCTTTAAAGGAATAATTTCACATCTTTGGAAATGCCCTCAATTACTCTCTTACAGAGAGACAGTCAGCAGTGTTTTTCCAGAGATCATGGTCTGGTTGCTCAGGCTGGTCTGCTGACCTTGTTGTGAACAGTTTCATGTGGGAGCTCTCGTGACAGTGGTATCAATCTTCTCATCTAAATATCAGCAAGAACCAAAATAAGAATGATTTTCAGAATATCAAACTATTACTTTGACTTGCCACCCTCCATGTGGCATCCACATTCTTTAGAAGAGCATAAAACAAAATCAAAAATTAAACACTTGCAGCTGCAGTGTGAAGGTAGCTTCTGAATCCACACAGGATGTGGACTAATGATAAACGCTGTTGGTAAAGTCTGTCTGTTGTTAAGTCTGTCTGTCCTCGTGACAGGATGGGAATCCTCAGCCAAACCAGGAGCAGGAAGTGCCTGGGCGGGAGGTGATTATTCAAGCTTGCGGCGCTGGTTCCTCTCCTGATAGATCTGTTCGGTGAATGGTCTGTAAATACAGCAGAACAAACATGTAATGGGACAATAAATCAGAGGCTGGAACACCGTACCACTCTGTGCCAGGACTGCGTGTGTGTGATCAACCGTGAGGGAACCTGTGAATGATAGGAAGATGCCTCATGTCTCTACATGATCATTCACTCTGTTGCACATGAATGCACACACGGTTTTGCAGTGCTGAACCCCGTATCAACAAACAGCTACACCAGAGAATTGCAGCTCTGTAACTCGAACTCATGAATGTGGAAAATAACATTCCTATTAGATGAGACAAAGAAAAAAAACAATGATGGGAGTCCTTGAACAAGCCAGGGATTACAGCTGCTGTCTAGGTGTTATCAGGGGGCTGACATCACTTGGTACTCTATTGATACCAGATCAGTGTGTGGGAAATAGGACCCAGCTGCCCATCAACAACATTCAACATTGATATTGGTTGATTTTAGGTTGTGCCAACGGGTTACAAAAATTCAATGTCAAGAAAACAAATACTGATGATAGATGACATTGATATGACACTTTCAAATATCTCATTCTAACGTCTTCTTGGCATACAGTAGAAAAGTAACATTTAGTTGTAAGGTATGGAGACCAAAACCCAACATCTGCATAATGTCATAATATTAACGTCCACACAACATTAAACATTAAAAGTATCAGCAACCCAAATGTCATTCCAACCAAAATTGATTATCTATCCAACACAACAGCCCAATGTCTTTGCGATGTCATATTGACATCTGGTGCCAGCTGGGAGGAAGTTCGGCTACTCTTTGTTATATTTTGTAGGAATATCATGACAGTGCTATGAAGCCTGTAGTATCTTGGTATGAGTGTATCATTGCACGCATGTTCTTTTTAATCAAACACCCAAATAACTTTCAAAAATAGTTGAGGAATAACTGTATCATGTATCACTTCAGGAAGGGACCCAAATGCAAAGCAGTTGGCAGGTGGATTCGGAACAAAAGGCCAGTTTTAATTATGCTGATATAAAAACATATAAAACAGGCAGGTAACTGAGAGTCCAAAAGAAAGAAGAACCAAAACCAGGTAGGAAACAGAGCAGGGAACAACGCCATGAACATAGTGATGAACACAGGCGAACTGACCAGGAACAAAGGGAAACACACAGGGAAATAAATACACAGAAAAAACTAATCACACAAACAAAACACAGCTGGAGTAGGTGGACATGGGCAAAAGGAGGGAAATGGGGATTGGCTGACAACAAAGGTGTAGTGGGGAACACGAGGGTGGAGCAAGCAAGACAGGCAGGAAAACACACAAAGACAGGAAGTAAAACCAGACAAGACACGTGAAGAGAAAATGGAAACTGATTAAACGTGAAAGAATAACACGAAACAAGGAAGAACGCAAACAAAAATGCCAAAACAAAGTCTACAGGATAACAGAATACACTCACCAGCCACTTGATCAGGTACACCTGTTCAACTGCTTGTTAACGCAAATTGCTAATCAGCCAATCACGTGGTAGCAACTCAATGCAATGCAATTAAGGCATGTAGACATGGTTATGACAACCTGCTGAAGCACAAACTGAGCATCAGATTGGGGAAGAAAGGTGATTTAAGTGACTATGGATGTGGCATAGTTGTTGGTGCCAAACTTCTTTGTGTTCTCTCTGAACTAGACCATTTTCTCTTCCCTCACATTTAGTTTTAAGAATTGTAGATTATTTTATTCAGTAACAATTTAGATTGAAAAGGCAAAAAAAGGCTTTCAGAGCTAATAAGCTTGCTAACTGTCAAGGTCAGTCCTGTCAGGACTACGGGTCCTGCTGAAGCCAGTTCATATGAATAACTGAAGTTTTATTAACAAATCTGAGCAGAGTCAAAATTGTGCCTGCCAAAAAACCAATATGCCAAAATGGCAAAGAATTTGAAACTCAAAACAAGAAGAAATAAAGTAAACTAGTTCTTTTTTTTGGGAATGTAAACTTAGTTCAAAATTCAAACTGTCAACTCTGAACGTGAACTATTTAATCTTAATTTGTGTAAACCAGCGTTGACATCAACACCACCAAAACTGAGACAGGGTCATGACTGAGACCAGACCAGAGTCCCACACTGACAAATGACAAACTTAAGATAAAATTTAGAAACATGCAAATAAAAGTAATGCCTCGAAGTGATCTGAAAGATCCAGATTCCACAATTCTGAGGCCAAGACAAGACCGTGTAAAAATGAAGCCAAGTCCCACACCAGACCTTCAAAAGTGGTCTTGAGACCGGTCTGGAGACCAAGACTGATCTTGAGTTCTAAAGCACAGATGTGAAATGAACTTTGAGGTAGCTCTTAAGAAGTGTAAATGCGCATAATACTGACTGTAAGTAAATCGTAGTGGTCCCACTAGAATGTATTGATTGCACCACACATGGCATTTCAGACTTAAAAGATATAAAAATACTATAAGACACTATGGAAAATATAGGAAACCAAATCAAAAGAAAGCCTTGATGCAGGGTACATTCTCTTAACATATATACATGCATTTACTAATTTAGAGCAGGCATAAGGTAGGCTAAAATGTAGAAACAGATACTCAAAAAATTAAAATAGAAATAAATGTGTAATCATAAACCATGGACGGGACATCTACAAGTGATAGTCAGATACTGATGTTGCTCCGTCTCTGTCATCTCAGTATAGAAATCACCAAAACTGGTTGATGCCAGAGGGTTTCTTATATTCCATATCACAGCCCAAATATTGTTGAAGCCAGGATAAGGCTCATAACAGGGACTCATTTACAGACTATGTCTTTGTGATGATATGACAGAGCAGAAGCTAAGTTTAATCAAATATAGTTCAATTATTTGCGTATGATCAATCCTCACAGGGGCATGAAAGGACATCGAGCCTAAACCACTCAAACGGCTCAAAAACAGTTTATGATCATTCAGAGTCAATGCATTTGAATCTTTTACCTGATGCAGTGTGTGGTAATAATCTGGCACCTGCCTTCAATTCACAGGTTCAGGCTGAATGGCAATGCTTGATTGCCGCAGCAGAAAGTACACCTGCGTTCTCTGTCACAGCGTGTTAATGTGAGACATTTTTTAGAAAAGTATGCCTCCAATCCTGCCAAGGCTAACCCCCGTGTTCCTTTTCAAGACTAATGTAACTTTTCATTTCACTCTTTGGGCAAATGTGGCCATTCTGAAGATGGAGCTAGACAAAGGAGGCAGATTTTTGTTTTTCCTGAGCAGAAATATGGGTGAGAAGATGTGTACAAAACAATCAAAATAGCCTTCAGAGGCTCAACGAGGTAGGAAATGAACAAAGAGGGCTCGTCAGATGTAATTTGCTGGGGGGTATTTGGGCTGGTAAACACAGATTTGGCATCTAATTGTGTATTTAGGGTGACTGTGTGTGTCTGTGCTAAGGTGTGTATATACGATAAATGTAGGTCACTCAGTTGTGACCTAATCAATGTGCCATTCTCCATCATTCGTCTTGCTGCTGCTACCCAGGTAAACATTTAATTTGTGTTCTTATAATGGGGTCCTTGATATAGTAAAGTTGTGACAAAGAATAATGTGTTTGATAGCAGCTGTGTGCCACTGTTGTACACATTTGAATCATAACTGTTATGCTGCTATGTGACCGCTTCCCCACACATGTAATGCAAAAGACAGCTGCACAGTTAACACATGTACATGCAAACAAACACTTAGATGAGAAGATGAGAGGGCATCACACATCTGCACGCACACACACACACACACACACACACACACACACACACACACACACACACACACACAGTAGGTTTAATGAGTACTGTAAGTGGTCAAAGCAGCTGCTTCCATGCTGTCCCATTTATGATTGGCTTGTGCAGCAGCAGCAGGTTCATGTATTTGTGTGTATGTGGGTGTGTGTATTCCGGCATGCATGTGTCTGTGCGGACAGATGAAAAGAACTAGGTCGCTCATAACTGTTTTTTTTAAAATGTGTTATCTCTTAATCACCATGGTCAAGCAAGAGGAGGAGGACGCAACCAACACGGCTCTGAATGTGTGGGGAAAAAAGAGTCTGTCCCTATCTTTAATCTTTCTTTTTTGACCATCTCAGGTTTTTGCTTTTTGGCAGAACTAAGGAGATGACATTTGAGATGAAAACACAACAAAGGAGTGGGAGTTGAAACATACGTCATTTTCCTTGGGAGGTGGCCTTGCCTGCAAAATCAAAATTTTAATGAGCCCCCGAAATCTGAAAAATTTGCCAGCCCATTCTTGTCCTGGCATCGGTTACCATAGTGCTTTTTTTGCCGAAACCTAACCATGTGTTTTTGTTAACACCCCGGCATTGGTAGTGGTGTCCTGGAATGTCAACAGCAGACGCAGAAGGACAACTAATGCGTAATATGTAGATGTGAAAGATCACTGACAAAGCGGAGATATGTGATGACTTCAGGATGAAAATGTGTTGCATTTACCTGTGTGACCCAAATGTGTGCTATTTATAAGCCACAGCAGAACAATTACTGCATGAGCTTTAACCTTACTATAAGTAATCACAATAGAACAGATATCTAACTACATCCAACTACACATCTATTGGATACCAAAAGAAAGATACGTTTAAATGAATCCAAGAAGCACTTAATTTATGTTGGTATTCTATACATACTCATATGTAATCTTGAGTGTAAGTATGTCAGTAAGCAGTCAGTTGAAGTATCCTCTACAGGGTCTGCTCCTGTGATAATGGCACTGGAAAATACACTGAAATCAGCCTTTCTCTTCAAAGGGACAGGAAAAAAATGTCTACAGCGATTTCAACACAATCATACATAAGTCACATGGGGCTGATGTAGCATTGATCTGATCTATCACTGAATAATCTGTATTGATGTGACATTTGTACCTGGCCTAACTTAGGTCCTGGGTCTGAGTCCTGGTTACAGGGAACCTAAACTACCCATGAGTACCACTAGTTTGTGAGGAAATAGGTAAGTAAAGCTAAGAGAGAGAGAGGCGTTTACAGTATACAGGAGTCAACTTATAAAATCTGAAGTTCCACAGGGAAGGATTTAGGGTCCCCTGTTGTTTTAATCACATCAATGATTTGGACCTACTTGTGCTGAAAATCCAAGTGATCTAAATTAACACATTGTCAGGGTAACTCTGCCGTCACAAAAAACTTCACATGATTGTAAATACATTCATGACCATGCCTGACTTTGGCCTGAATGGTCAAATTTCACTGTATCCTTAATGCATACTGGGATACATTCCCACCTGTACGCAAGTGATTCAACACAAGTCGAGACCACATTAAAAATACATTTTTAATCCTTGTAGCTCATTGTATAGGACATTATGTGCGCCTGTTTAACAATATATACCAAAAATAAACTACAAAAATTCAATTTTTTCATAGTTTTATATCAAAATCCAATCATGTTTCCTTCCTGTAAAAGAAATTTTGAAGTGTGCTTATGAAAGCTGGTACCAACCAGTTTCAAGACATCCACTCGTCAATCAATCTTCAACTTTTAGCCACACAGAGCTAAGTTCAAGTTAGCTTGCTAGGAAAAGCATGCTACGTCAATGTGTCTTCGGTTCCCCAAAATGCCGTAGTTACAGGCCCACTGGCTACAATTTATTTACTTTGAGGAAAGTGGTATCTGTGACAGCTCCAGATTATGAGCAAGGCATTTTACAATCGACCATTTCAGCAACAAATGTTACATGCAGCATATGATGGGCTTCGTCTTTCTCTCCTTGATGGATACCAGAGCATGTGAGCAGAGCGGAGCGGGGAGCAGAAGGATTTTGTGTTGAGCAAGGAGCTGCTATTTTTTTAAAAAGGTGGAGCGGAGCCTTATCTCTCGCTCCAATTTCGCTCCGGTTGCTCATGCCCCACCCAGAATGCATCTTTGCACCTGCGCACACCCACACTATTTTCTTTCAAAACTATGGAGTTTACTGTGTACTTCCGGAAAGAAACTGAGAAGAGAAGCAGCGGTACCTTGGAGAACAGTCCCTAACTGCGGGGAGAGGCGAGAGGGCTTCCCCGGAGGTCGCCCGCATAACCCGGTCCGTCTCCTCTACACTTTGACTTATTTCCACCCTGCCGACAGCGGTACCGTGTAGAACGGTCCCTAACTGCGGGGAGAGGGCTTCCCCAGAGAATCTACCAAGCTCATGTTTTATTTGTGAATAGAAGATTACAGGTTAGGGTAGTACGACGCAGTTTTTTTGAGCGAAGTGGTGAGCGAAGTGGTGAGCGAGTGGAGCGGGATAAAATTTATGATGGAGTGGAGCGGAGCAGAGCGGAGCGAAGAATGCGCAGAACCAAGCGGAGCGGACGAGCAGTGCAAAGTGACAGGTCTGCGAGCGAGGAGCAGAAATTTTCACCCGCTCCGCTCATATGCTCTGATGGATACTACTATCCTGTTGGTGTTACACTGTCACTGTTACGACACGCCCACTTTTCAACAATCAAATTAATTTCCTGCCTATCCTGTTTTACTCGGAAATATGTCGCAATACTGACGCTAGATACTTCTGGACGTTAACCAAATGCATTTTTTGACAAATGTGAAAATAGTCTGAGACAAAGACAGACTCACCCCTCGAATCTTATCGCCACCTTGTAAGCCACGGCCACTATGGCAGTCAGGACGAGACCAACAGGACTGGCACCACTAAAGACAGAGAGGGAGAGAGAAAAAAGAGCTCATATATTGTGTGTACAATTTAATGTGTACTGGATATGTGAACCACTTCTCAGTGAAGTACCCTTTTTATGAAAATCTGTCTCAAACAGATGTGAACTGTTTTATGACAGGAAGCAAGAAAGGTAGAGATGTACATACAAAGAGCAATAGAACATAACTTGAGATTGAAATAAAAATCATTATCATTGTGTCAAGCTAAAACGTTATTTCCACACTTTCAAAATATACAATAGCTGGATTAAAGCAGATAATGTGAATGCCAGAGAGGGGTGAAACTGTACTTTTTTTCAAAGAAATGATTGTTTGATGGTATAGTGGATGATAATGTGAAATTAAATTTAAAATAGTTAAATCTACATGTTTTAAGAAATTAGATAATAAATTAAGACCATTTATAAGAATATAAAGACCATTCAAAAGGAGCAATTTTTAAACTGAGTTTTTACCCTGTAGTTTATACTCGTGGAGAAAAATAAACACACACAGCACACTGACCTATATACCTGATCAGAAAGTGGCACAGTGACACATTTATTCTACCAAGACAGAAAAAAACATTACAAATCATGTCGGTACACTTCACTCAGAAGAACACGATGGTTATGCAGTGGCCATAATTAACTAAAAAACCTGTGAGTGCTGGACTAAAAGCCCTCTCATGTGGAGCAGAGGTGTGACTCACAAAAAGCTATTTCCTCTAATCAGTGTAGACACATATATACCATGTTCAAATTATACATTATGTCTGGTCTGGCCTGCATTATGCGTAACCTTAACATTCCACAGGGGTAGCTTAATTTCCCTTCGCACCACCTATGGAAGCTTACCACTGACACCGTTGCCATTAAGGTAAAGAAAGAAGCATGATGACAATCAGGTGGACTGTCACTGGCCGCTCCAATTGACCTGCTGATCAGGCTTATAAAACTTTCCACCCTGACCTACTTCAGCAGCAGTAATGGAGTAATGGAGCCACCAGGATAGAGAAATTCAGTGCTTTTCCTGAGTTTTTAAGGTCAGTTGGAAAAATATAACTTAAACATAGACCGTATAATATAATGGACGTAGCCACAGTAACGTCACCCATTGGTGATCTGCCTCCCATTTTAAAGCCGCTGTCGCCATCTCAGATTTTTGGAGCCATAAGTCACCATATTTGGACGACAGAGTGCAGAGATAACATTAGAGCTAGCTGCTAATTGGGTTAGCACAGAACATATACAGCTATAACTCTGATAATACTAATGCTAAAGCTAATTTCTGCTGGCAAAAACGGTCTTAAATCCATTGAAACAAAATGTACTTACCAGGAGAATTGAATATGCGACTCCTAGGAGGGTCTTTCAGTGAAACCAAACACTTAACAAGACTTTTTAAGGAAAAACCAAAATGTTTTAATTAACTTTCATGAGCTGAAATCACTGATAAAGCGACAGCTATGGCTACACCTACATTACGTGAATCTGGGGTTACACCATGGTTGGGTTAGGCTCATAGATGTATACTGATACCTAAACACTGGATGCCAAGATGGCGCCTATTCATTCCAATGGAGTTGGTTGCCTGGCACAAAGAGTTTGTCTTGTCAACAGTTTTATAGATGTGTCTTTTACAATTGTAACCCAGGGGGAAAAAATGCTTTTTGGGCAGCAGTGGATTATTTCACTACATTACTACTGGAAAACATCTGAAGCAAGGTTGAACGGCTTTCCTGGGGGCCTGGTTAGCCTACCTAACCAACAATGTTGCTGTGGTAGTGACTTGTCAACAGACGGCACCCACCTGTCCCTAAAAGCAGCCATGCCCTTACTTATGCACAACTTTAAGCCTTAATAAAATTTAAATGGATGAGTTAGAAAATAATTAACCCTCCGTACAGCTGTCATGAACAGGGAAATTAGCTATAGAGACCATAACAGTTTTTTGCAGCAGGCTGTAAACATGTTTTTTTCTGCTGTAAAGCTGGGCATTTCAACATGGGGGTCTATGGGGACTAACTTGCTTTTATGCCAAACTAGCTGTTGAATATTAAAATAATTGAGAAAAGAAAAATATCCTTTTGTAATTTGAGTGTACTGACCCATTTAAGAGCTTGGAGGCAATTCTTCTGACTTAGTTAACCTACAACTTTAGCCCACCACAAAACCACACTGACTTTGTTCACAGTTGCAATGTAGTGCCAATATTTTGCTTTTCTCCCTGGAGAGCCATGAACCAGGTCAAGACATATGAAGTGAGGAAAGGTTTGACACTACCTGTGGTTTCTAAAAATTACTTCTTTCAAATCTTTTAACTGCCTGTGCCCTTTTTTAAGATCACGGGAGCCACAGAAAATGGAATTGCACACACCAGGAGCGTTCTGTTCAGACATTTAAAATGGAAGGTCATTACTTTTTTGTCAGAATTTGTTGACTTCAGGCCAAGAAAGAAGTCCTTTCTTTTTGTTTCTGACAACATATCTGATTGCAATTATTTGTAGTTTTTGCAACCAAGGATTTCATTTTGGGCCAGGTTTTACATTTTACCCTCTTGGATGATAAATGTCCCTTTAAAAGCACTACTGTGTATTTTTCCATAGGTTACTTCAGTGGAATAGCCTTGGAGTTATTCATCACTCTTGGGATGTTCCCTCTTACACATCTATTTCTGTACATTCAAGTTTTACTTTCCTTTCAGTTCATAGTATGTCGATGGCAGGAGGATGCGAACAAAACTGTCGTGTCTTCAAACACTTTTCTCGTGACTTAAGATTTCTGTGTCATTTCAGTAATAACTGTGATTACATCCAATTCCCTTCGAATCTGACACACATAAAAGCAGCTACCACTGACCTATATTACAAAGTCTTACAACTGACAAAACCGAAACTGCTCAGAGTGTCAGCTGACTCGCTTGTGCAAAAAACTGAAACGAAATTCCCATTTATCAGGGTAACACAGTGCTCCCCTGAGCTAGACGTGAATGCCAGTTTTCTTCAATCTGTCCTTGATTTTGTCAGCTACAGGAAAAAAAAGTAGAGCATCTCTTTACACTTTTACTGGATTTGTTACATGGTCGTATGATCCACAGAGAGAACAACTGTTGATTTTGTGCAAGTTAATTTGCATCTGAATAAATGAATGCTAATGTCAGAAGGGTTTTATTATTTTCCATTCTGTGCATCTGTCCTGTTCGCACATGCCGGGAAGTCTCAGTGTGCATGCTGTTATCTGAATCTGCATAAATGCGCGACTATACACCATGTGCATTTCCAAATATGCTGTCTGTATGAATCAGGCTGCAAACGCTTATATGCTGGCAGCGTGGTAAACTAAGAACTTAAACAAGGACATAGGGACAAAAAAAATTTGTGCCATTCTAGATTAAAAAGGAATGTAATTGTGTGCAATCTGATTGAAAATGGACAAAAAGTAGATGTGGTAACTGCTGCAGACTGGAAGACTGAGTGAAGATCTTTTCTTTAACACATACTCACAGAAAATGCCAATGGATGTGACTGACATAGCAGTGTTGAAAAATGTCAGCAGTTGCATGTACCTCTGGATGCGCAACTTTCATTACATGGCCTGCAGAAATATGTAGGTCATATGCTCATCTCTGAGATTTTTCTTGATGGATGGCATTAGTAGGGGAACTGCCCATTGGTTCGACAGCCCATTGGTTCGACATCCCATTGTTCCGACCATATTAAACTCATTGTTCCGAAGTCCGTTCCAAAATCATCATGATGCCCTGTGGTTAAGGTCTGGTTAGGTTTAGGCACAAAAACCACTTGGTTAGGGTCAGGAAAAGATCATGGTGTGGGTTAAAATGAAAAAGAAAGTGACAAACACATAAGCCGTGAGCCTGCTCCGCCTCAAGCCGGTTGCGGCGCACCATAAGCCCGCCGCGAGCTGTTCAGCACCGCGGACAGTCGGACTAATGGGATGTCGAACCAATGGGTTGTCGAACCAATGACATGGACCCATTAGTAGGATAGTGCTTAACCCCGGAGCAGTCGACAATACTGTCGATTTAGGGCATAAAGGTTCCTTCTCTCTCACACACACACACGCACGCACGCACACACACACACACACATCATGATCAAATGCCAATTGAGAAGTTGACTTCCCATATTTCTCACCTACAAGAGTGGGGAACTCATCGAGGAGTCAACCTATCAAATCTGGTGCTCCACAAGGAAGGATATTGGGGCTGCTGCTGTTTTACCTACACTTTGTAATGTCTGGGGATCTGTCAGTTGGACCACCTTTCTTCAGGACTGAAATATCTTTAAAACTTGGGATAGTCACGAAATTAGTCATGAAATTTTGTGTAAATATATATTGATAAGGTTCTACGAAAAAAAAAAAAAGGCTTTGTGAGAAAGTCCTTATTGAGTAATCCAAAAATTATTGCATTGTTAGGAGAGATTCAGAAACAGATGTCACAGATCCATTTTAGTGTTAGAAAATTTGAGCAACACTGTTTACCACTATGGGGCACGTGACTCTAGTATTGACTGCTAAGTTAATGCATGCATTGCATGTACAGTACATCCAATTACCATCTTCTATAAGCTCACAGCGGTAGATATCAGTCTGAGCGAGGGAGGTTAACCCACTGAAACTGAGCTAACAGCATGTATCCAAACTCAAAATCTCCTTACAACTCCCACATAAACACTTCTTCAATGAGAAGCAGCAGACAGGCTGCAAGTGCTTTGCGTGCAGAGAATACTGTGGTTCACTGCCACTGTGTTCTTCTCAACAAGACATAGATGATACCAGACTGGCCCCCTGAGAAAAGTGATGCATCCAATAGAGAACAAAAGCTCACACAGAGCGACCAGCGTGATGATTGATTCATACTTTTGAGAGAATGGTGAAGTAAATCTAACCTCACTTAATCTAACCCATCACACACAAAACACGTACACAGGACAGATGTACCTTCTTCTCATTTCATCACTTTATCCTGCCTATAGAGATGTCACTGCTGTCCCATCTATTTTGGTGTACTGGATGAAACTAAGTTTGAAAAACAGAAAACATGAAGCCTTTACGGACAGAATGCATAATGCGTTAGTTTAAAGAAATGATTAATACCGTATGTGTGATAACACTCTAAACACATAGGCGTCTTCAAATTCATTTACGATTTTGATTTCAGGATTGTGGTATTCATACTTTTCTTTAGAGCTGCATTGACTGATGTTTTTGGCCACAACACTGACATGTTTTTACTTCATGAAGTTATTATGGTAAACAGATGCCTATTCACACATCCAGCATACACAGAGCAACGTTAGCATACATCTGTAGTTGTGTTTTTGGTCATGTGGCAAATGTAAGTCTTATTTACCCTTCTTTTAGCTCTGTTTGGGTCTCCACCTACTCTTGAAGGAAATATCTGATTCTCAAGCTGCCAAATTCTTCACCATGTTTACTAGCTGGTTGCTAACTTTGCACTTCTGACGCTAGACATGTAGTGTACAGTGGGTTTATTCAAGCTTTTTGATTGAAAGCAGCTGCCTGTTGCGTCTGGACAAAAGGTTGATAAGATTTTTAATTTTTTTAATTTAATTTTATATACTTTATTAATCCCCGAGGGGAAATTCAATTTTTTCACTCTGTTTGTCAATTACACACAGGTCCAAACACATACATGCACAAACAGGACCTATACATGCACTAAGTGGAGAGATGTCAGAGTGGGCTGCCCATGACAGGCGCTCAGAGCAGTTGGGGGGTTCGGTGCCTTGCTCAGGGGCACCTCGGCAGTGCCCAGGAGGTGAACTGGCACCTCTCCAGCTACCAGTCCACGCTCCATATTTTGGTCCGGATGGGGACTAGAGGAGAATATAAAGATCATGTGTCATGTTCAGCAGGAAGTTTCAAATGGGGCTAGAATTTAATGTAATTTACTCCTATAGTAATTGGAATACCCTTTGAACAAATGAGGCCCACGGCAAGTGGATAACATTCCAACTTCCAATTTATTATGAAAGCACTGACATATGGGTATACATGTACGTAACAGACAGAATCTAGGGAAGCCACAGCTACAGTGACATCCACTGAGTGAGTCTTAATGGCAGAGCAGTCAATTGAACAGCACTTAAAGGAAGTTCTGCAATTATTCTTATTTGAGAATAAATGCACGGTTAAGCCAAGCAGTTGGATAGAAGTCAAGAGAAGGACATTTGGAGGTGGTGAAGGACAGTACCATGACAGAAATGTACAGAATGTTTGTAGGGGGAACTGTAAGTGTCACAGGGTTTTATGTGATTTTTCTATGCACTCTGGAAGAGAATTAAGTAACTAATTTAAGAAAAGGGTAGAAACAAACTATTTTAAATCATGAATGTGTTTACATAAAGAAAACAAATCAAATCTTTTTTTTTTTTCCTCTGGTGTTTGACCCTGTTTCGTCACAAATACAGAGAGCTCCAAATATAGAACACTGCGATTAACAGGTCGTAATTAGCAACTTAGACATGAGAGAATAACAACACGCCAACGCTAAAATCCATGTACCTCATTTCAGATCAGGAAGAAAAAGATATTTATATGCAGTAAATTCAATCAATGGCATTTGTCTTAATGTTCTTACATTATTCTTTCAAATATGTGACATTATTTGGTATATTATTTAAAACAAGGTACATCTTTTTTGACTGATTATTTTTTAGTAGAATAATTCTTTTAAAAGGGATAAAGCTGAGATAAACGGACCTCAGTGTTAACCATGCAGAATAATTTGATGCCGTCTTTGATACTATCTCATCAGTTTTAATATTTCTGAGTGGTTATATGGTGGCGTATGACCATTTTATACCACATAGAGTAGCAGTGAAGGAAAATATGACACATGCAATTATTTTGTCATTCTGCTTCTTATTATTCTAATACTACTGAGGGATGGGAGCATTGTCCTTGGATGTTTCCATGAAACATTAGGGTGATTTTCTGCAAACCATGCTCAAACTGTTGAATGCAGCTCTGAACTCTGATGTGGGGGGTGGAATCATGCATGTCTGACCCTTGTTGAATGACCTTAAGATTCTGCATTCACTGTAAGCTGCAATTTTATGAAGTAGGCCTAATTGTAAGAAATGGCTGCAGCTGAAATGTCGAACCACCTCTATCATCTTAAAAATGACACTGAAACGTTGGACTTTAGTATTCATAAATAGCAAGTGAATGGTAGTTTTATTTATTTACTTTGGTCCAGACTGAAATCCCTCAACAGCTATTGGATGAATCATCATGACATCTTGTTCTTGAAATGTTTTTGAACTGCTTTGATTGCCAGGTGGGTGCTGTTCATTAACGAGTTGCTACCTTGGCAACATTGGTTAGGTTACCATGCGTAACCCCAACTTCACAGAGTAAGCCTAGCTGTAGATGTCGCTTTTTCAGTGTGTTTTCAGTTGATGAAAGTTAACCGTAACATTTCAGTCGCCTTATAAAGTCTTATTCAGTGTTTGGTTGTAATAAAAGACCTCAAAGGAGTTGCTTGTTTTTTTTAATGGTTTTAAGCCAAAAATTAGCATTAGCATTATCACAGCATAGCTGTAAATGCACCGTGCTAACCAGGCTAGCAGCTTGCGTTATTTACACTCTCTGGTCCAAATATGGTCACTTCTGGCTCCAGAAATCTAAGATGGCAACGGCCAAAATGCCAAACCACAGATTTTAAAGCAGGAGTCCACAAACCAATGGGTGATGTCACAGTGGCTACGTCCATAATTATAAACAGTCGATGGTCTAGCCGATTAGAAGTTACGCAAACAAGCAAATTTTGAATAACACATTACATTATGAGGGAAATAAAGAGCACAGACAAGCAGGAAACATCAAAAGTATATACATTTAATGTAATAGAAGAAAACAACAAAATGAATCAGACGTGCAGGACAAAAAGAAATGTTAACAACCCCCTGTTTTTTGTGATGTCAGAGCACATCTGATGCACAATCAAAAACTAAAAGCGGTTTCAATAACTTTGGATTTAACTGTTGCAGTAACAAGAAGGCTTATGCCACATGACCTGACCTGAAATGTGCTACAGTCGAAATCCAAAATCTGCTGGTGTTGCAGTAGCCTATCTAAATACATCATTTTCTCCTAACAGTGAAACAAAAAACATATGCTAAATCATACCTCTACCACAAGAGCCATGTTGTGATCAAGGCACAGCAAATACAGCCATGAATATACCCTTTGTCTGTGAAGCTATATCATTAGATGTATTTTAACTGTTATATGACTGAACTCTTTCTCTGCTGTTGCATTCTGCACACACACACACTGTAGCTTCAGCCAGAGTCGAGTAGCAACAGTGTAGGATAGAGCTGAGAGTGGAGTGACGGCAGCGGATGACCTTTTGAAAGTCACAGCGTTGTTCTCTCTCACTCAGAGATACTGCTCTTTCCCACAAGCACAACACATGATAATAGTCCATCGTGTAACTAAAGGTCAGCATTCCCCACGCTGTCAATCACTTTGGTAATGTTAAGTAAGTAAGTCAGTGACCTGGAGAGGTTTTCTCAAAGTGCAAGTGGACAGACGGCAAAGAAATAGGGCTGAAATGAATACATAGCCTGTTAATGCATTGGCTACACTACTTGAAGTTTTAATCCTACTGATACTAAATAAGGCCAGCATTTTTAAATAGCAGCTATTCAATCTACTGTATTGAAAGTCTGTATTTCAATTTCTTTAAATGGCAGTTTTCATTATTAGAGGTCCACTTTTCCTGAGCAGAATCCATACTCAAGCACAAGGAACAAAGTGACAGAAGTAGATTCATGCACAAAATCTCTGTTTCATTTCTGACAGAGAAGTTGCTTGAGGTGAGTTTGTGGCACCCAGTAGTCAATACTAGGTACCCGACTCAGAAATATTACAGTGAATTTGGATTTGGCTGTTTCATACATATATTCGACTATTCATTCCTTTTTTTATACAGAGTTTGAGCGGGGTTCGATAGGATGTTCAGAGTAACAGTGATGTTCATATAATATAGTAAACAAGGTAATTTATCCATTGAGCTAATGCATGCTAGCTACATTAACGATGCAGTAGAAATGTCCAACATTTTTTGTTGACACTAGATATCAAACAAAAGCCAGAGACTGTATTGTATACAGTTGCTGTGAGCTGTAAATTCACCAATTCTATGCAGACGATACCTTTCTGTCAGAGCCTGACCAAGCCAAACTTCTCAGAAATATTCCTAGAAGTACACTGCACACTAACTGACAAAACAAAACAAAACAAAACAAAAAAGACTGCTCTTCTTGACGAATCTGTCAATTGAGGGAGTTCTGACTAATGATTCGAATCAGCCCCAGGTCTAGGCAGCCCTAGTGAATACATGTTTTATTTGGAAATGGGGCCAATGCAATTTGAAAAATAAGTGTTGTTAAATCAACCGGGAATGGAATCTTATGGAGTAAAACTTCAGTATGTTCCACACTGAAAGTCACATTAAAGTGTATCATGCAGTCGGAGCACCTTGGTACCACAGTGGTTACAGCACATGCTATGTTACTGCTATTTCTCGGATCCTGATTTCAGCCAGCCCCCTTTTCGAGTCCACTTCTATACTTTCATTGATCCAATAAAGGCCAAAAAAATAAATCTTACACAATCACTGAATGTTTGTGTGCATAAAACAGATGAAAATAGACTAAAAGGGTACAAATGTTTCTCCATAGTCATTCTGGGTCATCCTCTGGGGACCACAAACATATACATACACCATTTTTAATGGTAATCCATCCAATAGTTGTTAAGATATTTCAGTCTGGACTTAAGTGGTGGACCAACCAGCTGCCATCCATGCTGCTAGTGTGGCTAAAAGCATAATAATACATACTGTTTATTAAGGGGTTTTGAGGTAAATGTATGGATGCTTAATTTTTTCAACTGTGGATTCAACTAACAGACTGTTCAACTGTGTTTTACGGAGACATACAGATGTGAAGAGGGAGCAAATGTCTCTCCTTTTCACGCTTGATCTGGTATTACTGGTTGGGACTTAACCAAAGATGCAACATGTCCGAATGTTTCAACTCAAGAGAAGATCAGATTGCACTTTAATAAAAAGCAGGTTTCCTGTCATAATGTCACATTATACTGTTCCATGAAAAGTGCTGCTCACTATCAATGTTAAGATGTCAGGAGGAAATATGATACGCACCCCACAAATTACAGTACTACTCCTTCAAGTTGGGTACCACAGTACTTTTCTAGGGCATCATTCTACACAGAACTACACAATATATAACCCCAAAAAGGATGGCATCATGCAGCAATTGTAGCCTCTATCTTATTTATTTAGCAGCACGAGTCCAGCCCGTGTCCATGTCATCTAAGTGCATCTGCTAATGTGAGTCAGCTCATCTTCTGTCCAGGTCACACAGAGAGGCCAGTAAGTGGCCTAATGTGAGGGTGAGATTGTCTGGCACAGCAAAGGTGCTTGTGGGAGCGGAAGGGGTGTGAGTGTGTGCGCAAGTGGGTGGAGGTGGGGGTTATGCGGTGAGTTTTTCCCTCCTTGTGTTGTTTCCATCAGGATCACTGAAGTACTCTCATGGTAACAGTGATGAATGTCCCTGACACCATATCTGAAGAACATATTAATAACATGTGAGTGAAAACAAGAAACATCACTTTGATGTGATAGCAGGTGTATATATGTGAGAAATGAATAAATTTAAGGCACCCTACGCAGTTTTTGACCACTGGTGGTGCTACTGTTTTGAGCAACAAGCAATGCACTGCATGCGCGTAACACAGACTGCATATAGATAATAGACATAGCCACCATGACATCACCCATTGGTTTGGGGACTCGAGTTAGGCATTTTGGCCGTTGTCATGTAGAATTTTTGGAGCCTGATGTGACCATGTTTGGACAAGAGGGTGGAGATAACCCTAGGGCTAGCTGCCAGCTTCGTTAGCACAGTGCAGTTACAGCTATGGTTTACTGTGATAATACTCATACTAATGCTAATTTTCACAATTAGCACTTTTTCTTGGAGCCAACCTCAAGTGGCCATTTGAAGAACTGCAGTTTTTGGAACTTTGCCATTTTTCAGCCCAGAGCTTGGCACTTGGTGTAACATGATACACATTTCTACTAATAACAGACTTTGACCTTGAAAACAGCAATGGACAAGACATTCTTAACTCAAGGTCAACTTAGTCACTTGTTCAAGAGCCTTAGACTGCATGGTCCTCATCAGCAGATAGAGTTTGCTCAGTTGCTGTGGAACTGTCAAGTGTTGCAACGATCCACTATCTTGAGCAACTGAGGACTTTTACAAGGATTTCAAGGCTGAGAATGGACTGTCAAGCTCAACTTTCAAACCTGCAACAATCGATTTTTTGGGGAGAGCCATGGAAACAAATTGTGAACAAAACACAGGTTAACTATCACTTTTTAAGTAGATAAGGCAAACTTGCAAACAGTTGCTTTTATACACATTCAGCACAGACCAATGTTAGCACTGATTTGGAGTTGTGTTTATGTCCACCTGGTGAATGCAAGTCCAATACTCACTCTCCTTTTGGCTCCATTTGTGGACTTCACCACCTCCTAGGGGAAATATCTGGCTTTTTAGCAGCTAAATCCTTCATTATGTTCAACAGCTAGTTGTAAACATTGTTTGTTGTTTGGTTCTTGGCAGGTAGAGTGCAGTGGCTTTAACAAAACACTTGTAAAAAACTAAAAAGATAAGCTGAAGATTGCTATAAAGCTGTGCAGAGCTGAAAGGAACTGCACAGTCAACAGAAGACTCACTGAGGGTTCCTTATATCAAGCAACCCATTCTGCAAACTCCATCTGCTGACCCCGCTAGACTCTGTATTGTGGTCAAAACCACATATGATATTCAAAGCATTAATACGCATTAACAAATACTAGCTATGTAAAGAGGAATGACGGCATCCCAAGCAGAGAATAAAGTCATGGTCCCTCTGTGTGTGTTACAATCCGAGCTTCTCTGTTCTTCGTTGTGGTAGCCATGCTGGGTGCACATGCATGTTGTGCATGTGAGTGTACCCAACTGGCTAACTAATTGCCAGTGCTCTGCACTGCCCACATATAGTGGTCACCACTAATATCAGGACAGCACTGTTGCCATTAGGATTGTTCCTGCTGTTAGCACCATTAGCAGCTAGCTTCGGGCTCAGCTACCTCCATGTTGAAAGCCATGTGCAGACCACTTCTAAATCACACTTGGGTGGTATCTTTTTTTTAAACGCCTTCCTAACATTTCACCAGGGTATACAGTATATGACGATATTTGCGTAAATAGATAAATAAACAACCAACAGCCAACTGCCTCCGCACCGGCTGTTCGATAGTCCTGTAACATTATCCCCACCAGTTATCCCAACACTTTCAGTTATCATCTTCTCTCAGCTGCAGTGCATTACATCACCTCAATACAGCATCTCCCTATTTGTTTTTGAAAGTATTGAAAATCATACTTTCTGGATTTTTGAATACCCTGGCACTCCGTAATACTGTGATATCACCCAACCCAAGCCTAACCTGAATCATAAATACGCTCTGAATATTGAATAGAGTTCACATAATACATTAATCTGAAAACACCAAAAAACTCCAGTTGGGTTGTTTTTCATCACCAGGCACCAGAGAAATCTGATTTGGACATTACTGAAGCAGAGGAGACATACATACTCAAAGACATGAGCACCTTTTTGTTAGTTCACTTATGACGGTTTAAACCAGTGGCCTATTTTCAGAGCTTCTATTTGTGTTACTGTAGATTCTAAGAACAACCAGGTACAAAGGGACAGACCCTGAAGACAGCATAACAGGTTGAAACAGAGGCTGCTGTGTCTCAACTAAACATTAAAGGGAGAAAGAAAGATAAAGGTTGCTCAAGAGACACAGGGAGAGAGAGATACAGAGAGAAAAGGTGGTAAGGAAATGAGGCGATCCCTGGTTTGCTCACTCAGAACTTACAGTGCAGAAGATATGGGGCTGAATTCAATTCAAAGCAAAGATAAAATAGGGCAAAATTAGTCACAACAAAAAGGACTACAGAGGCGGTTAAATTGGGAATGGAGTCCACGTAACCCTGAATGAGGGAGAATGGGGGGCTAATAGCTTTTTATTGGCAGCTGGCTCGTCAACCCCAGAGCGCTCGCCTAGCAACTACGCACACCGGGCTGCGACAGACGTGGTCACAGTTGTCATAGTGACGAGGCACACGTTAAAGTTTTTACCTCCTCACCCATTTCAGGAGGGAACTGATTTGCAACTTGAGAAAAAACATTTTCCATTTGTAGGTCGCAGCTTATCGTCTATGCCGCTCCTGCATGCCCTCACTTTATTTATAACGCCACTTGACGTACATCAGTACTTAAGCAGTCGGGTGACGGGCCATTTTCCTTTAATTTGATTTCTTTTTTGTACGAACAACTCCTCGGGTAGTGCTTAATGACGAACCTGGTAAAAATAACTTGCTATTGTGATTTATTCGAGCCAATCTCAGCTACAGACCTAAGCAGACATTAAATTCGAATTACACTCTTGTTGACCTCAGATGCAGTCATGAAAGTGACCTCTCCTCCTTTCCAGGAGCACACACACACACACACACACACACACACAAACACTTACATGAGTGCCAGGCCTAGGTAGTTGGCAGTGCTGCCCCAGTACATAGGGTTTTCTATGATGTTGAAGGGGAAACCTGTCACCTTCTCATCCATCAGGATGCCAAAGTAGTCACCTGAAAAAACAGACACACACAATGGGTTAATGCTGTAACACACTGAGATGAGATCTACTTGACAAAAACACTCCATTTCATAACTGAAACCTGAAAATTGTCACACTCACTCTTCCTGTTCAGTGATCCAGGAGGCTGGAGCATATCCCAGCATGCACTTGGCTATTAGCAGGGAACATTTCTGGGGGTGTAATGGTTCTCAGTTTGTCTCCAGGCATCAACCAGTTCAGGTGGATAGGGATTCAGGGCCAAACCTGGACTGTATCACACTGTTGCCATGGTTACAACCCCCGTATATCTCATTTTAAACTCTGATTTTGGTCCCCCTGTCATGCAACGCTCACTTTTGGCATGTTTCTGACAAACAGCACTGAGGTCAGACTGAGGAAGCACTGCCAAGGATTATGACTTTGGCACCACACGGCCCTGCTAATGCTACACTGTTTGGCTGCCCCTCCGTCACCTGGCTGTTACTGATGCAACCAATGTGACCACATCGAAATGACCTCATGTGAAAACTGGGGAGTGAAAGCTTGATCATTGTACAAACACTTGCCGGAAAATGTTAAACCAAAAATTGAATTCTTCTCACTTTCTGTGTGAGGAAATATAAATGCTGATTATGTTATGTATATTTTTCCATTTTTCAAAAGAGAATATTTTTTGGGACTTATTTGTTGAAATGGTGTCCTAGGTCTAAGCCTGTGGGTGGGTGTTTCTCATGGCAGTAATTGACCAAAATTTTGAGAGCAAGTGTTGCTAAGGGACCAGCTATCTACTTATACTATGCTGCTGACTGGAAAAACATCATAGCATGAATGGATTAAGATGAATGAATAGGATATGGCACCGCCACTCAGCCTTGCTGTCGATTTGTCACAGTGTTTTTTTCCCTCACAGATCAACATAATAAAAGAGACTTGAGCTTGAACTGCAAGTAAAGTCAATTATAACTATTTGTGAAGGCAAGCGGGAGCTGCACAATGCCGACACAAAACAGGAAGCTGGGAAACTTTTTTTTTTGTACAGGGCAATTTAGTTTCATTTAAATGATGCGACACAATCTCAGCTGGCAACCTTTCTTTATGGTTGTTGGAAGTGATTATTATTACTTTTTTTATGCCCAACCCAACAGTTGCACCAATCAAATTACAGCACCAACACTGTCCGTCGGTACCAAAAATCCATGCTCTCTGAAGAACACTTTGTCGGGAGCTTTGTCACTGCAGGACAATAAAGAGAATTTAAATTTAGTCTTTTATGGAAACTAAAATTTTGATATCATCAGTACAAAATACAAAGTAAGAAAAAGCCTACCAAGGATATGTATACTGATAACTTAGCAATATTAATTTAAATTTCAGTTCAGCAACAGTAGAAGCAATTTCAGAATTGTTCTTTGGTACTGGAGGCTGGTGGTACATTGACAGAAAAATGTGAGGTAGTCTGGAACCTTTTGGTTCAATTTCGACATCAAAGGGGCATTTTCAATGTCTGTAAACCAAAATGCATCTGAATACAACTGGAAAGACCTTCAACCAGTGAGAGTAATGAAACGTCACGTAGCGCTGCACGACGGACAAATGTAGACAGACTACAGCCTACAGAAATGAGCTGTAAAGGTGTAGCATCAAAATGTCTGTTAACGAGTGCAGGAGCCATCTCGGGTGTTTTCAAAAATGTCTCAATGATGCCCTGCTATACTGAGCTAGGTTTATACTGATGCTAGGGTGCGTGAACCACAAATGAGCTCATCCTGTATGTTGATTAAAGCATGAAGGCTGTGTGGTTACTTGTGCAGTGGCAGGTTTTACCCAATAAAACATTCTTGGCAGCTGAACCACTGTGGGACTCACTGTAACCTGAGCGCTTACCATTGCTTGCTATGTAATAAGTTCCCCAGGTATTATGTGCACACGCAAACAATTGAAATACTTCCATTATGCCTCCCTTGTCCACTTGCACGGATGCACACACACACACACACACACACACACACACACACACACACACACAGTAGGGAAAACTGACCTGTTGAATTACACATGTGGTGCTGCTGGCCCTGTTTTCTGTCGAAGAGAGGCTGTTAATGCCAAGTTATATAACAATTTTCAATATGAATGCTCGTTTAGGTACTGCAGGTGGGGCAGGATATAAAAGAGATTATATAAACAAATGTGTTTGGTTTTGAATAGGAAGTCGGCATAACTGGCCTTCAGAACAATATGCTAACCTCATTTTTGACCTCAAAAGCGACTATCAGCAACCCATTCAAATTCAAAAGCCAAGTGCAGCATTTTTTGTGTGTGTGTTCCTGCGTCACTGTTGTTTCATAGCGGTTATGAAAATGGGCAACCTGGATTTGCTGAAGGGTGGGGATAGCGGTGTGGTCGCCGACGTAGAGGTTAGAGAAGTGGGTCTGAGACCAGTAGGATGTGATCGGAGCTTGGATCCTGGGCCAGCTAGTCAATGTGTTGACACTGTCTGTG
Organism: Epinephelus moara; assembly: GCF_006386435.1. Classification (NCBI taxonomy): domain Eukaryota; kingdom Metazoa; phylum Chordata; class Actinopteri; order Perciformes; family Serranidae; genus Epinephelus; species Epinephelus moara. Next base: position 27,716,750 of record NC_065518.1, on the reverse strand, counting down.
TAATTTGATTATGTTTGGTTCTTTGTTTCTAGCCTTGTGCCATCAGTTTGAATCATCAGGTCACCGTGACTCAAGGGGCTTAATATAGAGCGAATAAGACACATCAAATTACAACACACACCCACAGGCTATATCCTCTATTATATGTGTTTATGTTTGCGGGTGCTCAGTGAGGATGAATTGGAAAGAAAACACAGAGCAATTAGATTGTGGTGAGAGATAAAGTCATCCCCACATACAGTACACAGGCACATATACACACCCTAATGCCGACCATAAACTGAACACTTTGAAAAGACTTTTCAAATGATTTTAGTCTGACACTGGTGATTTATCTGTGACAATTAATTCATGAGTCAAATAAGTAAACAAATATGCAAAGCTAGATCACCATGTTGGAAACCTTTTGGAAAGGGTTTATCATTTGGGGAGCATGATAAGGCTTAGTGAATTTCCTATGATGTACACATGTATTTTTCCTATTGTGACATGTCTAAATGCAACCTATTCTCAACAGTTCGTATGATATCTAATAAATTAGTGCCCCAAAATGTCAATGGCATGTTACATATTTAACGTCAAGTTACATAGGTTAGGTTTAGCCGAGTAAAGTTATGTTTAGAGAAAGAAACATGGGGATGACGCACCTTAAAATACTTCAAAGTTAACTTGGTGTCAAACGAGAACCAATTCTGGTCTCCTTGGGGAAAGTCCTGTGTTTGTTTTACCCATCCACCACCCCAACCTGCCTTCTGACATGGACTTTTGCTCTTTATGCTTCTTTTTTCTTTACTCCCATTAGTGCATTGGTCGCATAATCACAGTCTTCCTGACTACATAGGTTATATATACAATCCTGGCTCATGATTACGTCGGTTATACGCAAACTGTGGTGTATTACTTTTTATAGGTATGCATGCGAACAGTACATAAAAAGAGCCCATCGAATGTCTTCCATGAAAAAGGCCTATTGTCAGACCAGTTCAACTCAGGCCATCCCAGGCCACCTAAAGGGATGGTTGCTGCAAATATATACATAACATGTGTCATCTGACACACTTTTATGTAACAGGGTCTAAAGGTACTCTCTGCCCAACTGACCTGGTTAAGTTTCAGAGCTTGCCAATGTTAATGAAATGGATATAGTTATTATTTTACAATGCTCTGAGCATTCTGATGCAGATTATATAAATAACTACTTGAATCCTGTTGTGAATACTAAAGAGAGACTGCATTCTCATAAATCACTGGATGCATAATATTATCTGCTCTGTGCTGCAAAGTAACGTTTCCCTGTGGGGATGTATTCACTCTTATTATCCTGGCGGCAGCAATTTGTCCTGTCCTCAGTTTTCTGCACTACTGTCACCTGTTTACTGCCGTTCACATGTGCCTGGGAAACTTGTCTATTGACTGACATTGGCCGGGCCTGGTTTCTGGTGTTTCTCATAAATCACATGGTTGTCCTTGATGAACAACTTAGTTAGACAGACTTTAATGTTGCTGCTCCAACTGGTGGAAGAATGAAGCACGCCAGCAGACTCTCTTGTGATTGCTTTGCTCAATCTGCACACAAAGTAGACGCTTGTCCATACAGTCACACACCCTCCTGCTGCCCCTGCTGCTGCGCCTCTGTCGACACAGTTGGGGATTTGTGGACACAAAGATGGACTGAGGGCATTTCGTTGCAGTGATGGACAAAGATGGCGCAGGAGCTGAGACTCTGTCTGGATCTCAGTGATGACTCACTGTAATGACTGACCTAGAAACCAGAGCTTGCCAAATGGTCATAATGGCAATACTGTCACATTCGTGTTCATTTGAATTGATGCCTGGATGAATTCAGCAGCATAACAACTAAAAACAAACATGTTTGTCTCTGAGACAAATATGAAGATATTCGCATGGACTGTATGTTGAGGACATGAAAGCGTTTGTTTGCATGCATATAAATGAGCCGGGCTCCATAAATTGGCACAAATGTGCCTGAGTCACGCGTCTTTCCTATGTAAGTGCATTTAAATGTCCTTGTTAGGATTCAGCACTTTGAGCGGCAGATCTCACATACTGCTATTCTCTTCTTACCACTATCATCAACAACATCATCCAATCCATGAACCCAGATTTTATTGTTTTTGGTCTAGCCTCCTCCATGACAGCTGCCTCTTGCGTTAGCCTCTGCTGGTCTGCTGCGTCTAATTAGGTCGCCAGATTTGCATGCATTGCATTAGAAATCACCTAACCATGTTTCAAAAACAAAACGCAACTTGACTCAAGATCCCCCACCTCTGGTTGCATACTGTATGCCCGCCTATAAGTCCTATACTCCTTTACTTCTCAGGTGGTATTTTTTTCTTTTTACATGGAAACAACAACACAACAATCAGAAAAGCAATCTCTCAACTACACATGATTAAGGGACATTGTTTCAACCTTAATTTTCAAGTTCATTTCTCAGTATCTATTTATTTATTATTAAAAGTGAATGATTGAAATCAATAATTTCTTGTCGGTCAGATGGGGTGGGGGGTCTTAGGGACCTATGACCCTGACCATTTGGCTTTATATCTTGGGTATTTTTCTATTAAATATTTTCATGACTAAATGAGCAACAACGATCCATAAAAAAAAAAAAGAAAAAAGTTTGAGCACTGTGTGCATTTAGTTTGAATTGAGAGTAATCAAACAACCCACCGACTTATTGGATTTTGACTTAAGTATTGGCAAATTCTGATTGGTGCAACAAAGTATGACATCCCTTTTTTTTTTTTTTACAACTGAGCCCTGTCTCCTTCAAACCAATGAGAAGAGCATAGAGAACAAAATAAAACAGAAGTCTTTTAAGCAAAATCTCAAAAACCTTTTCAACTTTGGACAAAAAGGTGGGTTCAGGTAGGATCCCATCCCTCTTTTTTTAGATGCTGGCTGAGAAAATAGGTTTTCTCTTTTTTTGGAAAAGTACTCAACTGATTTAGCGTAGAAGAGAGTTCACAAAAGAAAAATTGAGGCCTGGATATACTGGTTTTAAGTCCAAAGTCCTAAACCTCCCATAATGCAACTCTCTTTCAAGTCTTTCAAACACCACACAGTACCACTTCCTGTGACAAAAAAAAATACCTTGACATGTAAAATTAGTGGACTACCTCTTTAATATGTGACACTGTGTTTGATACCCACCTAAGAAGGTTCCAGTGAATCCCAGAGCCAGAAAGCTGCCGACCACCAGCAGAGTGCCCAGCACCATGAGAGTTACGCCAGCGTAGAAAACATCCGTCCTGTCCATCACCTCCCACTTGGCCTGGGCCTTCATTGCCAACGTCATACTGCAGAAAAAACAAATCACAACCACCTTTATTTCACTTTGTGTAACTAGTTTGGAGTAGTAGTGCAAAGGGAAAGGACCACAGTTTGCATAAGACCTTTACTGTGGATTTAAGTGGTAGGAAATGAGTTAGAAAATAACAGTGAGCTGGGGAGAAATGCAGATAAAAGACTGTTGTGATGATCTACTTTCATCAGACTAATTCACTGCTCGTAACCATGAAAGGTGTCACGGTGGAGCTGTACTAAACTACTGTACTGTAAACTTGCAGACCCAGTTTAAAGTTGAAGAAAACCCTGATTCCAAAGAAATTGGAATAAAAAACTGTGTTACATCACCTTTTCTTTTAGCAAAACTCAGCAAGTGTTTGAGAACCAAGGACAGTTGAAGTTTTGAAAGTGAAATTCTTTCGCTTGATATACAACTTCAGTTGCTCAACAGTTAAAGGTCTGCACTGTTGCATTTTGTGCTTCATAATGTTCCACATTTGTTCAATGAGAGTCAGGTCTGTTCCCAGTCTAGTCTAGTCGCAGTCAGGGGCATCCCTAAAACAGACATCGTCCGGATGGCAGCATATGTTGCTCCAAAACCTGTTTGTAGCCTTCATGGTGCCTGCACATATGTGCAAGTTACCCATGATGCCATGGGCAATAATGCACTCCCATACCATCACAGATGCTGGCTTTTGATCCTTACGCTGGTAAAAGTATGGATTGTCCTTTTTCGTTGTAGCCCTGAGGACACGACCTCCATCTGCTAAAATAATACGAAATGTGGACTCGTCAGACCACAGCACACTTCTCCACTTTGTGTTAGTCCATCTTGGATGAGCTTGGACCCAGAGAAGTCAGCGACGTTTATGGATGTTGTTAATAAGTGGTTTTCACTTTGCATGGTAGAGTATTAACTTGCATTTGTAGATGCAGTGAAGAACTGGGTTTCCAAAGGTTTCCAAAGTGTTCCTGAGCTCATGCAGTCATATCCTCTGTGCAGGAATGTTAGTTTTTAGCCTTGCCCCTACTTCTCTGAATCTTTTGATGATATTTTGGATTGTGGATGGCGAAATCCCCAAATTCCATGCAGCTGTCTTTCACAAGTAGTGAACCTCATGCTGTCCTTGCTTGTGAACAACTGAACCTTTTGAGGATGTCCCTCTCATACCCACTCATGGTACTATCACCTGTTACAAATTAACCCGTTTACCTGCTGAATGTTCCAAACAGGTGTTTTTTGAACATCACAAAATTTTCTCAGTCTTTTGTTGCCTCTGTTCAATCTTTTTTTGATACATGTTGCAAGCATCAAATTATCAAATTCATCTTGGATTAACCTCTGACCTTCCTCCTGTTCCACATCTATCGAATCTAACAGGTCACATTAATTGAAGAGGAGCAAGGTGAATACATTTTCACATCTCTGATATCGTGATGTAGAAATGCAAAAAAACAAACAAAAATGTGCTATTCTTCAGCTATATTTTGGAGATACAAAGTTTTTTTTCTTTCTGTATTGAACCCCCCCACCCCCCCGCACCCACTCACTCATGCTAACATGCTAATTAGCACAAAAAGAAAAATACAGCTGAGGCTGATGGGCTGATGAGAACGTCAAATTTTGATCTGATCATGACGCTACATTAAGGGGCCACACAAATCATAATAACATAAATGTCTGAACTACATTTGATGGCAATCAATCCATTAGTTGGCAAAACATTTCACTTCAAACCAAAAACGCCAACCCTATGGTTGATGGTGCTAAAGGGAAAGTCAGGGGCTCACGATAGTATTTAGGGTTAATCCTCCGGGGACCATGACTGTACAGAATTTCATCCAATAGTTACTGAGATATTTCAGTCTGGACAGAAGTGGAGGACAGACCCACTGACAGACTGACACTGCCATCCAAAAAGACATGTCGCTAGCATGGCTAGAAAATTAAGTTATGCCTGGTTCACACTACAGAATATCTGCCCGATTCTAACCCAACGCAGCGACATACGGTGTTGGCATGGATCGTGAACGACAATGAGTGTACTGTGCACTGTAATCCATCGTTTTATCTTGTGTAGTGTGTCATAGTAGACAACAATCGATGCCATGTCCGGGACGCCTCATGAGGTTCAAACAGAAAGTCTAGCATGTTTGAGTTTCTTTTTGTCGTTCAAGATTGCGCCCATCACAGCCGTCACTCTGACCAATGGGAACACAGAGCAATTTGCTGCCGTAGACAACTGTACCATAACAACACCTCCAGGGTTTTAGATATTTGCTCTAAGGACGTTACCACACAGAGTAAAAAGGGAAAAATGATGGTGTGAAGCAGCAGAGGCACTTTATCAACCTGGTGAGTACTGCCTTTAGCATCAGGCTAGCAAACAATGTTATTTCTTCATAATGGAGACGGACATAAAGTAAGAAAATTAAAAAATAGTGGCAGGGAGAGACTGCCAGCTTCATGTGAAACAGACAACATAATAAATGGGTTGTTATTTATTATTCCCTCTGTATTTTTATAATTTTACTTTTTATTCGCTCCCATTTACCGTGATAAAGTTAATGCATCACGCTGTCATTTCAAACTTAACACTTCCTGTATCTGTTTCAAATTAAAAGCCCCTTATAACTTCAGTTGAGAGAATCCCTTCATTTTCTAAACAGGCTTTTATTGTGAAACATTTGCAGGAACTTGTTGTGGAGGACTCAGTGACTTGTATGTTTGCGTATGGTACTTCAAATGTAGCCCCTGCCATCTGGTGCCACTTTTTACCTTACTACATTAACATTTCAGCTGGCACATGAACAGACACAGTGACTGAAATAATAGTAACAGCAATAGAAATATGACAAGAATAACCATCAAACACGCCGTGAAAGACCACCGAGGATGACTGGTGTGGACCACCGTGTATTGTGTCATGTCTGTCGGCCAAGTCACAGCAAGATGTTATGACTCCACAATCGCTTGATGTGACATAGTGACTGTCAGAACGGACAGAAAAGTTGTGTAGTGTATACCAGGTATTAGCAGGGTGTATAATTCATTCGCTAATGGTCGGTTTGGAAAAATTCATGTCACCTCTGCCCACACAGAAAACGCCTGACATCAACATAATGTCAAAATGAATACTGAAGTGAAAACCAAATGGGAATTAACCCTTGTACTACTGAACATGGACTAGTAGTGCATCAGTTTTGTGAAGATTCAAATTAAAGTTGATTATTAGACCACCACTGATGTGCCATTACTGTGCAAAGACGTAACATCTCTCAGGTTTCATCAGGCTTGAGTGCCATTACTATGTTATCAACTGACTCTGAGATATTATCATATGACTGCATGGAAATACATCCACAGGGGAGTAATCAATGAAGACTAACTGTTCACAAAATGTTCGATAATTCCAGAGAGCAGAGTCACATTTTCATTTCATTCCTGAAGGTCGCCAAGAGAACTGCTTTAATGTATTGCCTTACTCACTGGGTCCACCTGTGGGTTACTTTTACACCTTACAGGCAATGTACACTGCGATTTCTTAATTTGAACTGTGACACCTGAAATTGCAATGAAAAAAACAAACAGGAGGTAAGTCTCAATGCATCAGACTAACCTGGCAGCCCGCAAAACCATCAATCATTGCAGACATGATCAAGCATTTAATTTCTATGTCTCTGTCTTCTCTTCTCAACTCCCCCACAACCTCTTCTAATGCATCAACTGTGTGTGTGTGTGTGTGTGTGTGTGTGTGTGTGTATGCGTGTCTTTAAGTGTGCAGAGAAAGAAACTCCTTATTAGCGAGAGGGCTTTTAACTCCTCCTGACGTCACGCTCAAAGGTAGGCTACGCTACCACTGATGATTTGAGGGTTGTGTGTTGTGCAAGTGTGGTCTTCAAGTGAAAGCCTTTTCATTTTGTATCCACTGTTACCTCACAATATTTGGATGAAGAGTTTATGAAAGGGTGAATGTCTGCTGTAAAAGGTGCTCAGTTTGGTTTTAGTGTTGTCTGTATACAAAAGATCGTACTTACAGAGTCCAGACACAGAGAATGGATTTGTATTAAGATGTAAAAAGTGATTTAAACTCTGGAGCATTTGCTGAGTGATTCAGCTTTGTTTAGCAGTTTAAAAGAGCACTAATTAAAATATGGTGGTACTGAATAAATGTCTCAACACTGCTTTGTAGTTTGAAAGAGGTGGAAACACACTGCAAAAGCTTGTTCTTTTTTACAATATCCTAGCACAGAGGGCAAACTGTGGTCCCCACTTCAAAATGGGATTCTTTACTGGTAGAAACACGAGCAAAATATGAGAACATGTCTATAATTCTTGGGTTAGGGTTAGAGTTAATGCCACTATAACTTGCCCATAATTATCATCTTCATTAACAATGCTTCAGCTGCGAAGTCACTACATTTATACCTTACTTACTGTAAAATACTCTGAAATAGGATCGCAAATAACTGTTTTCATTCTCAATTATTTTCAATCTTCAATAATGTAACATTAATTAAATGTTGGAAAATAGTGAAAAAGGTTGACCACTATGTCCATGAGCTCTAGAATTGCTGGTTTTGTGCAACAAAAGTCCAAAAAAAGATTTTCAATTTACAATGTGAAAACAGAGAGAAGCTGGCTGAGGGCATTCATGTGATCTTCCTCAGATTACTGTGGAAAGTAATTTATAGTACTCATCAGCTCCATCCAGGACTTTGAGGTTTGACATTTTAAGGTCACATGAGCCAGTTGCACAAAGCACCTTAAGTTTGCTTCTGAAGTGTGACACTTCAGATTTAGTTGTTCCTTAGCTGAGGAAATTAGTTAAGGGTGTTGCACTGAATCTTTTAAAGGGTTTCCTTAGTCAAGGAAAGACATAAAGGCATTTACTGTACTGAAAGAGATTTTAGCGCAGTTAAATTCTACTGTTTCCATGGAGACTGTTAGTTTGCTTGACCTTGTGCTTAGCTTAGGCTACCTGCTGTCGCACTTTAGTATCCTCTCACAAAGTCGGCCAGGATAGTGAAAAAAAGAAAGTGGCAGAAGGTTAGAAGACATGAAAACCAAATTGGCTGCAGGAAGAAAATAAATCAAACCTCTAGAGGAATTCAATAAAAGAAAGAAAGTAAATTTGATCTGAAAAAAAAAAAAAGCAAACATGAAACAATTAATGTGGGAGGAAATTGCATCCATCCATCCATCTATTTTCATCTGCTTATCCGGGGCCAGGTCGTGGGGGCAGCAGGCCGAGCAAAGCGCCCCAGACATCCCTCTCCCCAGCAACTCTTTCCAGCTCCTCCTGGGGGACCCCAAGGCGTTCCCAGGCCAGACGAGATATGTAATCCCTCCAGCATGTTCTAGGTCTGCCCCAGGGCCTCCTACCAGTGGGACGTGCCCGGAACACCTCCAGCTGGAGGCGCCCAGGAGGCTTCCTTATCAGATGCCCGAATCACCTCAACTGACCCCTTTCGACACGAAGGAGCAGCGGCCCTACTCTGAGCTCCCTCCAGCTGTCCGAGCTCCTCACCATATCTCTAAGGCTGAGACCAGCCACCCCACAGAGGAAACTCATTTCCACTGCTTGTATCCGCAATCTCATTCTTTTGGTCACTACCCAGAGTTCATGACCATAGGTGAGGGTTGAGACGTAGATGGACCAGTAAATTGAAAGCTTTGCTTTCCGGCTCAGCTCCCTCTTCACCATGACGGACCGGCACAGCGCCCGCATCACTGCAGAAGCACCGGCACCGGAATACAGGGCACAACAACAAGACTTTTTATCCCTCCCACTTTCAATTTCTATAAAATCCACCCATTTAAATGCTATTAAGGCTTATAGTATGCATAAATAGGGCGTAGCCACTTAAAGTGACAGGTGGGTGCCATCTGTTGGCAAGGTGCTACCATGGCAACAATGTTGGACAGGTAATGTAACCATGGTGTAACCCCAGATTCACATGGTAGTGTAGTGTAGCAGTAAGCTATCTGTCACTATTTCAGCGTGGCAGCTGAAAAAAAAGTCTTGTTTGCTGAAACGTTGTCCTGAAAGCCCCTTGAAGGAGTCAGATATCATTTTTTTCTGGTAAATACGTTTTTTTAATGTTTTTGGGTGTTTGTTTTGCTATCAAAAATTAGCATTAGCAATTGTATTTTTACTGTTAACCATAGCTAAAAACACAACAAGCTAAATATGCTAGTAGCTAGCCTGAGGGTTACCTTCAAACCAAATATGGCCACTTCTGTCTTCATAAAAACAAGATGGCAACAGCCAAAATGCAAAACTAGAGGCTTCAAAATGGGAGACAAGAAACCAATGGTTTCCAAAGAAACCCACATTGTAACTCCAACAAAAACAAAACTGGCAGCTATAGCCATGGCCAGGGGCATTCTGACGAATTGAAACCCCTTGGATTTGACTTATTTGCCCAAGTGAGCTTTTTGAAATTGATTATATTGATTATATTAATCTGGAGCAGTTAGGGACAGCTCTGTTAAGAGGAACTGTTTTTGCAAACTGTGATCTATGTTTTGTTTCTTTCACCCTTTTGGATAATAATGTCAGTGTTCCGTCTGCAACATGCAGCTGTCCGAGCAAAAATACCAGTTACTGCCTTTACATGCTCTTCACTTTGCATTTTATGTTTTTATAAATTTTGTTCAGGCTGTCAGGCACTGCAGCCTCTAAATGGAACCAGACCACAGAGTTAAAAAAGTTCTGTATTTGCAGTGTTGAAAGGTTTTGTAAATTATAATAAAACACTGGAACACTGCTGGGGTGGACGTGCGTGTGTGTGTATGTGTGTGTGTGTGTGTGTGTGTGTGTGTGTGTGTGTGTGTGTGTGTGTGTGTGCATTAACATACTCTGTGCCATCTGAATTTGCTCTATTTCCTCCAGGAAAAAAATGTCCTCCACATCAAAACTAGGTTTGGGGTTAATAAGAGAAAATAGGTTACAGCATCTGTGCTGTGAGGCGTACGGTGTTCTTCCTTTGTCCAAGGGAGGAGGAAGTGTAATGTGATGTTGGTTGTTGTTACGCTATGTCAGACACAAAGAGTGACTGCTGGGCTCTCTGTTAAGTAAGGTGACCTAGCAAGGCATACTGCTGCGATTTGGATCGATAAAGAGATGGAAAAGGGAGTCTTGGGGATGGAGATGAGGGTAGGGGGTTAGTGGGTGTGAGGGACTGACCACTGGGCATACTGGTTACATCTGATGACAGTTCACTCCTGTTACACACTCTGTAGCTTCTAAAAATAAAACAGGACTTTCTTTCGGAAACAAGCAAATTGGTCATTGATACGTGTTTTATGTCATTTACCTCTGCATGCTTTTATGGCGTAGTGTAGCATATTTTTGGTGTGTTATTTTTGACTGCGTCTGTCCATGCAGGGATGATGGTATCAGATAGCAGAGTTAAAAGACCCACTCCTGTCAAAACCACACATTTGCCATCTTTGTACCTTTTGGAAAATGAGACCAAAAGTCTGATTAGAGAGACAGACGGCGGAATGGTGATGATGAGCTTAGGAATGCAAGGCTGGTGATTTAAAATAACTACACTTTAGTTTTAAAATCTGGTGTTGTTTCTATAGTTTCAGACATAAACCTTCAAAGTCCCATTTGCACAGTGAGTATAATAAATAACGGGTATGCAGTTGTCAGAACCCACTGCTTAATTTGACACATGCTCCCATTAATTCCTGCATATGCTCGGTGAAGTCTGGTAGGGTATTAATGTAACAAACAGGGGAAGAAAATGAATGTAACATGGCAACGACTGCCCCATCCTCCCCCCATTTTCCTACTCTTGTTCTTGTGTCTCCAGTTCCACCCTGAGAAAAGCTTAAGTGCAATACTTCTATACTTCTACTTGAACAGCAAGATTTAAACACTTGAATGCTTTATTCCTAGTTATGCCTCTATGCCAGCAATAGCCATGGCCGGGGGCATTACGTTTTCAGGTTGTCTGTCTGTACATATGTTATCGCTTTGAGAGATTAGGTCAAAGGTCCATGACCTTGTTTGTCTTATTCTCGTAAAGGCGATTGAGGAAATTTTGTCAAATTTGGCACAATGTCCACTTGGACTCAAGGATAAACTCGATAGAATTTGGTGTACAAAGGTCACAGGTCAACGTCACCATGACCTTGCATCCGTATCATTATCATGAACGTGATATCTGAAGAACACATTGATGCAATTTCTTCAAATATGGCACAAACATCCACTTTGCCTCAAAGATGAACTGATCAGAATTTGGTGGTTAAAGGTCAAGGTCACTGTGACCTTGTCTGTTGCATTTTAGTGAACACAGTATCTCAAGAACACCTTGAGGGAATTTCTTTAAATTTGGCACAAACATCCACGGTCAAAGGTCACTGGGACCTAACAAAACATGTTTTTGGTCATATCTCAGAAATGTATGTGCTACTTACGACAAAAAAAAAAACAGAAAGTCATACTCACAGCCGTATTCACAGGTCTGGTCCACTGGCAATGGGAAAGAAGTGTATTGCCCAATTTTAACGGCTTTTCACAAGTTTAAAAAACCCACATACATGCACTTATATAAATAAAAAAAGAGTATAAAAGTATCTTAAAAGTCACAGCCACATGTGCGCGCTTGCGTGTGAGACCAGAGAAAGCACGTGAACACACATGAACGCGGTGGTCTCACACGCAAGCGCGCACACGTGAGTGCAGTGCACAGAGAGGCAGTTAGAGCTACAGGCTGCAATGAGGCTAAAAACAGAGTTCAAATGACGTTTTTCAAAACAACTTTTTATGTCAGGGCTTCAGGACACTTGGATCACTACAGACGAGCAGTATGGATATATTTTTTGGTTTCAATTATGTGTTTTTGGACGTTTGAATCTGGGGCGCCTTAAGCCTCCATTAGGTGGAGTTGTGTTGCTACCCGCTCTCCCCTTGGATCTCCACAAGGGATGTGAGAACTCTAAAACTTCACTAGGGCCTCCCTCGGCATATGGGTGAGTAGACAATGGCTGAATTTTCATTTTTGGGTGCACTATCCCTTTAACATGCACACAGTTCCAAAGCGCTGATCATATTAGTACATGTTTGGTATGGTCTTTATTTAGCTTTGAATATTTCCTAATACAGAGGGAGTAGAGGTGTAACATTTTTACATTTACTATTTTTAACTGTGCAAATCCCAATCCTCTTATCTCATTAGGCTTTCTGCTAATAGCAAGAGCGCCAATTAAACACACACAATTAATTACAAAAATGACTTGTTAGAGCCCTCTGAGCTTTCCCCAGAGGTTTATTATTATTGAATATAATCAGTGGAGAGCATCACAGCTGTGTGCTTAGAAGATAAAAATACATTCTCTGAATCCTCTGCATGTCTGTCAATCAGGCTATAAATCAGTAGTGGAGCTATAAAAAGAAGTGGCCGTCAGTCAGCTACTCAGCACGCCAGTGAGTCAGTCAGTGTATTCGTAAGTTAATTAGGTAGGCAATAAGCAGCACAATAATAAAGCTGTTGAATAATTAGTCTGCTGGTCAATCAGTGTGTTTGTTTGTTGGGATTGGGAACTGTAATAATGTTTTTCCAGTGAACCACTGTATGTGTACACCAAACTACATGCATTTCCACTGTGACTTCATTGCCGTGATCATCTCTCAAACTTTTGTAGCTTCTCTAATATCAGCCTCACTGTTGACTGGTATCTTTATTGTATCAAATTTTTCTGTCTAGACCTGTTGATGCTGAGCTGACGTTTTGATTCAACATCTAACTTGTACACTCTTGCTAGGTAAACTTTAACGTTGTAACTATTAATGTTACTAGCTAACGTTGGCTAGCGAAAATATGATGGACTTTCCAACAATGGAAAAAAAGCGATTTGACACTAAACACGATTGTTCTATTAACCCATGTAACTTGAAAACGAGTACACACCTCCAGTATCTAGAAAGGTGACTTGTTAAATAAATTAATCAATCAATTTGAAAGTGATCAGAAACATCATTGTCATTGATTGAGATATGTTAAAAAAAAGTCAAAGTATTTTCTTTTACATTTTTTCATGAATTAAGATGGAGATATAAAAAGAGTAATTGGTAGAAATAAACCATCACCAAATCTCAGTATCATTTATAAAATATTTTTTCTGTTTTTTGTAAAAAAAAATATTTTCTAGCTATTTTTGTATGTTGTGCATATAGGATATAAGAGTGTGTAAGTCATGTATTTGAATACATGCATTCATACTTTTAGATCTGTGAATGTTTTTAGTGTCAGTCTTTTTAGTATTCAGCACTGATCTGTACCTGTATCACATTATAAGATCTGTGGTACTTTATATATTTCTGGATACTAAGAAAATACATAGGAAACACATGTAAATCATGTGATATGTTGTCTGTTTATGATGAGAACATAAATCTGTTGTTACAATAGAATAATATAAATTTGAAGTTATCTTTGTTAGTAAAATGACGCAGTCTGAACCACTTCAGGGCTAAAATGAGCTTTTCTTTGTTTAGAAAAAAAATATGATGCTAAATATTTAAAAAAAAAAAAAAAAAAAAAAAAAAGCAGCCTTTTCACTACTTGGGGCATTTTGTTTTTGAAAGCAAATTGTTTTATATGCCATTCAGTGACATTTTCCATCCCTGATTATGGCAGACATAATTTGCTCAAACCATTTACGGATCTGTCAGGTTTCCGATATGTGTCCCCCCCAAAGTTAAACATTCCTACGCCCTTGGTTACAGTGTCCTGTGGAAACCATATGCGCTACGCCAGTGCAGCTGGAAAGGCTGCAGTTGCTAAAGGCTCTGTGTGAGTACCAGTCTTTATTAGTGGTAATATGCATCATATTATTCAGGAGTCATTGCATTTTGTATTTTTTTGTGCATCTTTCTCACCTCTTCAACTTTCTCTCTTTTCCTTATCACTCTGTATCGAATCGAAGATATCTGAATGTGTATGTTTGTTTAATAAGATTTCCTTCAGTAGGAGATATCCAGAGAACAAAGGCCAAATGTTTTGAAATATAAGAAACCAGCCCTTTGCATCATATGATTACAAAGCTCTCAATGAGAGGGCATTGTTTTTACTTTGTTTTTGTCTGAGTTATGCAATGAGCTGGCTGAAAAACATCCATATCTTCAATGTTTTCCAGCAAAATTGAGATGTAATAAAGTTTATTTCACTGAAATGACCTGAATGGCTCTTTGAGAACTTGAGCTGCAAATAAAAGTTGCATCATTTAATGGAACTGTTTTTGAATTTTTAATGCCAGAGGAGCTATAAATATCAGCATGTGGAGAGGCAATTGTTAGTCTTTGCTATGATCATTAACCACATCAACCCCTCAGGAAATAGAGTCATTTTGCGCGGAGCAATCAAAACGTTATGTATTGCTTCGTGTCAAATAATAAATCAGGTGTTTATATTTCATTAGGGCTGCATAGCTTTCGGATATAAATAGGCAAAGTCTGAACGTATAATATTGACTACTGCTATTTATTTGCAGGGGAATGTCACGCTTTAATTGACTTTCTTAACAAGGTCATATAATGTAGTGTGTATAATGTTGTCCCTTAAAAGCCAAAGGCTGACCTACATATAGTACACACAACCAAAGTGAACTTCCCACCAATCTCCAATGACAAAACCCCACCACTATCCCAGCTTATTTCTTTCAGCTTGTACACCCTTTAGAGAATCGTGACTTCAGTACCAGAGGAAGCATCTTCAAGAGGAGCCAGGTAGACAATCAGGATTATAGTGAGTAAGGCGAAAGGCAGAGCGAAAACCTACATGAGGGGCAATACACTAGAGATCAGTCAGTGTGTCTGCCCATCCTATGACTCTATAACACTGCGTCAAGGCCAACTCCCTGACTCCATAACACTCCAATCATAAGACAATGCATCATGTCAGTGTTTGCGTCAAGACCCTGAACTACATGGCACTAACAGACGGGAAGGTAACTGACGCTGACCATTTAAACAGCTCTATACAACATTCAGAGCATTTCTATCATTCAGAGTCTAGGTGGGAATTGTCTGCACACGGCTCTTAACATGGAGGTGGCTGAGTGACGGCTAGAAGCTAATGGTGCTAACAACATAAACAAGACTAACAGTGGCAACAGTGCAGACAGAGCTACCAATGTCTTTCAGGGGGGAACCTGAGCTTGACCGTTACACTTCCATCCTTTCGTCTGCTGTCCATCTGTGCTGGAGGGATGGCAGATTGCAGCACATTAACTTCTCAGCAGAGTGTATGATACACTACGGACTGCCTTTTTCCTTGGCTCTGGCAGCAGCGTACCAGCTGGTGATGGAGGAGGTGAGGATGGACTCAATGATGTGCAGAAGTCTTTTGCGTGTTGAACTTCTTCAGCTGCCACAGGAAGTACATCCTCTGCTGTGCCTTTTTAATGAGGGAGCCGATGTTCAGCTCCCACCTAAAGTCCTGAGTCATGAAGGAGCTGAGGAAACAGAAGGACTCCACAGCGTCAACTGGGGAGTCACACAGGCTGAAGGGGGGCAGTGGGACTGCATTCTTCCTGAAACCCACAATCATCTCCACTGTCTTAAGAGGTCAGGTCACTGGATGGACAATCTCACACCTGTATGTGGACTCATCCCAACTCGAGATAAGTCTGGTGAGGGTGATATCATCCCCAAACTTCAGGGGCTTGACATGGTGGCTGACTGGAGGTGTAGCTGTTAGTATATAGAATTTAGAGCAGAGGGCAAGGACGCAGCCTTGAAGGGAACCAGTGCTGATGGTCCAGGAGTCACAGAGGTGTTTCCGCTAGGTTAACATGCTGCTTCCTGTCAGACAGGAAGTCACTGATCCACCTGCAGATGGAGTCAGACACATGCAACTTGGAGAGCTTGTCCTGCTGCAGAGAATGGAAGATAGAAATGACAGCAGAGCTGGAATCCACAAACAAGATCCTGGCAGAGGTTCCTGGGGAGTCTAGCTGCTGATGGACGAAATGGAGGGCCATGTTGAGTGCACTGATGATAGATCTGTTGGCTTTGTGGGCAAATTGCAGGGGTTCCAGGTGTGAGTTGGGGATGGTCTTGAGGTGGGCCAAAACAAGGCTCTCAAAGGACTTCATTACCGACAAGGTCAGGGCGACGGGTCAGTAGTTGTTAAGTCCTGTGATCCATGTTTTTTGAATAGGTTTAGGTTTCAAAGCAGGCTAGTACGTAGTGTGGCAGCTCTACCTGCTTTCACTGCCACATTAAGAGGTCAAGCTGCAACAAATACACCGTTGAGACTGGGAAAAAACTCCAGTAACCAAACACCTTAAACCAAAATGCACAAAGGACAAGCACTCAGACCCAAAACCAAAAGACTATGGATGGAGGACGAGAATACTGCTCTCATAAGAAAAACAAAAAGTTTAAAAAGTAGGCAGAGTCTTCAAACCAAACGAGAGGAGCCAGAGGAGAAAGAGAGAGACTGACCAAAAAGACACCCCACCTGAACTTTTCTCTCCCTCACATTAAGCAAAGCAGCGGTAGTCCTTAGCCTGGTTTTCTTTTAATAAGCAGCTAATCAAGTTGCCACTGGGCAGCAGAGTGGACTACAGAGTAGAGAGATCAATCATGTTTCAAACTGCCCAGCATCCACACCGCAGGGATGGCACTGCACAAAATACTACACATGATCAGTCTTTATAAATTTCTAACAATGTCACCATTCAGTTAGCATTCTATTCACCAACTGTGACGTGACTCATCCAGATTAACTGCTATCAGCGGCAGATCATTATTACACAGCAGGCATAACAGTCTACCACTGTGTGTACAGTTACACTTGTAATGTGTGTTTGATTACACAGCAGGAAGCACAGCAAAAAGATTTATATCACACTGCCTTGAACTCATAGAATGAATACAGTAATGACTCACTCTGGAAATGCTGAAAGTTCGGAAAGTTAAATAAAACCATCTCTATAAAAACAAATGTAAAGGCAGCAACAACAGTCTGCTGATTCGTGATGATCAGTGAAGTCAGTGTTCTGCTGGGTAACCTTGGGTCCTGGAATTCATGTGGTTGCCACTTGACACTACCTACCCAAACAACAGTACAGACCAAGCTCACCCCCTAATGGCATTGGCACTACCCGATGGCAGTGACCTCCCCAGCAGGACAACGCACCATGCCACATCGCAGAAAGTGGTCAGGAATGGCCCCAGGAACATGACAAAGAGCTAAAGGCGTCAACCTGGCCTCCAAAATCACCAGATCCCAATCAGATTGAGCATCTGTGGGATCTGTTGCTACAGCAATCCACAGAACTCAAAGGATCCGCCGCCAACGCCCTGGTGATAACTAACACACTAACACATGTGGAGAACATTTGACTTGCATTATGGCTTGGTATTTTAGTCAGTTAATGAATTTTATTAATCTGCTTTGTCTGCCTTACAGACGCAGTTTACATGTTTTCATAATGGCTCATTTATAAAATCTGAGTTCTACTGAGTGAAATACTGCATAGATTTAAGCCTGCTGAAATCCTTTTCTAGCAGTCTGGACATGTTGATGTTTCCAGCTCCTTGCCAAGACCAAGCTGGGTGGTGTGGGGGTTGTTCAGCATCACTAATATCAGTAATAAAAAGTAGTAAATAAAAAACAGGAACATGAGTGGAAACCTCTTCGTCATTGTAGGGAGACGATGGAAACTATACCACTGGTAGAGTTTCTGGGTGCATGTTCAACACTGTTATTAAAGCCACGAATGTAGCTTAGTCCAGTTGTTAGCAACATTACAGACACGGACAGCACAATGGGTAACAGAGCTTTGCAGGGACATTTTAGAACATGGTAATTTAACATTAGTCAAATATCTGTAAAAAACAAAACAAAACAAACAAAGCAGTATTTGCTAAATTAATGGCAATTTACTTTACCAGCCATTGGCAGTGAGCTACCTAGAAAAGCCACTGGGACTAACCATAGACAATCAATGCGCCTAACTACCTAAGGGGATGATCACACAGAAATGAGACGCTAGGGACGCGGACGCTTCAAAGATGCTTGAAACGCTGGAAGCGCTTATTCAATGCGCGCTAGCTACTGGCGTCTGACGCTCAAAAAGTTGAAAATATTTTAACTTTTCAGCGTCTACGTGCGTCTAAAAATGCATGTCTAAAAAGAAGCGTCTACAAAAACACACGTCTAAAAAGATGCCAGAAAAACCCCCGTCTAAAAAGACGCTTGAATGCCGGTCAGACGCGCTGTTTCATAGGAAAACAATGGTTTTACTGGCGTCGCGTTTTTAGCGTTTCATCTCGGTGTGATCGCTCCCTTACTGCTACTTCCCCAATCTCACCGTAAGCTGCAACCATAATCATTTACATTTATACAGTGGCACCCTCAGGAATAAAGTGGATGCAGTCTGTAGTCACACCCTACACCCTAGCTCAACTGACAGTTTTCCATTAAAAGTGCTGAAAGGGATTTGCTTTTAAATTTGCCTGCCAAAAAAGTACAAAAAAATTCTACATTTTCCAAGCAATTAATTGAATTTTTGGCTGTAACATTGCAACAGAGAAACTAAAAGCATTCTAAATTGTATATTTCAAAGAGTTACTTTCATTACAACGGAGCATTCTAGCCATTATTCGGCTCATTCACATTTCCTGTTCCTAGCACGTCTGAGTAAATGAATTGCTATGTGCTACTACTATTTTTAGTTTCTCATGTTGCACTGTGTGTTGATCAATATTCTCTTCAAAAGCACAAGAGAAAACTGGCAAGCCAATTTATCGCTTCGAAGCAGCTTGTTCCAAAAGCGTTGCCCAGCAACAGACATCACAGACATCCTTTGAGAGAGGGAAAAATAAATAAATCTCTTGCCACTGGCATACTGTATATGCATGGTTTTGTTGAGGGTGCTTTGTCACCATTTTGATGCACTGTGGGAGTGTGTGCTTCCACTGGGTGCTATGGTGCTGCGACAGCAGGCGTGGGGTGACACTGGCACATACAGGACCGTGGGTACAGATTAGGATGAGAGAAAGGAAGAAAAGAGCAGCAGTGGTGGGAGACAGGAAAAAAGGACACAGGAATGGAATACAGAAGAAGAGGAAGAAAGTGAAAGGGAAAAAAAAGAGTGCTGCGTGCTAGTACCTGAACTGAAAGGTTTGTCATAGTTGCTCATCTGGTTGAAGTATTGAGCATCAACAAAAACATAAGAAAAACGGGTTATTGAGAAGGAAGTTATTTAAGATTGCCCTTCATTCGGCATTTTACATTGTGAGTCAGCAGGCTGGGGTGGGCACTTAAAACTCCCTCACCATCAATCTGTACACACCTTGAAGCTAACAGTCATGTCCACTTAATTTATTTACAATAATGAAGCATAAGTGTGATAGTTAATTATGCAATAATGCTTCTAATAAAATCTTGATTGACCAAAACTGAACGAATATGGATGGAAATGAAGGATAAAACGACATGAATTGAGCAGAATGAGGAAAAAAAGTTTGTGCATCACCTGTGGCTGCGGTACACATTGAGCAGAATGATGACAAAGCCCAGGCAGTAACAGGCCAGATAAGGGCTACCAAAGAGCTTGGAGAGTGACCGCGTACGGTGCTCCCATCTCGCCACCTGACAAATGACAGAGAGACAGAAAGCAGAGGTTGTGAGATGATGGTGTTAAAAATCACATCAAGTAGTTATCAAAATTGCGGGGGGTTATGCTCCTTAATATGTTGAATGGAAAAGCTGGGAAAGCGGTGACAAACTAAAAACAAACTGCATCAACAGAAAGTATATGTCAGTATATGGATAGATTGAAAACACTGCTACGTAGCTTGCAACCTAAAATTAGCTGTCTTTGTGGCAAAGTTTGTCATGTTACATCAGAGCCCCTTTTTGGCCACTTAGGGGCAGAGTCCTGCATGGGTCTGATTTCAAAACCCACTCCCAAGTCAGAACCATAACATGCAATACTGCACCTGCCCCACATATGACCAAGTCATTTCGCAACCTGATCTGACCCGCTGACACAAGATCCACGGACCGACTGACAACTGCAAATCCTATGACAACCATGGACTGCTCAAAGATTTTGGTTAGGCAGCACATGTAGCATAGAGCTGGGCAATATATTAATGTCCATCCATTTTCTTCCGCTTATCAAGGGCCGGCTGGCGGGGGCAGCAGGCCAAGCAAAGTACCCCAGGTGTCCCTCTCCCTAGCAAGTTCCCAAGCCAGATGTGATATGTCATCCCTCCAGCGTGTTCTGGGTCTGCCTCCAACAAGTGGGACATGCCTGAAACACCTCCAGCGGGATGTGCCCAGGAGGCATCCTGATCACATGCCCGAACCACCTTAATTGACCCCTTTCGGTGTGAAGGAGCAGCGGCTCTACTCCGAGCTCCTTACCCTATCTCAAAGGCTGCTATCTATAGGCAGCCATTCCTAACTGACACAAACAGGACAAAAGACATCACTGTGGTAACTGGTAACTTTATATAGCTGCAGATATGGAGAGAAAAATGTAATGTCAATGCTTTACGAAAATGCTTGATGTATTCCAGCTTCATCACAATATTCCTTCAAGAGCCCATTTCAGCCAATCCATAATTCCTGCTTTGTAGCAAAAACACAAAGGCCCAAAATGTGATGTGTTATTCATTAAATAAAAAGGACATTTTTTAACTGTTTCTTTGTGTTTGTTTATAACTACAGTACTACATTTTATATTTAATAAGGAGCTGTTTTTGTTTTATACTGTATGCTGCTATACAGTAGGGCTGCCAAAATTAGTCGACTAATCGATGACTAATCGACTATTAAAATAATCGGTGACTATTTTAGTAGTCGACTAATCGGTTTGAGTCATTTTTCATAGAAAAGTAATATAAAAGTACCCCAAAATACTCTTACTGCAGCTTTTTACGTTCAGATATTGGCAGCTTTACACACTCTCCCGTGACGGTGAACTAAAACCCTTTGACGTGAGTATGAAACAAGACAACAAGATTAGATGACGTAATTTTGGGGTTTGGGCGAGACAGACCAACATTTTTCAAAATTTTAACACATTTTTCGATAAAATGATTAGTTGACTAATCGAAGAAATAATCGACAGATTAGTCGACAATGAAAATAATCATTAGTGGCAGCCCTAATATACAGACACCCTAGACGATGGATCACAGGTATAGCTCCATCATTGTTGAAGGTCAAAAAACATCACACTTTGTATTGTTAGTTTTTATTAATTAAGCATTCTAAAAATCTAGGAATTTTCTCATTTTTGTGCTGTTTCGAAAACTTGACACCACTGTGTCGTATCAAACCAAACAGTTACAGTCTTTCTATTTACACACCCAACAAATACTGAGCAGCATAAGCATTTATTTGGAGTTGTTTTTCTGTTAAATTGATGAATGTAAGTCTAATAATCACCCTTCTTTTTGCTCTGTTTTGGTCTCCAACAAACCCTGAGGGAAACACCTGGCTCTTTAGCTGCTGAATGCTCCACTGTGTTCACCAGCTAGCTGCTGAAAACAGCTGCCTGCTGCTACTGGGAGCAATACTGACGAGAGCGGTGAGACTCAACCAAAATACTAACATTTAGCTGACAGATGCTAAAAAAGCTACGGAGAACAGGTTTGGGTTTTTACTATGAATGACTCCTTTCACATACACAAAGTCATTGTTATCCATTGTTAATATTTTTTTTTAATTATAGCAGTTTTTAAGTCACTTTGTTGACATTATTTGTTAATGCCCCTACTCTTTCTGATTGAAAACTTGAAAAGGCTATGTACATTGAGTTTCTTACTGCCTACGTTACTGCTTACTTTCACTTCCTCCAAAAGCTGGTTGTTTGGATGCTTTGACTAAAAGTGCTCTACCTATTAACTGAAAACTTTGGCCACAAGAGGGTTGTTGATTCCTCAAATGTTTCAAATATTTTTCTCACAGTGGCAGAGGAATTAGTGATTCTGGCATTCTTCTCTGTTTCTTTCCTATTTGAAAATGTCAGAAACAATTCATCCCAACAACCGTGAAATCTCAACAGTAATGGCTTGAAAGCTTTCTGTCTTTCTTCCTTTTACTGAAGCTGAAATCACCTCAGAAAAATTAGTGTTTAATGTAGTGGTTGGTGTATTGACATCTGTATCCCTTTAAGCATCGCTCTACCATCAGTGTTAGCTTTAATTAGAAACAGAGAGAGTAAAATAAGGACAAAGAAACAGAATGAGATGCTTCCCAGCTCAAATATTTACAATTAAGAATCTATTCAGAAGCTCAGGCTGACTGAGAGCCTCTTCTAGTACATGCAAATACTGACTGGGTGATGAGGTCATTGAGTGAATGACTGACTGATGGGGCTGACTAACGCTGTGTTCAGACAGCAATCATGTCTGAAAGTTAAGTGTTTTTTCTGTGCTTGGCAGGGCATGAATCCTTAAAAATTACTGAATAACTGAAAAAAAAACAACACTTAATCAAAAACACACACTCCATACAAACGTACTTTTAATCATGACAGGGTATATGAACATAACAGGGGCCTTCTCTGAGAGTTCTTGGTTGAAAAGCATCTGCGTAATTTTTAGTCTGCTGATCTTTATCATGTTTATTCTGAGTACATTTCTTGATGGATTTGTCCCTTTTGAGACTTCATGAGACGTGTTTCCTTTGTTTGCTTTTCAAATCTTATCTTTAAGTGCTCTATCATGATTTACAAGTGATTGGATTTGTGTGTGTACTGTGTATTTGAACAACGCAATCACTTAGGGTCGACACTAGAAGTTGTTAGAAATCGCCTCCTTCATTCTGTGTTAAATTATTTTCTCCTGCCATTTATACTCATAATTGTATTAAAGTGTATGTGCTCAAAGGTTATACAAAATAACAGAATATTTTCATCATGTACCTAAACTAATCAAATCATAAACTATGACTGGTATTTGAACCCCACATCCAATAAAAAGTCTAATGTCTAAAAGATTCTAAATAAAAGCTGAGTGGCTGGGTGTGAATGAACGGTGTAAACAGATTTTAACAGTAGGAAAAATACAAGTGAGAACTGCGCTGGGCCATATTACTCATTTCAACAGTTGGCTGTAATGGTTGGAGGCTAAGATCAAATAAAATAGTTTTTATGTGTCTATGAAAAAAAATAAAATAAAATAAAAAATATGTACACCTTGTTAGTACCAGGTTGGACCCCTTTTGCCTTCAGAATTGCCTTAATTCTTGGTCGCATAGATGCAACAAGGTGCTGGAAACATTCCTCAGAGATTTTGGTCCACATTGACATGATAGCATCACGCAGTTGCTTCAGATTTTTTGGCGACACATCCATGATGTGAATCTCCCGTTCCACTACATCCCAAAGGCGCTCTATTGGATTGAGATCTGGTGACTGTGGAGGCCACTGGAGTACAGTGAACTCATTGTCATATTCAAGAAACCAGTTTGAGATGATTAGAGCTTTGTGACATGGTGCGTTATCCTGCTGGAAGTAGCCATCAGAAGATGGGTACACTGTGGTCATAAAGGGATGGACATGGTCAGCAACAATACTCAGGTAGGCGTTGGTGTTTAAACCATGTTCAGTTGGTACTAAGGGGCCCAAAGTATGCCAAGAAAATATCCCCCACACCATTACACCACCAGCAGCAGCCTGAACCGTTGATACAAGGCAGGATGGATCCATGCTTTCATTTTGTTTACTCCAAATTCTGACCCTACCATCTGAATGTCACAGCAGAAATCAAGACTCATCAGACCAGGTAACGATTGTCCAATCTTCAGTTGTCCAATTTTGGTGAGCCTGTGTGAATTGTAGCCTGTTTCCTGGTCTTAGCCGACAGGAGTGGCACCTGGTGTGGTCTTCTGCTGCTGTAGCCCATCTGCTTCAAGGTTTGACGTGTTGTCTGTTCAGAGATGGTCTTCTGCAGACCTTGGTTGTAACAAGTGTTTTTTTGAGTTACTGTTGCCTTTCTATCATCTTGAACCAGTCTGGCCATTCTCCTCTGACATTAACAAGGCATTTTCGCCCAGAGAACTCACTGGATATTTTCTCTTTTTCAGACCATCCTCTGTAAACCCTAGAGATGGTTGTGCATGAAAATCACAGTAGATCAGCAGTTTCTGAAATACTCAGGCCAGCCTGTCTGGCACCAACAACCATGCCACATCCAAAGCCACTTAAATCCCCTTTCTTCCCCATTCTGATGCTCAGTTTGAACTTCAGCAGGTCGTCTTGACCATGCCTACATGCCTAAATGCTTTGAGTTGCTGCCACATGATTGACTGATTAGCCATTTGATTTAATGAGCAGTTGAACAGGTGTACCTAATAAAGTGGTGTATGTTTGTAATTGTAATTGTCTTCGGCACTCGGCCTGCAGTCTCGTGCCTATGAATCACAGCCGTGACGATATACAGTACAACATCACTCCCTCTCGTGAGATATTGCTTAAATATATGTATATATATATATATATGTATATATATATATACATATATATACATATATATATATATGTATATAGGAGAAAAGCCGTAGCTTGAGCAGGAAATCTGTGCGAGCAACATGGTATCTGAGTGCGAGCACACTCTGTGCGAGCAACATGGTATCTGAGTGCGAGCACACAGTTTGAGCAGAAACAGAGTAGATCTAAGGCAAGCAGAGGCTATTTGAGTGCGAGGGCAGGGTTTTTGAACATGAAATCAATAAAAAATGCTCTCAAACTGATAGACCACTCTCTTGAATAAAGATAGGGATAAAGCTCCATATTATCCTGCCCTCCATTGCACATATGGTCGAAAATGTTGCAAAATTATCAGTGACGATCCTTGCTAAATGTTATACTTTGGCAAAATGAGAAAACTGCGCATCAGGGAAAAACAAAAAACAAGACTGCAAACAAGAAGCTGCTCGCATCTGCTTACTTAGAGGGAATTATCTACTCATATTATTATTATATGTATACATCCCTGAGACAGCTGGTACATAAGCGCTAACCAGGCAGCTCAATTATCTTGCTGAAGCTCCTAATTGATGTTCGATTACAGCTTTCAGCAACTGTACAGCAAAAGATCCTAAGTAGTCACAGTTGACCACTGTTGACCTCACTATTAAAGGAACTACTCAACTCCTATTGGTTATGCAACATTAAAAGCATTTTATCTGTCTGTCCATGGCAAATCCATCTGCTTGTGGTATTACTGTGTGAAAGAGTTGTTGATAAACTGACAAACTCCAAATTACTGTGGGCTGAGGAAGTGCGTAGATGGACTGTAAAACACAGCAACAAAAAAGACACAAATGTTACCATGGCAACACCCTTTCTGTGTCCAAGAGAGAAGAGGCAGAAAAAGGAATATGAATAAAGGTGAAAGGAAACAAACTGTATATGGTGAGAAAAGAAGTGTTGGTGTTTAAAAGGAGGGCTTTAGTGACTGCACAGATACACCTACTCAAATGGCATTCTCACCGGTTCTTGAGCTCTATGGGAAAAGGCTGAGCATGAACAGTCTTTTTCAAGATATGTTTATTGCTGTGTTTGACTATCAGTCACTAAGCAGCCTGCAGCAATACGAGGCTAAGCTCCATGCTCAAGTGAAATCAAAGGTAGTTGATGAGCCTTTTCTTTTTACTTTAATGAAGAGATAAGTACTTAGCCTTTGTTTCTTTAGAGAACCAGACCAAAGAACTGCATCTTCAGTGTGATTTTCCATGTTCCTCTGCCCCCAGCTGTATTTTCATTGCTGCCAGCAGCCTCTTCCTTAATGTCTCTCTCATCCCTATTTTCTCTCTGTATCCATGCCAAGAGAAGAAAAGTGTTGTGTAATTAAAGCCCAACAATTTAAGCACTTCTCTGACTCACTTTAAGGTTAGGTTTAAATACTAATTACATTATAGTCTGCTCTTTCGCAAACAGAAAGCCAGGGAGAGACAGACAGCTAACAGTAACAATGGAGGGAAAATAGCATGGAATTAGCCTTGCAGGTAGTTTGTGAATGTGACAAGATGATGTAATGCTTTTTAATGTGGTATCATTTTAAACCTGAGACATGATATAACAGCACATATATGCGTCACCATCCTCTCTTCTTTATTCACAGAGCATGGTGGCACTAAAGTTGGGCCAATTTCCAGTTTTGCCATACTGGTCCAATGTTTGAGTTTAAGGTCCCGTTTATACGGCAACGATTTCAACCGAAAATGGTAAACTTTAGTCGCGTTTTGGACGAATGTTTACACGACTGCGTCATTTTGGGTGCCTGAAAACGCAACGCTTTGAAAATGGGTTCGAGAGTGCAATTTTTTGGAAAGGGCACCGTCTCCGTTGTCATGTAAACTTGCAATATGCTCTGAAAATGGAGACTTTTCGCATGTGCGCATTACGCTTCCAGTCACTAGGCATGTGCAAGAAAGGCAACCATCACAACAACAATGGCGGACTCCCGAGCTTTGTTTGTGCTGCTCGCACTTTTGAATTTATCAACGCTTCTCCAGCAAAGTGTAGATTTACTGTAGCAACTCCACCTCGTCATCCCTCAAGACAAATGTTCGTGCGGTTACCATATGTTTGTTTATACATCATCGCTCTGTCGAAGGAAGTGCATGTGAGCAGGCACGTGTTGTTTCATTACAAAGTCATTACAAAGAACTTCTTTCAAAACGAAAATGAGAAACTATTCCATTTTCAGCAGATTGTTTTCGTGTAAACACGGCCTAAACTGATTTGATTTTATGCAAACCAATTAAACTGGCATTTGTCTTCATGACACATTCTGGCAAAATAAAAAGTAGCAAACATCAGCAACCAACTTGTACTGCATTTGTAATAATTCTAATGAAAATGTGATAAACATAATATTATGTTTGTATACACACAAACTAACGGAGCCACTAGTGTCTGACGGGCCACAAGCTGAGCACGGCAACATTAAAGCCTAGTCCACACGAGCACGGGTATTTTTAAAACCGAACTCTTTTGGCCTCCAGTTTTTAAAAAATCTGCGTCCATACGAGCGGTGTAATAAAAATACCTCCATCCACATGACACCGCAAAGTCCACTATCAAGCAATGTAATACCAATGCCAAAGCAGTAGGTGGCAATATAACTCCTAACTGTAAGTAGCCAATCAGAAGGCAGTAAAACGTCATTACTGGAAAAAACAACAAGCGTACTATTATGCAGCAGGAGCAGTCTCCGTAATAGCACACTCGTGCCCCTCTGTTGCTGGATGTGGTTGAGTAGCGTTAGTTGTATGATACAGCCACAAAGTGCTGATATGCTGCTAAATAGCAGCAGCATTTTGTTTAGGTCCATCCTTAAATCGTCTCTCGCACACACTGGATCGGGTAATAACACAGCTGTTTTCTGTTTACGTCGCACACTGTGATGTCATACAATGGAGACAAGACAAAATAACTGCAGTTATCCTGTCCACACATGACTGCTGACACCGGACTTTTCCAAAAAGTTCACCCTGGACTCCGGTTACAAATAACTCCGGTTACAGGGGCCCAAAACTGCGGATACGTGTGGATGAAAGGCCAAACCGTGAGCAAAGAGTCACGGTTTTATAAATACCCGTGTTGGTGTGGACAGCCCCTAACACTGCAACAGATCAAATTTCAGTAGAGGTGGGAGCAAGTGGCGCACGTTGTGTTTGTTTACAAGAAAGCTCCTGTGTTTTTTGGGGTGACGAGAGGAGGCATGGCAGGGTTATTCTCAAAGAAAACTAAAACTGCACCAATATGGCAACATTTTAGATTTGAAACCAATGAAAGAGGTGCCTTAACTGGCCACTACAAATACCTAAATAAAGTGGCAGCTAGCTGGACAACAACCTTCTTGCTGCTGGCTATATTGTATGTCATTTCCAGTAAATATAACATAAAAAGTTTAAAAAGCGCAAACACTCACTCATCTTATTAAGTGTTTTCCTCTGCAGTCTGATCTCGAGAGCACAGCTGGTAGGTATGTGTTTTACATGATTTAATAGAACTGCGAGAGATAACTGCCACAGTGAGTCCCCATTATGCAATGCAACATGACAGTCAGATGCTGTTGGGACCTGGTGTCATTTTGTTCCACTTGGGCTGGCCAGTCCGACTCTTAATATCAAACTGGTTTGAAAATGTGGCTCAGGTGTTTTTTGAGGGCGACACTGATTTAATATCAGAACAGCTGATGTTTTCAAGATTTTTACACTGCGTAGGTTTGTTCTTTTTACTACTTTAGCTTTTGTGTAAGTTCACTCTTAGTTGTTCTGTCATATTTAAAAAGTTGAAATATGTATTATTAGGGATGCACTGATCTGATATCTGGATTGAATATTGGCCCCGATATCATCAAAATAGATGGATCGGGTATTGGAAAATGCAACCTATACCTGAGGCGATCCTTTCCATTTAAATCTATTCCGACGTGAGCATCTATGTTATCTATTTTTTTATTTCGAGCTTCAGTGGAAGACAAGTAATACAAGAATTTAGTAGTGTCAAAAAGAAGACGAGGAACATCATGTAACCATTCAAGTACCCTCAAGAAAACTGCTGCTTAGGCTCCAACTGAGGATGAACGACTGCATCAAAGTAAAATAAAGGGTTAGAAAGAGTTACAGTATGTGCTCATAGAGGAGTGGAAGAGAAAATTGCTTATAAAACGTATCAGAGATATAGTGTGAGCGATGACAAAGACACTTTCTTTAGTATCCAACAAAGAGGTGGCTCAGGTGTGGGCCTATGTGAGCGAGTATTGTGTAATCACACATTATTTGTTTCCTCCACAAGCTCCATGTAAACAGCATGAAGTAAGCCTTAATGAGGATAACTGGGGGTCTGAAATTACAGCAAAACCAACCAATCAAAAATACAATAAACTGATGGTTTTGCAAGAAAAGAGGGCAATCAAAAAGTGATTGTGATGCATTCACTGCCTGGGTTAGGAGCAGAGGCAGGCTCATTAGGTTTTCTCACTTTGTGCAAATGTGGCAGGCAAGTTTCTTTTTTTGTTTTTGGGTTTGCTATTCAGAAATTTTATCTGCCACTTTTAAAATCAAAGCACTAAATCAAGGAATAACACTTAGACCATTTAGACATAATTTAATATAAAGATTAAGAATGATATTCAGTGTTCAATACAGCATACATAGCCGATACAGCTCATCTTTTTATTGACAATTATTGGTTACAATTCAATTTTTTCTCTGCCTGTCAAAGTGATGGATGGCCTGATGGCTTTAAACGCCACTGCCAACAATTTTCCTGCATTTGTCAATGGCAGGTGCTAATTTCATACCCTGAGAAGAGGAGAAGAAAATGCGAAGGTGGCATACAAACGCACAGGCAAACACATATGGCGTATGTATACAGGCAAACTTCACAAATATGGGAACATTTGATTTATTCTGTACATGCAGCTGTGCCTGACTAAAGTAGGCTGTTCTGTAATTAACTTTTTTTTTTTAACACTGCACAGGCTGCTTTAAACTCAAAAAAACATTTAAGTTTACATTTAAGAACCACATGGTTAATTTAAAACCCAAGAACACATCTTATTACCATGTGGGAAACATGACAAGCACCCTCCGCCATCCACATTAGCAGGCCATTTATGCCAGTACGCTCTAGTCTTAAGCAGCGCTGGGACTGCAGGCTCCCAACAATCATCCAACATGATGAACCCTGGGTGAGTGGGTACACTAAAAATACTCAGGTGTTCTGCAGACAGACTACTGATGCTGTTATCTAATCATCAATCAAGGCATGGGAATAACAGAAGGCTGGGATGAGGAGAGTACAAGGAGTGGCGCCAGCTTGGCAGAACTAGCAGCTCTCCAAGACAAATTCAATCAAGGCTTAGATAACAGGCTCCTCCTGTGTCCCTATCAGCCCACTTAAATCTGAGATGCAGGCACTTGAGTGAGCTTGAACGCACCACATCAGGAATACATCTGAGTAGGGATGTCCCGATCCGAATATCAGCCGCCAATATTAGCAAAAAACGTGCATCGGCTTCGGATCGGACTGCATAGAAAAAATGCCGATTCAAGAACTCCAGTTTTTCATGGACTCCGATACAGGTTTTCCGGTCAGCCCAGCGCTCCGCGATTCAAGCAGTCCATTCCAGTGATCCGCTCCAGCACTTACTATCAATCCACCAGGCCAGCATGCAAACACACAGGAAACAGCAGCAGCAGGCTGGCACTTACACTACAAAAATAACTAAGAAGGAAAGGCTGCATTGTTTGTTAAATGTCAACAATGTCTGGTGGTGTTAATCTATTTTTTATTTATTAGGGGGCCAAAGCACAAGTGTGTGGAGTCTTGCTGCTATTTTAATTTCAATGTTAGACATTTTAAAGATTTCTTGTGTTGATTTATTTTCTATTTATTAAGGGGCCAAAGTAGCCAAAGCAAACCAGCTATATTTTTTATTTAATGTTAATGTTCAAGTTTAAAGTTTGTTTATTTAACCCTGTTAACAATAAACAGGCCAGTTTCTCATACCAACTGTTGTGGATCATTCTAACTAACCCGATTAAGTAGTTGTTCTTGTTAGAGTAATATTGCTTGACCAAACCTTTTCTAACATGACTGACAACAAAATAAGTGAATATGTATAATACGTGCTTGGATTGGATCGGAATCGGCCAAAACTCAAGGCTGTAATATCGGTATCGGATCGGAAGTGAAAAAGCTGGATCGGGACATCCCTACATCTGAGGGATTGAGGCTTCTGACATTTGATGTTCCCTAATGGAGGGACATCCAGGCAGAAAAAACAGGAAAAAAAAAGCTAGAAGCACCCTAATCCTCACCCTATCACACCATTATCCACATGCCAAGAATACACTCAGAAGACAAGAGTGCCATGTACAACTTACGTAATACGACATGTGGAAATGGTACTTTGGAGTACCTTGTGTTAAGTAATTTCAGTCTCTCCAGTGTATCATCAGTATGGACTGGAATTCTATCAGCCTCATTGACAGCTGGTGGTTGATCCATCGCATCAATGTACAGCTGTGCTTAATGGAGGACAACCTGCACCCAGGCACAAATGCAGATCCACGCACAGCCAAGCCAATTAATGCGAGAATGTGTGCTGTCCTGGAGCACCGAAAAGAAACAGAACAGGAACATAGACAGATCACATGAACATCAGCGACACCCTGATTACGTCTTCTTCAATTCAGAAAACACTGATTGAATATTGAAATATGTGGACGTTTATGGACATTTTGTCAACTGCGGTACAGCAGATACTGGGAGCAGATGCGCTCTCAGTGAAACAACTAAATTTAGATAAACGTGAATAAAATCAGTAGACGGGACACTTTGATTTTGGCTGTGCTGGCAGTGTGGCTCTAGGGAGGACAATGTTGTCTAAAGATGGGACAAAATGGCAGCTCCCCAAAAGTGAAGCCAAAACATCTGGATCACCTCCTGGGGACATCAGATACATTTTTTTCAAAAATGGTTTTGGTCATTTGAGGCAGTTCTTATCACAATGATGTATCTTCAAGTGTTTGTTTTTCTGATAAATTTGGTTGACTCTGGCTCTAGATGACATCACCAGCGCAAGATGGCAGCAGTCGTATCCAGGATGTTTTGGCTTCACTGTTGTATAGTAGGAGAAGGTGGAGACACATTGTCCATCTTCATATGCAGTCACTGATGCAGACTGAAACTCAACAAATATTAGATGGATTACCATGAGATTTTGTGCAGAAATTCCTGCTCGCCAGAGGATAAACCCATGGACTGTAGTGGGGGCGGCAGTAGCTCAGTCCATAGGGACTTGGGTTGGGAACCGGAAGGTCGCCTGTTCAAGTCCCCGTCCGGACCAAAAATATGGAGCGTGGACTGGTAGCTGGAGAGGTGCCAGTTCACCTCCTGGGCACTGCCGAGGTGCCCCTGAGCAAGGCACCGAACCCCCCCCAACCGCTCAGAGCACCTGTCACTCTGACATCTCTCCACTTAGTGCATGTATAGGTCCAGTTTGTGCATGTGTGTGTTCGGACCTGTGTGTAATTGACAAACAGAGTGAAAAATTGAATTTCCCCTCGGGGATTAATAAAGTATATAAAAAAAAATTAAAAAAAATTCCCCTGAGTTGATGGTCTTCTGGCTTTTCCTCTTGCACTGCTAGAAAATCAATTTTTCCCCATGCGGTTACATTTTTTTGTCAAATGTCTTGACAACTTTTCAATGCCATAAAATTTCAGACATTTATGTTCCCCTCAGGATGAATTGTAATAACTTTGGTGATTCCCTGACTTTTCCATTAGAATTTTGTTTTGGTTTACAACCAAGTATCTGCAAAACTAATGACATTCCCTTTAACTTCAAACGTTATGTTTGGTGCTAATTAGCAAATACTAGCATGGTAACACTATAGAGACCATGGTAAACTTTATACCCGGTGAACATCAGCAGTCATTGTGAGCATGTTAGCGTGCTGATGTTGGCATTTAGCTCAAATCACCACTGTGCCTAACTACAGGTTTAGAGAGCTGCTCACACTACACTGTTGGTAGAGCAACAGCGTGACCAGCTAAATTGACCTATGGCTAAGTCCCGCCCTCAAACGCAATGAGCCAATCACAGTGCGTATAGCCATTCCCATACACTCGGACATTCTCTGCCTGGACGTTCATTGAAATGCATTACAGAAAGTCAGTTTTGTTCGGTTTTATGAGCTTTTTCAGAGATTTGAAGTTTAAAAACGGTCAAACGG
>NC_065518.1:27673767-27683471 GCF_006386435.1 Epinephelus moara | reverse complement strand
GTTTTGTGGCTGATGGAAACATGGCTACTGTTAGCTGTTGTCCAAAGGGCTCTAGTTAAGCTAACATTAACTTCTGGAGCTTAGCTTCATTAACTTATCTGTAATCGCAGAGATAACAAAGGTTGGCAAACGTTATGCTGAATGATTCAGTGTAAATACTGTAGCACCAAACTAACGGAGAGACACTCTTGGTGAAGACGGTAAAAAGGCCGTTATCCTTTTCTCATATTCTGAGCCAAAAACCTTAACTTCAGTGGTACTTTAACTTGTTGTCTTTGATGGTGACGGCAACAAGATGTGGTTTATCACGCTTACACTGTGACCTGTAAATTTTGGCTTGTAATTTAAGCTTTCCATCAACCTTCTCAACAATAAAATGATGAATATATCCCTCCAATGCGTAGTTTAGGCCCTTTTGGTTACTTCTCAATGACATCTGAACGTTATGTCCCCAGAAATCATCAATTGCCTCCTGCAAAATGCCGTTTACTGTGACACCTGCCATAGCGCCGGTCACTGAATGTTGATAGTTTGTCTGATGAGTGGAGGGAGGTGTGGCTAGGCCATAGGTCAATTGTCGCCAAGTTGCGTTAAAGTGCTGCTCAAATGCTCATTAACGCAGTTACAATGTGGCGGGCTCCTGTGTCTGCTATTTGCCAAAGAGAAACACAACTCAATGCCATCTAACGTTCGTATTTGGTAACAAAAAAAAAAAAAAAAAAAAAAGTCTGTGCTAATGATTTGTACTGTATCTGAGCTCCATTTTAACATTACATTTTGCCGCCCCATTGCATTCCTGTGTTCACTGCAATTCCAAACAAAAAGATAATTGGTTGATACTTCACAGCATCATTGGAGTGCTGAAATTGCTGAGTGCTCAATTTTGATTTGTAGCACGTCACACCCATCCACAGTGACAAAGTGTTGGGTGTAGCTTCATGTCACCAGCTTCTATTGAAAATGATCCATACTGCCCTAAAGAATTGGGCCTCTTTTAGCAAAATACCTTGTCAACTGCTTGCTAGCTAGCTATGAAACTGTGTATGTCACCCTTTCTATCTTTTGTCCATTGCTACAATAGGGTCACAATATGACCTTCACTCAACTCTTGGCCAGTGGAAAGGTATTTTTAACATTAATGGCCATATTAACACCGTATTTGGATATTCATGGTCCCAATTGATTTAGTCTAACATATTTGCAACCTTTACACATTTATTGTCAAACTGATGAAAAAATGAATTGATTGGTTTCATTTTTACTGGACTGGAATAAAAAAAAAAACTTTGTTACACAACTATGTAATTTTGCTCTCCAATTAGCTCCATTTAATTCTGCCGTTAAATCTGTAATGATCCATTCCAACTCCAGGCAAAGGCAGAGGGCTGAAACCTATTATATCACCGTGATTATGTCACTAATAATGATTCAGCTGAAATGCTTTCAGACTGCGAAACTGCAAAATTAATACATGCAGATGTCAAAATTATGGACCCAAATGCCCTCCTTATTGTAATTTTACAGGGGACATCAAAATAACCTGAACCAAATAAAAACACATGAAAGGAAAGCCTGAAATGCAGAAAATATACTTGATAGCAACCATGGAGGCTGACAGTCACAGATTGTGGCTTGTTTGTTAAGGACACAGTAATGTGACTAACCATTGCCCCTCAGCTACAGACACAATTCAGTCACGCTGTGATTTGGCTTCTTGGCGCTGATTATTTGCCTTTAGGTAAAGCTCAGGGCTTACGGACCATGAAGGCGGCTGTGGCCGGCACAGTGGTTGACAAGAAGACAGTGGTCTTTAAATTCTGTAAAGCATGAAACCATGACCCTGAAGGATTAGATAGAGACCTACCAAACATATGACAGTCCATCTAAGGCTCCATTTTTATCTCCTACTATATCGACTAATAGGATGCACTAAGTAGTTGACTACAGAATTGGGATATTAGGATTTTATATGATTTTTGCCTTATTCAGATAAAGCACTTTGACGTTCAGGTATTTAATTAGCTATCAATCCTATCTGGCTAACAACAGTTTACCAACTGATCCTCTAGAAAATGTGTTATAACACAGTATAATACAAAATATATTGATCTGGTCTTTTAAATTACATAGTGAAGCAGAAATACCTATGCCAATCCATACTAGATAGCTGTGACTGAGAAGTTAGTCAAGACTGCTGGAAATCCCTGTAAAAAAACACTGATGGTTTTCGGGAGGGTTCTTCAGACATATTTTGGCATAAAAATGGCATATTGTTTGAAAGTGGGATTACTTTGTCTTATGCCACAAGAAGTGAAAATGGCAACAAATAAATTATAAAGTAAATTACTTTTTATACTTTATATATTATATCAAATACTAAATGTCATGTACTTCACTCGATCAGTAACATTACACTGCCAGGACAAGACGGGTTATGTCCTTTGGGCATCGGGAAGACTTTAAAAGTGAAACATCTCTGCTGGGAGCGACTTTTTGTAAAGACAGTAATATGATTATAAGGTACACATACAGAAATAGTTGAATAACGGCAAATCAAAATGGATGGAAATCAGAAATTATGGAGGTATTGGACTAAAATATTACATAGTAAAATATACTAACCAAAAAATAGGAATAAAGGCCTCTCTCTAATCTTGTTGAGGTAAGTAATTGAAGTCACTATCTGAAAATGAATTCATTTTGTTGTTCTTTTTAATCTAAAAATCTAATGGGCAATAAGCCAACAATAAGCCAGGGACACAGGTTTGTTTTTCTGTTTCTTCCATTTGTGCTCCTATCACTTAAAGAACATGTTGAACAATGAACCAATCTACCCAACACCTGTTGCCTGCCTTCAAGTGCCTATCCTTGATGAACTGAAAAGTCCTTGTGGCTGAATTCAAAGCCAATTTAAAAAAAAAAAAAAAGTCATAAACAGCTGCCACCACTCGTGTCCTTCAATTTGTCACAGCAAATCAAATAGCATATCTAAGCTCTTGAGTAAGAACCAAATGTAAAGAAGAGAATCTTGAAATAGTTTCCAATGCCCAAAGGTGTGACTCACACACACTCACGTAAACATTAGCCAACAACACATAGGTACATTTAGGGTCAGATAACCCTTGCAATTATTGTAATGGAGTCCAATGAATAAAAACACCAGATTTCTGATGAATGAAATATATGAACTGAGATCGTCACTAGAGTCATGGATATGTATCTGAGTGTCTCTTACTGTACCTGACTGAACCATATACATATGCACCATAAATAATTTGATTATTGCCTATCAGCTGCTGTTATCTTGCATTAAAAGGAGACTTATTATGCTCATTTTTAGGTTCATACGTTTATTTGGAGTGTTTTTTAGTAGAACATGTTAACATGCTTTAATGTCCAAAAAATGCATTATTTTTCTCATTTGGTCTGCCTGCTATTTACGCTCTACTTGAAACACACCATTTTAGCTCCTTTCTTATTAAGCCCCATCCAGAAAAGCCCAGTCTGCTCTGACTGATCAGTGTTTCCGATTTTCCACTTCTGCTCCTCCGGCATCCATCAAGATAGGTCAGACAGACAGATTTAGGTCATGCCTCTCTTTAGAAAGTAGAAGGACAATTATTCAATCTACTATAATGTCAGTCTTAGGTTATGCCGATATTTTGTATATGCATGCCGCTCAATCCACACTGAAATCCCTTGATACAGTCTACCACAGCTCTCTCTATGTTATTACTGGGGATGGTTTTAGAGCTCACCAGTGTGAGCTGTATCAGAGTGTGGGATGGCCATCTCTCACTGATAGAAGGTTGTCTCCATTTTGCTTAGAAAGCTATCCTTCTACCTCACTTCTCTTGTGAAAATCAAATCCATCTCTCATCGCAGAGGGAAATTAACAACATCAGCAACCAAAATTAGAGTCTCCCTGAGATCTGACTCAAGTAAATACTGCTGTTCATAATGTTATCTTATGCATAAACTCTGTAAACTGCAAACATACACTCTGTTTTGTGTTTGTCTTTATAGGTATATAAGAGCTAGGTACTCGGTGGGCAGGGATGGCCACCAAGCTGGAAGTGATACAATGGCACAGCAATTCCTGAGGACATTAAAAGCCTCAGTGGGTCTTCCTTACATGTGACATATTTTCTGATAGATGTAGCAGGAGAAAAAGAGAGAGGAAGGTCTCTTCTTACACTTTCAGGGTCTCAAGACATGCCATTATGTTGTAAAGCCATGAAAGTGCATTTTTCACATCGCCTTTGACCATAGAATCAAACACAACAATAAGCCTTGATAAACTAACAGGTTCATATGGCACTGTTAGCAACAATTGCCAGTGTGCACATCCAGCAGATGCAGCAACATCAACCCGAGAAAAAACAACTGTTTTAAATTCAAGTTTCATTGGTATTTTAGCTCTGGTTTTGTTCTCAAACTCCTGATCGCTGTTGAAAAACATCAGAAACCACAATGTGGCTTATTACAGCATAGGTTTATTTTAGTACTGCAGCTCTGGCCATCAGTTTGAACAGTTATAATAACATATATTGCATATCGCAGCAGCACTGCAAACAGTAGGGGTAATGGGACGATCAAACCAAGCCAGATAATCACATAGGCTGTGGTAAAGCTTAATTGGAGACAGACAGCTTCAGCTGTGTGAGACTACCAGCTGCTGCAGCAGCCAGCATGGACAGCATGAACTGATGAGTACTTTGTTCCCGTAGATGTAGGTCACTGGGCAGCACAGACCTGATGACTGAGACAAACTACATATGCAGTGTGAAGATCCGATGACGTTTAATATTCTGTTTGCTTTATCAGCTTCATCGGCACATACAGGCTGGCTGATAATGCGTGCACCGGCTGGCATCTATTTGTTTAACCTAGGCTGACCTCTGCTTGTGAAGGCACAATGACAGGGGAGGTTTTGTTTTCGTGGAGTCACTGAGAGTAGGAAACAAAAGAAACGGTAATCAGGATCATTGGACTGCAGATGAAGCCAAAAGGGGAAATAAAACACTGTAGGGTCGAAGGTTGTATTATTTCTTGTGTGGGTGACATTCCAAAACTAAAAACACAAGAGCAAACGTGTATGAACGACATATCCTCATCCGGTTCGTATGATATCTCATGAAATAGCACCCTATGAATTGTTTTTTTAGGGACTTCACAAAAAGTTGGCTTGACGGTGTGTAACATCACTCCAGTTAGACACTGCAGGTGGAACAGATACCTGCTGCCTTCAGATGGCTGTAGAGCTGTCAGTTAAGGCCAGTGGTTCCCAACTGATCCAGCCACGGGGTCCAGATTTCTTCTTAGTCACTGGTTCAAGGTCCACGCACTTTCATATACTCAGCGTCATACTTGCTTTTGGCTATGTCGTCGAGGTAGTTTGCTGTTTCTGTCAAGTTGTTGTCCATTAGTCACTCACTCTAAAGCTGGAAGCTACACTTCAAAAGAAAAGCTCTTGGCCAAAAAATGTGTTTTGCAAACTTGACACTTTCGCAAGACACCTGTGGTCCATTCAGAATGGACCCATGTTCCATTTTGGACCATGGCCCACCAGTTGGGAACCAGTGGTTTAGGCTATTGACTGTCATGGACTGCAGAGCTTCTAAGAATCACTTTCAACTTCATTCTGTCTGACCGGCACTAATGCCAAAACTGGAATAAAACTTTGTGTGATCTCATGTAAGCCAGTTGAAAAATGGACAATAAAAGCAGAGAGACGAACAAAACATGATAAAGGGTTTGAGTGATTTTAGAAAGGTTAATATAGGTGTGCCTTCACCAAATAAAGTCTCAATTGTCTTTTTGCACAGTGTATCTGAGGGCCTTCAAGTAATAGTCCCTTCAGAACCTGGAACAAAAACCCTGAAGAGCTCAGAATATGCCAACAGTCTGACTTCACAAAGTGGGGCTGGATCGGACACACCTTGAGAAAACCATCCTCCAACACGACCAGACAGGCCTTAACCTGGAACCCACAAGGGAAAAGAAAGCCAGGAAGACCAAGAAACAGCTGGATAAGGTCTGTCGAGGCAGAACTCAAGGAAACAAGAACATCCTGGAAGGAAGCAGAGAAGATCGCCCAATACTGAACCAGCTGGAGGAAGTTCGTGAATGACCTATGCTCCCAAAAGAGCAAAAGGGTTTAAGTCTGACTTCACAAAAATGTCGAGGTCTCAAGCTCTTGAAAAGGTTAAAAGTACATGCACACACACACACACTCACATAGACACACACACAACAGCAGCAGCAGCAGCAGCAGCAGCCTCCAAATTCTGACACTTAAATGGACAGTCCTGAGCTGACGCACTCTTGCTGCTAATTATGCTAAATATAACTACCATTAAGTTTGTGTTCAATGACAAAGAGTTTATGCTGCTATGTGCGCAGCACTCGTGCGTCAGACCATAAAAATAATGTGACTAGATGTTGATTGTAGAATTTTATTCTGCTAGAAGATGTCATGGCATTACGTAATAATCGACAGTATGATTGCATATTTATTCTGCATGTAATTACAGCCAGAGATGTGCGTCTCAAGATGGCCCTTGATACCTCCAGATGGCATTAATTTTAATTTACTGAATGATTTTCTGCACTTTGCACCAATAATCAATGAAATAGGTGGAAGTTTTATATTTTATTTATTTTTTGGAATACATTTCTTCACCTAAAAAGGCAAAAAAAGAAAGTTAAGTGACATAAATGGCACTTATCAGGAAATTATGGCTCTTATCATTGTGGAGAGGTGACAGGCCAGCGACACGACCATCTAATCACACTTTGTTCACTCTTAATTTCACGGGTCTTCTTCTATCTCACAACTCTTTTTTGTATCCTTCCTCTTTATTTTGTTTTTTTAAAATTATCTAATCAGCTATTGATTAAAGTTTTTTTCCATTCCTGTCTGTCCCCTCCTCCTCCTTTGTCCCTTTGATGTATTTTTTCTCCTTTTCTCCTCAGTTTAGCTTTCTCCTATACTTTAATTAGCTGCACAAGGTTCTTCTGTCTCCTCTGTGTAGTGAGCCTGTATTCTCTTCTTTTCTCAGCATTTTGATCTGTAAATAACCAGAGATACACTGGAGGTCACGCTGACATCACATGCACTTTCCCCTTTGTTCGCTTTTGATACTTCCTTTGCATTTGCAGCTTTTTTTTTATTTTAGTCCCTCTTTTCGATGAAATGAAACACCAATCCTTTTCCCTTTTCTCTCTGCTTCACTCCATTAAGTCCCTTCTTCTTCCTGTCTAACCGCAGATGACTCATTTAGACACTATTATCTGCCTAAGGCTGAATCAGGAGATTTCGGGAACTAGATAAGACCCCTGAGAGATTGGGTCACAACATGGGAGCCTTACATTGCTGACGCTATGTATGGACACTTTTGTGTCCGTGTTAGCCAGTGTCTAATGCACTGACTCACTTACAATTTCAAGGAGTTTGCTTCCGTCTTTCTGTAATTGGAAATATTTGGTATCGTCAGTGCCTGGCACTTTCCTTGTTTTTTTGATGTTTTGTTGTTGTTGCCTTCACTCTACAACTTTTGGATACATGTCTTCAGACCAGCTGACTAAATAACACCTCATTTCTCTTATAGTCTGTCCATTTAACCCAGCATTGCACATGTGTCCTTGCTTTAGTCCTCAGGTGAAAGGTAAGTTTTCCATGGAATAGGTCCTCTACGATGTCCATCCACTGTCCGAGTTGGAGGGTCACATTTCAGCCAGTTTCTAGTAATGGCCTTTTTGCATCCCAGTATAAGGATTTTGAACAATAAATGTCCTTCTTATGAATAATGTCCACAAGTATTAATCCCAAGTACACATTCCGTGGATCCCTTGGAATCTTGTAACGTGAAAGTTTCTCAAGAATCAGAATAACCCCATCCAATAGTTGTAGTTTTATACATGACCAGAATATATGTGAGTGATTGGCATTCGCCTGTCCACAGAGTCTCCAGCATGACTGTTTGTATTTTGTATATGGTTTGATAATAAAAATCTAATTATATTCTTCCACCCAAAGTCTCTCCATCTTTTAGAGCTGGTGGATGTTTGCTGCGTGCTACAGATGGAATGCCACTCATCTCCCGACAGATTAATATTCACTTCTGCTTCCCATTCCATATACCTAGCACACTGAATGCCATAGGCAAGTTTCCCCTGCTCCTGAGTTATGACGCTGAATAATGGTCCTAAGATGTTTTAGATAACATAATGATGTCACAGTGAAGCTGACCTTTGACCCTATTGATATAAAATGTCATCACTTCATCATTTTATCCTATTAATCATTTATGAAATTTTTATTAGTGTAAAAATTCTTGAGTAATGGCCAAAATATATTTTGTTAGGTCACAGTAAACTTTGGCCTATGACCACCAAATTCTAAACAGTTCATTCTTGAGTACAAGTGGACTTTTATGCCAAATTTGAGGAAATTCCCTCAAGGCAATCTTGAGATATCGCATTCGTGAAAATGACAGACACAAGACTGCAGGGACCTTGACTTTTAACCACCCAGAATCTAATGAGTTCATCATTGAATCCAAGTGGATGTTTGTGCCAAATTTTAAAAAAAAATCTTCAAGGTGTTCTTTATGAACGAAAATGTGACAGACACAAGGTCACATTGACCTTTGACCACCAAAATCTAACCAGTTCATCCTTAAGTCCAAGTGGACATTTGTGCCAAAATTTAAGAAATTCCCTCAAAATGACAAATCAACAAAATAGCAAACAAGCAATAATAATAATAATAACTACAGACCAACCTAGGGATTAGGTCTTCGGATCGTTTTTCCCTTATGTTCAATTCTGACCAAAAGAAGATCCGCCACTGGCTGTAGTCTTAGCTGTGTTTGGGGCTTCAAGGCAGAGAAAGAACAATCCATTAAAGGTTAAACACATATTCAGCACCACTGGGAGTGCAGGTCAGGTCAGCCAAGACACTCTTGGCTGACCTGACCTGCAGTGGGTCGCAATGTTTTGGTGGGACAGCCTTTTTTACTGACATTACTGGTCAACAGGAGAAAATACATCATACTAAGTGCTCTCTATTCTGCAGTGAGTCTCTAAAATCCTTTTCATTGATTCAAAACTAGATGTAACAATGTCCTTTCCTAACGATTTATTCAAGGCACTAGTGCTGCCCTGGAGCATTATTTCTGAAGGTTAGCAGAATATGGCTTGCACAGAGATCATTTAATAACACAGGTAGTTCCCACATAACGTTATGTGAAGCCTGGCGTCGCTTCCATGTGATTTGAGCTGAGATGTCAGCCTAAAGCTGTGAGATAAAACCAGAAAGAACAGACTGACCACTCTCCTCCCAGCACCTCAGTGTCAGCCTGACATTAATCTCATGCAGCCCCGGGCCCAATCTAATCTCATTTATGTAGGAGCAGATTTGACTTTGGAAAAGTTTAAGATATATGCAGAGGCAGGGACAACCTGTTGCTGCCTGAGAGAGGAGGAGATTAAATCTGAGTTAGGCATCACTCTAAACTAGAGTGGAAATTCCACCTAAGCAAAGATGTGAATGATGTAGTTTTATATATATATATATATATATATACAGTGGTGTGAAAAAGTGTTTGCCCCCTTCCTGATTTCTTACTTTTTTGCATGTTTTCCACACTTAAAT
The DNA here is from genome assembly GCF_006386435.1 of Epinephelus moara. Lineage (NCBI taxonomy): Eukaryota > Metazoa > Chordata > Actinopteri > Perciformes > Serranidae > Epinephelus > Epinephelus moara. Next base: position 27,673,810 of record NC_065518.1, on the reverse strand, counting down.
GTTTCAGATCATCAAACAAATTTAAACATTAGTCAAAGATAAC
>NC_065518.1:27670623-27672767 GCF_006386435.1 Epinephelus moara | reverse complement strand
ATTTGTTTGATGATCTGAAACATTTAAGTGTGGAAAACATGCAAAAAAGTAAGAAATCAGGAAGGGGGCAAACACTTTTTCACACCACTGTGTATATATATATATATATATATATATATATATATATATATATATATATATTTATTAAAAATGTTATTTTTTGCCTATATTTGACAGGACAGTGAAGCATGACAGGAAGGATGGGAGAGAGAGAGCCAGGAAGACATGCAGCAAAGAACGAAGGCCGGATTCCAACCCCCACCGCTGCAACGAGGGCTAGCCGCACCTTTCCCATGTGAACTACCAGTGCGACCCACTTTTAAGTCAATACAACATATTAACACAGACCTCGATTTTGCTTCAAGAGAGGCAGAAATGTGAGAGACACTGTTGTCAGTTCTATGTATAGTGAACCAACACAAACCAACTGGCTTTCTCAGCAAGTTTGTGGGAATTGGAAAATGTGCACATTGTGCCAACACATTTGATACAAAAACATTTCATCATCCCCATTTGGGAAAGAAATATAATGTAAAAGAATTTATCAATTGTCTTTCCACTCATGTAATTTATGTGCTTATTTGCCCATGTGGCTTGATGTATGTTGGACAAACCAAACGTAATCTGAAGTTGAGGATTGCTGAGCATAAAGTGTCCATCAGAAACAATAATCTTGATTACGCTCGCCAGACATTACAAAGATAAAAATCATGGTTCTGCAGCTTCCCTCAGATGTATTGGAATTGAAAGAGTGTTGCCTAATCCTAGAGGGGGGAACATCATCAAACAGCACCTGAGAAGGGAAGTGTTTTGGATAAATGAACTGTCTACTGTTGAACCTTTTGGAATAAATGATTCACAGGACTTGAGTTGTTTTCTTTAACCTGTTTTTTCTTTTTCCCCCCGTAGGACACGTAGGGAAAGCCATCACCCTGCGTAGGGAAAGCTGTATCATCCTGCGTAGGGAAAGTCAAGCCTGCACTATCACCTGCGTAGCAGTGAGTAAGGGATAGATTTGTAGGATGTGTATTATTCTGCATAAAGATATTGGTATTTCTGTATATAGGTACTGGCTGGGTCTCAAACTGGGATATAGTACTTTGTAGTATTTCTACTTTATTTCCTCTCTTTGTGTATTATTGTTTGCTCATGTGTAAGTAGATTTTGCTATAATATTCATGCATTGAAATTTTTAAGTTTTTAACTTTATACCATGGTTGATACATATTTTTCAATTTCATGATTGATGTAATTGTATTGTTTTTGTATACTGTGATATGTTTTCTGTTTGAGTCTTGCTTAGAGAGAAAAAATGAAATTGGTCATGTGACCAGCAAGCATTGAAACACACCTGTGAATGCTCAGGTCAGACCTGAGGTGAACCTGATGACGCTGAACACGAAACGCGTTGTTCCCTCAAATAAAGTATAGTAAAGTCTATGTCAGTGTGTGGAGGATTTGTTTGTCAAGCTGATTACACATGTTCCTGCTGCCTACCAGCACCTGACTACCTGTGCTGTGCAAGGAGATTTCATTGATTCCAGTTTTACAACATATAAACACTTTAACTATCTGCCTTTCAACGTGCTACCTCAACTACTAATGTACAGTTTTAGCCCACTAACTATCCCACTATTGGCAATGGTACTACTATACTTTCAATAAAGCAATCGTACTATCAAATTCACAACAACTCTGTCTGAATACATTGCTCTTCTTAATGGGTTCAGCTGACTATTTAATCTGCAATTTCCTATGACCTGTATCCCAAACACACACCATGTGAAACTGTACGTGGGCAACTGTGCACTCAATGGGTATGGACTAATTCTATTATAATTGAGAGAAGGCATATATCTCTCCAGCCAATATTTTAACACTCAGCAACTCACACTAAAACAGTCTTAAAAGAATATGTATTTTTGACTGTTAGGTGAACTGTTCTTTTGAAGGTACCACAGGGCTCGACAGTGCCTCTAAAAATAGATGTGTGCGAACTGTAAAAAATATTTAGGGGCACATGTGCGCATAAAAAAATCAGCCGAAGCAGCCTATATTTTTGTCAATAAAAAAAATATGATAATCTAACCGCAAATGTTGGAGGAACTCCAGCCGCCTTCCCTCTTCCCCGTGTGACACGGTTA
>NC_065518.1:27637889-27670158 GCF_006386435.1 Epinephelus moara | reverse complement strand
AAGATAATCATATTGCAAAGATAATATATATAAGATAATAACATTAAAGACAAAATTAAATTGCAATAGGCCTACTTTTTCAAAACTTGATGATTTTACCTTTCTGTACATTTTGTATACAAATTCATTAAATAATTTTGCTTGTAAATGTCTATTTGCATCACGTTTATTACGGAAAACACATTATTTGATCAATTTACATTGTGCCCCTAAAGTTCTTTGTGTGCTCCTTACTTTTTCAACTTAGGAGCACAGCGTCAAGCCCTGTACCATGTCGAGTTTTTTTATGTAAAAAAAGTCTTGTTTACATTCACCAAAATATACCCTAAGTATCCTCAAGGCCAAAATATATGCATTGATGGCATTCCCTTCCTCAGAAAACATTTGTAAACTTACTTTATGGGAAAATTTGTAATCTGTTGTTTACCTCCATGTTCGCTAGCTTCGGTGAGAGTCTGTTTTGTCATTGCATTTGCTCCCACTTTGCTACTTTCTTATTACAGTTATGCAAACTGCAGATCAGTAACCATTGGCAGATATCTGTATTGTGTCAACATTTGTACCTGTGTGTTCTCATGAACATGGAAGAGTTGTTACCAGATGGTTTTCCACTATATATATAAACATTGCTCCATAGCGCGACTGGTGGTCAAAAACTCGATATGGTACCTTTAAGGTGCAGAAGCAGTAAATAAGTTCCAGAAAAAGTTGTTTTGTGCATGGAGCTGCCCCATGTCTAGGAAGAAAAAACTCACTCCTACCTTAAGTTAATGGTTCACTGTCACTAACAATGTGTTTTAAGTGTCCTAGGGTTGAAGCCAATGGAACTATTCATGATTTAAACTTTTAAGTCAGGACACAGTATGGGTCAACTCTTCCTCTGAACTAAAAATAAGACAAGGCTGTAATTTCCCCAAACAGTTTTTATGTCTGCAAAATAAGTTCAGCCAAGTACAAGTCAAGAATTGGAGCTTCTCAGTTCAATTCTATGCACCCAGACAGAAGCTTATGTAACCAGCTGGTGATTACTGTTGTAATTATTGAGATGAAGACTAAGAACACATCAGCTTCAAAAGCAAAATGAAGATTTGATCCCAGATACACTCATCACAAGGTTGTCATGCAGAACGCATTGAGACTCTGATGGTGTCATTACTTTACAGCAAGTTAAAAACTAAAACAAAAAGATTGTGTTTATGAATCTGCCTCCCCATCCAGAAAACAACAAAAAGCAGAAGCAATATTACACACTAAGTGATGTAACTGCAATTGAACAATGTGTCCAATTGTAAAGAAAGTCTTGCAAATTCTAAGAAAGCACAGCAGACACACTTGAGGACTTTCAGGTTAGCTGAGGAAAGTGAAAACCTTTGTTTATAAGTAAGGTGTGTGTGTGTGTGTGTGTGTGTGTGTGTGTGTGTGTGTGTGTGTGTGTGTGTGTGTGTGTCATTTGTAATTTTCAGATACTGGTGCCTGTGTGATACCTGAATATGGTAAAAATACCAAAACAATATTTACTTTTAGGAACATGAATTTTTTTTAATTTCTATTTTTTTTTTTGCAAGTATCCTTTGTTGGGCTAACTTCGTTCACAAAAACATCCAAACATTTGGAATACAGCTTTTCTGACGTTAGCATGTAACTACATGTAGCAGTGTACTTGCAGCTGAGGAATGACAATAGCAGCACTTAAAATCACCAATAAAAGCTTGTTAACACAACTGGACACATTCAGCAGGAATACGATCCGAAATCGTGGAGAAATTGAGCATCCATGATTACATGATTACATGATTCCCTGATGTTAGCATGGCGCTATATGTATCAGTGTACTTGCAGCTGGGGAATGACTGTAACAAGGAGTCGCAGCACATTTTTTTAACATGAAAAGTCAAAAATAAAAGCTTCTAAACACAACTGTACGTGTTCCAGCAGGAATACGATCTGCTATCAGGGAGAAGTTTACAACATCGGCAACCCAGATTACATGTTTCTCTGATGTTAGCATGCAGCTACATGTAGCAGTGTAGACAAAATAATGTAAACACATGCAGTGGTGTGCCTGGAGCAAATGACCATATAAAGATATCTGGCACAGTATGACATCATACTGTAGCCAGAGTAGAAAAAACTGTTGGATGAATCAATGAATCAGTATTGAATGGTAGGAAACGTGAGGTTTTTTCTCACAGGGATTATCCATGGTTGTAAAATTACATATTCAACACAAAATACGGAAAAGCATAATAGATCCCCTTTAATGATCACAACAGTCACACAGCTATTGTCACACAGCAGTCACAATCTGGAGAGACTGTGGGCACAGTAGTTGGACTGTCAGCGGAATATGAATACATATGACTGGACATAAATACACACACACACACACACACACACACACACACACAAACACAAAAGAAAAAAATCAGCCCGCCTCTTGACACTCATCATCACACCTACCATTGCCACACTTATTGGGAGGAAATAACATCATCAACACCTGATGACACCCCTGCAATCAGTGCACAGGTGTAATGAGTATCTGTCTAATTAGAGTGTTGTGCTGTGCTGACTGACAGACAGGCTTTACCTGTGACTGAGTGCATCTGCGCTTTCCAGAAGCTTTCTGAGACTCAACACAACTAGGAATGAGTCACTATATAGGCCACCTATGCGCGTGCACACACACACACACACACACACACACACACACACACACACACACACACACACACACACTTGTAGCCCCCACTGTGCAGGTGTAGCTAAGATCAAGCCTGGAGGGATTCTAACATTCCCTACAGAGCAAATGGACCAAGGACAAAAGTGGCACAAACCGTAGGGGTACTGTTCCAAAACAAGGGTCAATATGTCAGCAGCCTCACTGTGGCACACTGACCCCCTGACTGAGCCTGTTTCTTCTTCTGATTCTATTTTCAGGCTGTAACAGTGTCCTTGTGTCATTGGTCAAAACCAAATCATAAAAGAAGAGCGAATATCACATGACTGATTGGCCTCCTCAACACATATAAATAAAGACTTCTGTTTTCTGATATTTGTGTCAATTAGATTAGATCAGCATTAGATTTTTTTTGGCCTCAAGTCTGTGTGTATGTGTGTGTGTGTGTGTGTGTGTGTGGGTGTTTCATTCATGGACAGCGGTCATGTCAGCGTGAAAAGATAAAAGGTTAAGCAGTTAGCTAGGGGCTGGTACGTTCTGATCTGTGCCTACTCACACACACATACACACACACAATACAAATTCAAGGTACAGGTCTTCCTGTGTCTCTGTTCCAGTAGGTACAGTGTGTTCAGTGCAAATGTAATATAGAGCAGCTGTGGAGTCCCTCCCTCTGTTATTTGATAGAATATATAGAACAGTGGTCTTCCTTGAACAGACTGGTCAAGGTCCCTGCTTGGCCAGCCTTCACAGAAGGGGGAGCAGCTTGAGCCCAATTTGTGCTTGTGGAGAGGAGCAAACCATGGAGCATATTATTGAGGCCTGCCCTCTCCAAAGACTAAAAGGAGGTCTAGTCTCCCTCCACAATATAGATCAAGAGGCTACTGCTCAGCTTGAGAAATTTGCATTCGCTTAATAAAATAAATATAGAACATGTGCGTTTAAAGCACATAAGTGGGATATTAAGCAGGAAACTGATGCTCACGCCTAGTAAAGCAAAACATCTGCTTGGTCGCCCCTGATACTGAATCCTTATCTCCCACTTCAGATCAGTGGTATCAGTCTGTTGGAGCTGTTTTCCAAGGGCTGACCAAGTCCTGCAGGCTTGTTTATCTCAGATTCTGTAAATCTTTTGAGCAAATTAGAACAGATTTTAACATTTCCACTCAATACTTTTTTAAGTACCTTCTAAATCTTTGCAGGAAGTACAAGATCCATCTAAAACTGTCAAAGTTGGAAATGCCATGGTCAGGACCAAATCTCTGAAGGCAATAATTCCAGAGATTTATACTTCACTGCAGAATCTGATTTCCTAGCTTATGACTTCCTGGTGCCATTGTGGGTGGGTGATCTCGTGGTAACATTTACCACTGCAGACTGGACCAAGATCTGCAATGGAATCTTTCCGAAACGTACTTCAATCTCTATACAAACCTCTATTATAAGTGTAAAACACATAAAGGTTCATTTACCCACTTGTTTTGGTCATGTAATTGCATCCAGGCATTTAAGAAAGGGGTTCATTCTGTGATTTAATACGTAAATGTTACTGGTCAACATTTTACACTGTCTTCTTCATTTTACTTCGGATACGGTCCCTAAATTTCTGTTAACAAACCCCAGACTTTCACCAGGAGCCCGGTGTTCACTTTCCATATGAATGTAGAGCCAAACCGTGGTGTTTTTTTCTAAACCTAGAAAACCCACTGTGCTTTTGTTGCCTAAACCAAAAAGCCATCTGTAGCAGCGTCCCAGAGCATTAACAACAGATGCAGGACGGTACCTAGCAAGTAATATTTAGGCATGAAAGGCCACTGACAAAGCGGTGACTTGTGACGACTTTAGATAAGAATATATTGGTGGGAAAGGAAGTGAGCCTGGTTTGAGTCTGCGGTTGACCCATTCATGTGATGCAACCTCTGTTGCCAGCCAGCCAGCGCTGTTTAACAGCTGACCTTAAAACTTTTGCTTCCCTTTGTAAAATTGGCTAATAAAATGACCCCTGCAGCAAGACAAACAAGCATGACTGTAATTGTAGACTGAAACTATCTTCCCAACTAATCTCAAAAGTCCCCATTAGTCATTAACAAAACATCAGTAAGTAGCAAAGATACGGCATTATTCAAGTAGCTGGGGTCAATAAAAATTCAAATCCCGGGCAAAAAAAGGTTAAGAAGGACTGCTGAACTGTTGTAAACAAGTGATTCATTCGCGTCAGTTTGGCAACAACAAAAACATTTTCTGATGAGTGCTCTAAAATCATCCTGGAACACAATGCACTGCTTATGTGACGTAATATAAATGCTTCCTCCCAAAATGAGCTGCATACATGTTGTACCACAAGTTAATCACTTGGTCAATTGGACTGCTGGGTCATGACATATTGCAAAGCATCTTCAGCTCAGATTCTTGTGATCACGATGTCCTGAGCGTCCGTGACCGTATCAACCATCTCTTCTTACAAGTACACAACTAACAGGGCAGCGTGCACCTCGCACAGTCACAGAACAAAAAACGGAAGCTTCCTCTTGGAGAGGAACTGGGAAGGGAGGACAGTGAAGGTGGAAAGCACCAGACACTTATCAGTGACGTAGAAGACAACTCTTCATTCAAAGAGCAATATGACAGCCTCCAAGACATTCAAATGTGTGTGTCAATATAAAATGTCAAATTAAAGCACTGTCCTCATGAGACACAACTTAATAGCCCAAATTAAAAGGAGACTAAATATTAGACTTGCTAATAAGCAAAAAGAAACTATGAAAAAAGAAAACCACCAGACAGAACGTGATCCTTAAAGGCTATTTAAGTTGAAACATTTCAACCTCTTCGTGCACTAACATGCTAAACTTTCAGTACTATCAGCAGCAAGGTACCAGCACACCACATACAGCACGCAAAGTCCCATGAAACATGGCGACTGTGTGACATGCAATAAATGATGGTGAGAAACCTACATTACCTCTATCTTTCATCAAAATGTCATTGTCATAAATAAAGGTGTTCCTCAGAGCAGCACAGCAGCACAGACAAAGATGCAAAGGTACAAATTGCCACCCTAGGAAATATATCCCATCAGCAGCTGTTTAAGCCGTCACATGTGACAGGCATGTGAACAGAAATATTGGTAGTCTGCTTTTGGCACAAAGACATACATCCCATACATTTGACTATTTCTTTCTTCACCCTTTAAGAGACGGTATTCCAATAAAACCAAATGAAACACCATCCAAAACTCTCCCATTTTGCACGCATTAAGCTTTGTAGCTCAAACAGATTATAGGAAAAGATCTTTTATCACCTTTAAGTTCCATCAGTCCTAATGCTGTTTGTCTAAGTAACCCCCATTATAGCCACTTACAGATTATCTTCCAGCAAAATGCACAAAGAGGGTGATCTGGGATCGTGTGCAGGGCCAAGAACATCTCAGTGACATTTACTTTAATGCAAATAATTGGCTTCTTATTTGTGAGGCGAAAGCTTCTGTATGATGAACATGTGTGCTGCCAGGTTGCGCAGGTGTGATGAGTCAATGGTCAAATGAGTCACCATTAAAGGTTAGTGGAATTACAATCTTGATATGAACACACACGCAGCTGTTAAAGCAATGAAACTAATTGCAAAAAGCAGAGAGTAAATTTCTCCAATTTTAACCCATCATCCTTTAGCCTGTCCATTTTATTAAATCTAGACAACAAGGGATCATTATGTAGTTAAAGGGACAGTTCATTCCAAATACATATTTTTTTCTCTTTCCTGCAGTGCTATTTATCAATCTAGATTTTTGGTGTGAGTTACCGTGTGTTGGAGATCCACATCCACAGACTTGTTGTGAGCAGTTTTATGTAGGAACTATTTTGCATGCATCTACTGATCTACTGCTAACCTAGCACCACTGAGCTAACTAACATTACAGCTCAGCCAAGGAGGACGCCATTGATGTTTAAATCTCGCACTGTTAGAAGCACAAGCCTCTTGTCCATAAATAGATGCACACTTTCTTCTGCACGGTGATACAGTTGGTGGGTGTAGTTGGGTAGAAAGAAAATAGTCCTACATAAAACTGCTTACAACAACGTCTGTGGATTATCTTGAGTAATCGGGTCATGGTCTTGTCCGACCAAATTCTCAGTGGTTGGACAATTACTGTTACTTTGATAAGGCTGTGTCTCCACCAAAGCATTACCAAGAAGACACCACCGCTCAAGGCTCAAAGCTTTCAACAAAAAAAACATCCCACCTGAGCCCTTTTTGAGGTGGCAGGATGGCTAACATTAGCTACCCGGCTAAAAATATTAAGTCTCTTTCTCGGATACAGCTCTACAGCGATATTTAACCTTAGTAACTTGTGTTGTATATGACACTGTCAACCCCAGAGTTAACTTCTATAGTGTCCAGTATGTCAGATTCTTCTGATCAGTCCTGCTCATCAGTTAGTGGTGAGATGGACGCGGTTCAGGTGGAAAAGCTTTACGGTATACAGCTTATTTTCAGATAATGATATTACAGTGGAGACCACATTTATTTTTCACTGGAGGAATTCCACTTACCTCAACACAGAGTTTATACTTGCTCTGGGCAAGTGTTAAGGCCTTTGCACACTGAGTCAGTTTATTATGTCAAAAACTGTCACAAGTCTTAAAATAAATGACTTAACATCTTGTCAATCACGGTTGCACACTGAGTCCAAAACGTCTTCATGCAGCTGCGGTGCCAAATGAAAGACAGGGAGGGGGTGAATACAGCCAGAAGCCAGATAGGTAACTCCAGTGGAAAGAAGCAAAGGAGGAAATGTGTCTTCTCATTTGTCAAGTATTACGAATTTTCACAACGAATGCAACAATAAGACGCAACGGAATCTGTATGCATGGTTTCTGTGCGTGACAATTTTTTCGGATGATTAAAAAAACGAATCTGAAAAAAACAGACTCAGTGTGCAAGGGCCTTTAATGTTGAGCCCTGTGACGAGTTCGTGGCGTCAGTCTGACCACCCTATAGTTCAACTACCCATTAGTCCGACTACCCACTAGTCCCACCATAGAGTCCTATTTTTTGAGATCCATTAGACCGACCTCCCAATATTCTGACCATACTTGTGCCATTCTTCCGTCCGCTGCTAATCCGACCCGTTAACATTAATTAAAATGGATACCTAGATGGATACCTGCCTGTATAATATAAAGCAGTTACGTCAGGCTATCTGGTAAAACCTCTGATCGAGGTATCCACTCTAACAAACATTGACGGGTCGGATTAGCGGCGCTCGGAAAAATGGCACAAGTATAGTCAGATTATTGGGAGGTCAGACTAATGGATCTCAAAATATAGGACCCTATGGTCGGACTACTGGGTAGTCGGACTAATGGGTAGTCGAACTATATGGGAGTCGGACTGACGTGTTGTCCCCCCCTGCCCCCCTGTGACAGGGGAAAAAATGCTTTGGTGGACACACAACTCTACCAGGTAAAGCACACTCAGTGCACTGTTAAAGAGTTGGTAGAATTTCACTCGACCTAGATTTTCTTTGATTGAATACAGCCCTACTGGAAAGAGACATGTTATTACACTTTGAGTGCCATCTAGTTCCATTACATTTGAGAGGAAGCAGACATCGCTACGGCCAATATCTCCAACACTCGGCAACTCACACCAAAATAATCTAGAGTAATAACTAGCACTACAGGTGAGAAATGTGTATTTTTGATTTTTGGGCTGAACTGTCCATTTACACTCAGAAATAAATACAAAGAAGACTGATGGAACACGTAAGAATTATTAAACTGCAATACATCTGATCTTATCTTGTTTAATTGAGTTATTTTATTCACCATTTGCCTTTGTCACATTAGTGCTTAAACATTTCAAATATATGAGCAACCACATTATACTCAAAGGTGCACTTTGACTATGCATGACAACAAGGTGCTACTTAAAGAACATGGGAGAGGAATACAGGTAGAGAGGATTTTTTTCTAACATGACTCCTTTACGTTAATTGCAGTGTTACGCAATGCCCCAAGTGTAATTAGACTTCCGTCTTGATGTGAGTCACTCAGTAAACTCCATCACTGAGGAAGATGCCACTTGAAATGTATGGCTCAAGTCTACACGGCATTGGAACATGCACTTGACATCTGAAGCATCCCTGATTGAATACTGATGGGAATATTTTCTTTCCACGTCTTTGTAACAAGGATACTTCAGGACTGACTCTTTGACAAGTGCAATGAAATCAGCACACCTGTAACACAAACATTATCTATGGCCTGATACTGACATGCTCTGTTATGTAATGTATGGTCTATTAGATATTAACCATAACTAGTCTTGATTGCCTAATCATGATCCTTAACAATTAGGATAAGATATACAACCATCTTGCCTGTGAACTATAACCTTCTGTGATAGACAGAAGGGGCGGTTTTATCAGGCTCAGGGACACTGTCGGGACAGTTTGCCTTGATTTGACGAAGACAGATGAACAGTCAACGACAGTCTATCTGTGGACAGATATACAATTTTCAAAACAAGGGCTTGTAACACTCAGGTTCCAAGTGTGTTTCCTCCACTATGTGAACAGAGTTATTGGCCCAAGTATTATCTGGAGGTATAGGGGTAATGTTTAGGGTTAGAGTTTCATATTTGCTGCAGGTTGTGGGGTGTCAAGAGGAGGACGTAACTTAAGTCAAAATTCAGACTTCCCCTATCCACCAGGATCCCCAACCAACCATTACGAGTAGGCATGTAACGATATGTTGAATTTCGCGGTGTCGCGATAAAATAAATTCTCAATACCGTCGTGGGAATGCCACGGTAGTTATATAGCTGCGTTCTCCTACAGAGCCGGTAATATGACTGTGTGACTACATTCCCCATAATCCTTTGCATGCAACTGCACACGCAGGTGAGAGCAGACTCATGCAGCTCAGCCTCTCAGCCTCTCCGCGACCGTTCGTCATAGCGAGAAGCCACACATATCATGTGAAACAGCGGAATCGTGGCTTTCCGACAAGACCAAGCACTTGTCGGTAGTCCAATGTTTTCACAGCGAAAAAAAATTATAAAGTTACACTAAAAAAATGTATAACAAAGCTTTCATACAGCTTTGCACACACATTACTTTTGGATGGATTACTCGCGAATGCAGGGTCGCACAGAAACGGCAAGCATATCACATGAAAGCGCAGGACCAGAGCTTTCCTCTCCTCATCTCCTGTTCTGAGAAAGTGTTAGGGTCTCCTTGANATTAGGGACAGAAGCAATTGGACATAGCCTATATAATGACGAGGAGCTGATTGAGAGGTTTCAATTCGGTAGGAGAGATCTGTTTGAACTTATTGAGAGAGCTGTCACCCGATTTACAGTTTGTGTTGGGCTGCAACACAGCACTACCACCCGCCTTCCCACCAGGCAGGGGAATCCTCCCCAAATACGTCAACAATGATGTCACTGTAAATTGAGGTTTTCGGGGAGGACCCCCTCCCCAGTTGGATGATTTTTTTTGGAGGAGATGTATTTTTTTGCCTTGCTGAGAAGATCTTTCCACTTCTTCCTCATGTCAGCCTCTGTATGAAGGCAGCCAGAGTCTGAACACGTAGCCTATTGATGTGCCCCGTTATCTCTGCCCCCACTGTTTTTTCTTATTTGTGATACGTCTCTCTGCTGGCTGTACAGCTTGATTAATTTTCTAATTTCAGTGTCGGTAAAGTTTTTCGTTGATTCTTCATGTTTTCTTCAAATCTTAAACTGTAAATAAACTGTCAAGACAGATGAGAGGGGCTGTCAACTGTCAAGCACACAGGGTGATTCAGCGGCGCGTCATTTAACATCACCGCACTCCTCTAGGCAGGCCGCGTGGGGCATTCCGGGGGCATTCACATGGACGCGCACAGCTAAAACCAGCGTAGCTAAGACCAGGCGTAAGCCCTGTTGGTGCAACCAGCGTACGTCCACTCCTTAAGACTGGTATTAACAAAGACCGTCTTAGGAGTTACGACCAGGCGTAGTAAAGACCAGTTGGTGCAACCAGCCCCTGGTGTCTAAGCCTCCTTCGCTGCCTATCAATTCAATACAATGATGCTATAGAGAATTTGCTGGTATCCAAACAAAATCCAGTCAAGAGTATGGTTTCTGGAAAACTGAAACTTTTAGGGACTGTACACATGCCGTGTTTTTTTGCAGCCTCAAATCCAAGGCGCCCAGCAGGGGCGCTCAAACTTCCAAGCGACGCATTCCCTAGCGCCTCTTTTCAGGGCGCAATGGCTGCGCATGTCATGTCATGTGACAAGGACCAACCAATCACAGTCAACAGATATCTCTCTCTTTATCCATAAATAGGTGATCATTTTGGGGAAGTTAAGTATTTTAGTGCAGGGCTGGCCGAGCGCCTGGAAGAAGATCAGCTCTGCACCCAGGATTTCAGGTAAATAGACTTTGATAATGGCTACTCAACATTACATATACAAGAAGTTACACAAGGCGATTAGGAACAGCAGCTACAATATCTGAAGTATCTCTTACCACATTCCAGAATAAAGGGTTGAATATGATGGCGATCACAGCAATACAAAAGCTGGAGTCATGAAAGTTGATGTGTCGTAGGAGTCCCTCCATCAGCGTCACGTCCATCTGAAAGAAACAGCCATGTGAAAATCACACAAATACGTGAAAACATAATTTCATTGAGAGGAATTAAGAGAGAAAAGTGTGGCCTATGACACTGTCCTCACTTGCTACTTATAAAAAGGTGTTACAAATTGCCAGAGGTCAAATTTCCATCCAAATTTGGTACAAATTTTCACAGAATTTTCCAAAATCTGCCAAAGCTATGCAACCTCTTTTGACTTCTCATTTCCACGTTACTTCCTATGTTTCTTGCAGATACATTTTAGTTAAATGTTGAAGGACGGAGAGCTTCAGCAGATACATGCGCATCTTCTTGACCCTTAAGAGGTTTTTTCCCCATCATTTTGAGTTCCTTTTCAACCTTAACAGACGTGTGCTACATACTGTCTGTTAGTTTTGGTCTGAAATAACATTTGCATTACTGCATATTACTGTATAGTGCTGTCTCAATCACAGTATATAATATTTTCATTGTGAATAAAGAGGGCAAACAGACAACAGTGGACACAGGGCCTTTTAAGAGTTAAGCATGGGGTAAAAATAAATTCTTATGACTTATTTGAGGTGCAGCAGCATAGACCGATATTCCATCTCTGTAACACTGAAGTGCTGTGTGTGGTTTTCAATTTATGCCTACTGACGCCAGAGATGAAGCACAACAAAGAATGTGTTTTAGGCCAAAAATCCCAGTTTGCTTTGGTTGTTTTACATCATAGTGTTGAGGCCAAAAGGACAACACAGCCTCAAGTATAAACGTCCAAATACAGTGGCAATGTAGGTGCCAAGTCTGGATAAGTAAAAAGAATGCATGGAATAAAAATGATGAGTGAGATTTCAGTCAACTGCCTCTATAAAATAAAAGTGAACTATGACGTAGTTGGCTGAATGCACTTACTGTAGGTCGCGTTGGCTAAAAGCATCAGCTAGATAAATGTAATATAATGAAGTACATTTTCCAGAACAGTGAGTTATTAGGAAACATGTGGTTCTCCATTGCAACTGCACTCTTCTTTCAGGAAAATATAAGAGCCTTGCACTCAGTGTTGTCCAATATTCATTACCTCCCACATATAATACCTTCACTCAGTGTGTATGACTTTCACTTAACATCTACAACAGCTATCTAAGTAGTAGGGATTATACTGCACTGTACAGTGATGGTATTATCAGACATTTCTGCTGAATCGATGCAACAGTTACTGGCTTATTGACTTCAAATCACAAACAGTGGTATTCTGTGATAGTGTGTGTCAATTACAGGCCCATCTCAAGCTGCTTCTGTTGTTCTCTGTGGAGGGATAGGCTACTGAGTTTAGATCTCTTTTCTCATCGATTTCCAAAGATACAGGCTGACACAGGCAACAGGTCAAGGTTACCCTGTTAAATTTAATGAGTGCTCTGATCTTGAGTGTATAGCTTGCAAGTAATCGAGTGAAACATGGACAATTCAAAGTGAACTGCTGCAGGCCAGGAGAGGTGGCTGTCGGGACTTTTTGTTATTGTCAAAATCATGACTCCACCAGGCTTGTTGTTTAAAGGTTCTTTATGTGACAGTCAGAACATTATTATAGCAGCAAACCACTATTTGCTATGTAAAGATATAGTGGAATATTCCAGTCCGTCCATGTGTGCATGTCAGTGTATGTGTGTATCCTAGTGGCTAGCTCCTACCCCCACCACTGACATCTGGGCAGCAGCGGCAGCGCAGAAGCAGTAACACCGTTAGCTTTGTCAGCACAGTTGCTGTTGTTCAGCGCTGTTAATGGAGTTAACACTGTTAGCTGAGCCACCAGCTCAGGTAACTGAGAACCGTGTCCAGACAACTAATACTATGGGTTCCAATACCCATACTACCATACTGTTTAGTATGCCAGAAAAAAAGAATTAGTATGTCCCAAGATATGGTATGTTAACTGAAGTATGCCAAAAATACAGGATACATCTGGTTGCATTTTGCGGTATGCAAGCAAGCATGTAGATGATTGGGTTCTGTTGGCTTCATCACACTATGACCTCCATCAGGCACTGGGACAGTTTTCAGCCGAGTGGGAAGCAGATGGAGTGAGAGTCAGCACCTCCAAGTCTGAGGCCATGGTTCTCTGCTGGAGAATGTAGGCTTGCCCCCTCCAGGTTGGGAGAGAGTAACTGTCTCAAGCGAAGGAGTCTTGTGGTCCTGTTCATGAGTGAGGGTAGAATGGAGCATGAGATGGATCGGCGGTTTGGTACGGTGTCTGCAGTGATGCAGACTTTGCAGGGGAGCATCGTGGTGAAGAGGGAGCTGAGCCGAAAGGCAAAGCTTTCAATTTACTGGTCCATCTATGTCCCAACCCTCACCTATGGTCATGAGCTCTGGGTAGTGACTGAAAGAATGAGGTTGCGGACACAAGCAGCCGAGTTTCCTCCGTGGGGAGGCTGGGCTCAGCCTTAGAGATAGGGTAAAGAGCTCAGACATGTGCTCATCTGGCCTGGGAACACGTTGAGGTCCCCCAAGAAGAGCTGGGAAGTGTTGCTGGGGAGAGGGACATCTGAGGTGCTTCGCTGGGCCTGTTGCTCCCGAGATCCGGCCCCAGATAAGTGGATGAAAATGGATGGATGGATGGAAGCCAGCAAGCCTTTCTGACTATTGTGATCCACAATCCTCTGCACAGCGGAAGATGCCTCATATCAACTGAGTCACAGACAAATGACAGCTCACTGACAGCTGACAATAGCCACAAAAACAATCATAAATACAACACATAACAACAAAAAAACATAACTATGAAATAATCAATAACAGAGAAATGCAGGTGTAATTTTACTAGTGCGAATATATTATGTTAGAATCTACAACATATGTAGTTCTTACTTTAAAGTTGAACTACATACATTGCAAAGTAAAAACAGCAGAGCTGTTTGGGTCGACCCTTGTCTCTGGTGGGCTTGGCGAACCACATTTTATCTCCAAGGTAAGGGATCTATGAGCAAGAGGGTCAAAGTTCAGAGCACAGTGTTGTGACAAAGTAGTATGTCCCAATTGTGTGCATAATGCATGCAACAGTACTTACTTTGTAAGGGCAGCTGCAGTACCCACTAAAAGTAAAAAGTATGTAATTCAGAATGCAGCTATACACTTTGAATTTTGTGTAGGACTAAGGCTGGGCGATAATACGGTAATAAGGTATCCCGTGGTATCTAAAAATAGCAACAGTATCAGTTTCATTACAGTCATTTAAAAAAAATCTGCCGCGCATATAGGCCTATAGGGGCCTGATATAATAATAAATATAATTTATTTAATGCCTAAATAATGAGGGCTTGTCCAGCACCTATGTATGTGTGATTGAGTTTTCAATTTAATACTATTATAATTTAAAACTAATAATAGTCTGTAATGTTTTTCTTATAACTGCCCTTAACTCGGGACATTTGATAAAGTTTTTGGATGCAGGTCCGCTCGGCACCATACAGGAGCGAGCAGGAGCAGAGATAACGGCCTGTTGTCGTGAGCCTGTTATTCAGGGAGATGCAGACCTCCTTCTCAGGTGGAAATGTGATGGAGCCAGGCATTTTCCTCTGATGTCGAGGGCTGCCTGAAAGTACCTGTGCGTTTGTGCCACGAGCTCTCCATCAGAGCGCGTATTCAGCACCGCGGCCAAAGTTGTCAATCCACTACGTGCCCTGCTCCAGCTGGAAAAAGTTAACATGCTGGTTTTTCTGGCGAAAAACCTTGAATAGTTTTGAAGCATATAATGCTGCTATAGTTATCATTATACTTTGTTTTTATTTCATTTTAACCCTTTGAAACCTGAGCAAATTGGCTTGGTTTCTTTCAAAACCATGGGAAGAAGGCAATGAGCAACAGAAGACAAAATGACCCAAACAATTAGCAAGAAATGAGAAAAATAAAAACAAGAAAATTAGTGCAGAAAAAAAGTTAAAAACAAACAAATAACCTGGAAAAAGTGCATAAAAATTAAAATAATTCTGTAACATGATTTGAAATATAAAATTATGATATTTATAAATATAGCTTTTCCCTAGCTTTTTCCCCATATTTTTAAAAGATATTGCACCAAGTTGCTTGGGGTCCAAAGATTTGAATACCTGTGAAAGGAGTCTAAAAGCAGCACAAGAAAAGTGATGTCACTCCAGGATTCAAAGGGTTAAATGAGGAGTAGCCTGTTCTGACGGAAAAAACAGTTCGGACTTGGAGAGGGTGAACTTTTCAAACTAAAGGTAGGCTCTAAAAATAAACCAACGGTCTTTACCCGTCGCGGTCTGAGGATACGCTGTATAGCACACATTTTCGCTATTGCCTTTGTTGTGTATTGTTACTTTTTTATTATTTGAAAAGCCTATAAGTATTGGATGTTATAGGACTGTGTTTTAATTTAATGATTTGTGTCGATTCCTGTACTGGAAGTGGACTGTAGCCCACAGACAATTTGTTGTTATTCCATTCTGTTTGGTTGACTGCTGCATTTGCACTTTTATAAATATTTGTTAATAAAAGTAGTTAATGTTATACATGTTTTGTTGTTATTTTTCAGTATTCTTAGGCCTATGTAATGTTTGCTGTTCTGTTTCTGAACGGTATAGGCGCAAGCCGACATTTTGGCGACTCCCTCTGAGCCCTTTAAAGTGATTTTTAATTAGTCATGGTAATACCGTATAGCCCAGGAAAATGTGGGGAAGGTTTAATGGTAACAAAATTTGGATACCGCCCAACTCTATGTAGAACCCCTTAAAATAAATAAGAAGTTAAAAAATATGCTCAAAAGTTGTTTCAAAAATAGGTAGCACACATGGTAATGTTTTTATTTGTTTGTTTACCTACTTAAAATCACTGGCCACTGCCCACTTTATTAGGTACACTTTGCCAGTACCAGGTTGGACCCCTTTTGCCTTCAGAACTGCCTTAATTCGTCATGGCATAGAGTCAACAAGGTGCTGGAAACATTCCTCAGAGATTTTAGTCCATGCTGACATGAAAGCATTATGCAGTTGCTGCAGATCCATGACCATTCCACCGTTCCAAAGGTGCTCTATTGGACTGAGATCTGGTGACTGTGGAGGCCATTGGAGTACAGTGATCTCATTGTAATGTTCAAGAACCCAGTCTAAGATGCTGGAAGTAGCCATCAGAAGATGGGTACACTGTGGTCATAAAGGGATGGACACGGTCAGCAACAATACTCAGGTAGGCTGTGGTGTTTAAACCATGTTCAGTTGGTACTAAGGGGCCCAAAATGTGCCAAGAAAATATCCCCCACACCATTACACCACCACCAGCCTGAACCGTTGATACAAGGCAGGATGGATCCATGCTTTCATGTTGTTTATTCCAAATTCTGACCCTACCATCTGAATGTAGCAGCAGAAATCCAGACTCATCAGACCAGGCAACGTTTCTCCAATCCACTAATATCTGATTTTGGTGAGCCTGTGTGCATTGTAACCTCAGTTTCCTGTTGTTAGCTGACAGGAGTGGCACCTGGTGTGGTCCTGTGCTGTTGTAGCCCATCTTATTCAAGGTTCGACATGTTGTCTGTTCAGAGATGATCTTCTGCAGACCTTGGTTGTAACAAGTGGTTATTTGAGCTACTGTTGTCTTTCTATCGTCTTGAACCAGTCTGGCCGTTCTCCTCTGACCTCTGGCATCAACAAGGCATTGAACCAGTCTGGCCGTTCTCCTCTGACCTCTGGCATCAACAAGGCATTTTCACCCAGAGAACTGCTCACTGGATATTTTGTCTTGTTCGGACCATCCTCTGTAAACCCTAGAGATGGTTGTGTGTTAAAATCTCAGTAGACCAATGAAATACTCAGACCAGCCTGTCTGGCACCAACAACCATGCCACATCCAAAGTCACTAAAATCACCCTTCTTCCCCATTCTGATGCTCAGTTTGAACTTCAGCAAGTTGTCTTGACCATGTCTACATGTCTAAATGTATTGAGTTGCTGCCACGTGATTGGCTGATTAGCTATTTGCATTAACGACCAGTTGAACAGATGTACCTAATAAAGTGGCCGGTGAGTGTATGTATGTAATAAAAATGGTACTAAAAGCAAAATAAGAGTTTTAAAATATTTTTTGTGTTATTATTTGTGTTGTAAAAATACATTTTCAAAACTTAATCTGATGCAAACGTCACTTTTATAAAGTCTTTTGTTGAAATTTCATTGTATTGATAGTGTTAACACATTGTGAAGCGAGGTTTGCAGAACATCGTGCTTTTATTGTGAAAAAGGCCTGCTTTCCGGCTGTCACGATCAAAACAATGAAGCAGTCTGTTTCAGTCGGTCAAACCGGGACCTTCTGACGCTGTCTGTGTGAGCGGTCACACGGATTCATGTGAGAGTTAGACATGCAGAGCAGCTTCGTTTTCAACAGTTTTAATGTTTACCTCCGAGTAGTCGATGTTGTTGAGTCCTCCGCAGCAGTCCAGCAGCACAGGGTGATTGTTTCCAGCCGGATTATCGTCCCGAGCAGCTGCCGTGTCGCTCATACACACCGCGTGAACACTGGCTCACTGCCAGCACTCATATATGTGTGTGTGAAAGATGACAAATATTGCTCAATATTCAGTGCAAGGTTCTTGTTTTCCTGTCAAAGGAGGGTGCAGTTGCTGTGGAGAACTACACAAGTCCTGATAACCTCTCACCCTGCTCAAAGCATCCTGGGAAATGTAGTTCAAAGTTCACTTGTGGATAGAAGCAGTTGATTGGTATCCAACACAAGCGCAGCACGTATTCTCACCCAGATATCAACTTTATTATTTACCTTTTGGACCTGCTGCTACACGTGATAACCATGGATGTATTTCCTATCAGTTTTCTTCTTTGTAGTGATTTAATACCCTGTTGCTCCACAGTGACATCTGCTGGCTGATGAGGGGAAAGCTCCCAGCACTATACATGAGACATCTCTTAAATCATCAAATTAATTGGCATAAAATCAAAACTAAAGGCTCAGTCTGTTACGTGGTGTAAATAATTGTAAATTAAAGGCTTACACAACCACTAAATCACAGGATTCTCATAGGGACTGTTAACATCTGTTTGTCATCACTGCAATAAACATGAATTTTTATCAGTGATAAGCTGTAAAACGCACACAGCTTATTTTCATTAAGTTTAATTCAATATACGCTGCCCAAAAAATTAAGGGAACACTTAATCGTCAAAGTATAACATGAAGTTAAACTTCAAGGATATCAATCTGTCCATTTAGGAGGCACAAGTGATTGTTAATCAGTTTCACCTGCTTTGGTGCAAATGAACTAGACAACATGTGCAATGGAGAGGCAAAAGCAAGACAACCCCCGAAATGCATGTGTTGGCCACAGACAATTACTGTCGCCCTCCTGACTGGTTCTACCCTAGTTTTGTGTTCTGCTAGTGTCCTTGTCACTACTGGTAGCATGAGGTTGCACAGGTAGTCCAGCTCCTCCAGGATGGCACATCCATTCGTGCGGTCACAAGGTTTGCCGTGTCTCCCAGCGCAGTCTCAAGAGTATGGAGGAGATACCAGGAGGCTGGTTGTTACACAAGGAGAGCTGAACAGGGCTGAACAGGGCCGTAGAGGGGCATCAACCCAGCAGCTGAACTGGTATCTGCTCCTGTGTGTGAGGAGGAACAGGAGGAGCACTGCTAGAGCCCTACAAAATGACCTCTAGCAGGCTACTATGTATGTTTCTGACCAAACTGTCAGAGACAGACTCCATGAGGGCCCGATGTCCTCTAGTGGGACCTGTGCTCACAGCCCAGCACCGTGCAGCTCAATTGGCATTCACCAGAGAATGCAAGAATTGGCAGGTCCGCCTCTGGCACCCATTGTTTTAACAGATTAGAGCAGGTTCACATTGAGCACATGTGACAGGTGTGAAAGAGTCTGGAGATGCCGTGGTGAACGTTCTGCTGCCTGTAACATCATCCAGCATGACCGGTTTGGTGGTGAGTCAGTGTTGGTCTGGGGAGGCATATCCTTGAAGGGTCGCACAGACCTACATGTCATAGCGGACAGTACCCTGACTGCTATTAGTTCCTGGGATGAAATCCTCAGAGCGATGTCAGACGTTACGCTGGTGCAGTGGGCCCAGGGCTCCTCCTGGTGCAGGACAGTGCCCAGCCTCATATGTCCAGAGTGTGTAGGCAGTTCCTGGATGACGAAGGCATTGATGTCATTGACTGGCTCTCTCGTTCCCCTGACCTAAATCCAACTTGGCACTTATGGGACACTATGTATCAGTGCATCCAACGCTGCCAAGTACCACCACAGACTGTCCAGGAGCTCAGTGATGCCCTGATCCAGGTCTGGGAGAAGATCCCCCAGGACACCATCCACCGACTCACCGGAAGCATGCCCAGACATTGTTGGGAGTGCATACAGGGATGCGGGGACCATAGACACTACTGAGTCACATTATGAGTTACAGTGGTAAAAGTCACGCAAGTTGGATCAGCCTTTGATTTAATTTTTTTTACTTTGAGTTTTGGTGCGATGGGTTGATGATTTTGGTTTCCATTGATCGCTGTTACGTCATTTTGTTCCTAACAAATTATACAGTGTACATCAATAAAGATTTTCAACATGGAATAATCTGTTCATCAAGATCTGATGTGTGATTTAGGGGTTCCCTTAATTTGTTAAGTAGTCTATCTAGTTTGTTTGTTTCGAAAAAAGAAATGAAATAAAAACACCTGATTTCTCTGCCATCTCTACATCTATTCTCATTGCTTTCTTTACTTTTGCCTCATTTTATCCCCCTTCTCTTTTTCCTATTTCTTCTTTTCCACTATGCCCTTTCTTCTTTCTTTGTCTTCCCCTGCCTCCATTTCTCATCTCCTCTCCCACTATTTGAAACGTTTCTATTGGCTTCTCTCTTCTCCTTTTTTCTTTTCTTGTCTCATCTCTCCTTTTCCCTCTGCTTCTTCTCCCTCTTTTCCCTGTTTCTTGTCTTATTTTATACTCCTTTCCTTCTGTCGCCCACTTGTCTTTCCTCTCCACCTCGTCCTTCCTTCACTCCATTGCTCTTCCTTTTTTGTCATTTTGGTGCATTTCCTCCTCCTGCCGTATTCTTTATTCTCTTGAGGGTTCACATTGTTCTGTTCATTTCCTTTCACCACCTCATTACCATCCTTCTCTTTTCTTCTCCCACTCTCATCCCCTGCTGTTCACCTGTTTTCTTTATTCCCATTTCTGCTCAAGTCCTCCTCTCTTCGATGTGATATCTATCCTTTAATCTTCTAATCTCCTACAATTCGTTTTTACCTCTACTCCTTCACTATCTTGTTTTCCCATCTTTTGTTTCATCTTTTCTTTCTTTTTACTCCTCTTCCCCTCTCCTTTCTTCCCCTCTCCTCCTTCAGCCTCCTGCTCATTGTTTGGAGTCGATCCGTTAAGTAGAAGACACCCCATGTGGAGGGAGACATAGAGGGAGCTCGTAAATCCTCGCAGCTCCCTGACCGAGTGCACTGTCCGTTCATCATCTTGCAAGCTGTCGGAGGCGAGAGCTCCATCGTGTAAAATTAAACGAGCATGACATCCAGCCAGCGGGCGGAGATTATGGCTGTAATTGAGACTCTCTCCTCTGTTTTCAACCCATTCTTGCTCCTTCATCTACTTACGCTCCTGCCATGCATGATGGAAACAACAGTGGCACACCTAAGAAATTTTTCATAGGGGTGTCCAGATGGGGCCCCTGACAGTCTTGGGATAGCACACCAAAGGCCGCAACTGACTCAGGAATTTGATTATGCTGTGTAAATATATAAGCAAGTTAAAATCTATGCCACTATGAGAGTTAAGGAATCACATACTGATAGGTACCTTGCATTCTTATATTACATATTACTAATTATCTGATGTGCATAGGCTAATACCAGTGCAGTTAACATTTTGAGTTCCACAACAGTCCTGTTTTAATGTGTTATGTGGATACTGTATACTGTATCTGTATCTGTATCTGTCACTAGCTATGTTTCCATCCAAAAGTGATTTGAATCATTGGGAAATGTGCATTAAAAGAAATACGAATCCTGTGTGTTTCCATTAAATGTACAGACTTTGGTGAAAACTACGAACTCGCGAGTTTTCCGCAGAAACGGAAACAAAACAAGTCTTGCATTCTTCTTCTTCTACGTTTTCTGGCGGTTGGCAACCAGCTTGTAAATGCATTACCGCCTTCCCAACCCGGAGTGTGGATATCACCATGGAGAGAGGTGCGCTATGTCAGACTTAACTCGAACATAACTGTTTCCATCCCCTGTTTTGCGAATCAACATTTTTTCGAATCAACCAAAACCCGGCTAAAGCGAGTGTATTTTAGTTTGTGCGAATCAGGGGATTTTCATTAGAATTTTGGCGTTTCCATCATAATTTTCCGATGCGATGCTTCTAGATGCGCATCTTAACAGGCTGATGGAAACATGGCTATTGTTCTTCAATGGTTCAGTGGTTGAATTGGTTGTCCTTTTCCTTAAAGAATTAATATACAGCTTTAATTCAAAGGAGTACATTAATTGTAATGAACACAACATTTACAGGGAAGGTCTAGGTATCTTTGGATAATTCGTAATTCATTTCTTCCTCTGACAGAGAGACACCAAAAAGAATTTGCAAAAACCATAATTGGCCTGTTTGAGTTTGGATTTCCAATTTTTCCTTTACAAACGAAAAACAAATTAGACCACGTGATTCCGTTTTTCGTTTTTGGTTTTAAATTGAGAAACAAAAAAACATGTGACTCCATGGGTTGTTTCATTCTTCATTCCAAAACGAAAAAGGAGAAAAGGAATATTCAATAACGAAAAAACGGCTCAGTTTTGATTGGTTTTTCGTTTTTTGATTCTGACATCAAAAACGTTTTTCTGACATCAAAAATGTTTTTTCCGTTCTTCGTTTTGAAAGAAATATCAAAATGATGTTTTTTTCATTTGTCAGTTAGAAATGAATTACGAATTATCCAAAGATACCTAGACCAGGGAACAAGCCGCCTCAAGTTTAGGGGAAACTCATGGGTATCTGTAGAACCCATTTTCATTTAGAAATCTTGAGATGAAATTTTATGGGATCCCTTTGAAAATGGCCATGCCAGTTGTTCCTTCGTGAAAATTTAGCCTAAAGTTTGACTGTCATTTAGCCCACTTCCTAACATGCTACACCAATGGATGCCTTTGGTTGTATAGT
The DNA here is from genome assembly GCF_006386435.1 of Epinephelus moara. Classification (NCBI taxonomy): domain Eukaryota; kingdom Metazoa; phylum Chordata; class Actinopteri; order Perciformes; family Serranidae; genus Epinephelus; species Epinephelus moara. The sequence continues at coordinate 27,647,678 of NC_065518.1, read as the reverse complement.
TTCGCAAGGTACCTTTATGCTAGCGAAAAAAATTCAGCGTACCACAGCGTCTTAAGGAAAGCAATTATTTTCGCCACAGGGGGCCACTGGGTGGGCCAGCAATTGTATCAGGGTGGCCATGGCCCCCCTAGCCCCCATGACCCCTCCCGTGGGCGACAGTTGCAAACAACATAAGGAATACACACCGAAACGGAAAAAAGCGACAACAAAAAGTCAAGTTTTATCCATTACATAATCGTATCGTGATCAACATAATTCGTGTCCCACTAAAAGTCACTCAGACTCTCTGTATTGCTTTATAGAAAGCACAGAGGACTGTGTTGTTCATGCTTCAGACGAAGCCGGTACTCGCTCTTTGTATTATTGCATTTAAGCTCTTTATTGTGACAGAGGCTCTTTTGACTTTTTCCATTCACATAGATACACTGTATGTCCTTGAAAAGAATTCAGTATAAAATCAATATCACTTGTAAAGATTACATACTAAGAGCAAACAAGTGGTGGCAGAATGTGACCGGAGGAAATAGTTGTATAACAGCAGAGTCAGACATGGGCAACTGGGGGACAGAACTTCTTTCAAAGTATAAATATAGTATGAATACATTCAAAGCACTTATAAACTTTATTTTCCATATCAACAATGGATCCTTGTATGTGAAAGCTGTAGCCTGCACTGACATATCCACTGAAATTATCAGTAGTTCTCGGTTCCCCTCAGCTCTACAAATGGTTAGTATTTTTCAGCTCATTCAGTTCACACACACCATGCATTTTGAACTTTTGCAAAGCAAACTGTAACACAGGTTGGAAAGACAGGATTGAGATTTGCATGTAATAGTCTTCTTACCATTATAGTTGGTCCATGCTTGCTTTTTGGACAGAAAACAAATATCTGTGATAACAGAGCAAGACTTACAGGTAATAAATGTGGTCTGCCAACACAACAAAGCCCCCTGTTTGTGACACATCCTTGATTACAACAGTTCAGCTCAAAAAAGGTGGAAATGTGAGCCACTTTTCTTGATCTCACAAGGTTTCAAGAAACCTAATCGGAACTGGTTCAAGACCCAGACCTTATTTGGTGGAAAGGGGGTACAAGTATACTGGAGGAAGATACTGAACCCCAAACTGCTCCTGTTGGCTGTGCAATTGGTGTGTGAGTGTGTGTGAATATTTAACTGTGTAGCAGGTGGCATCTTGTATAGTAGCCTCAGTGACCAGTGTGTGAATGGGTGAATGTGACAAGTGGTGACAAGTAGTGTGAAAAGCGCTTTGAGTGGTGCTAAACAAAAGCAAGTCCATTTACCATTCAGTTACTTCACTGAAGTGTCTGTTTGGCATCAGCAGCGTGGTAGCTCTTGCCTCAGTCATTACATCCCTATTGCACAACATAACTATTTCATTACATTCAGGTGGCACAAATGGAATATGCAGGATGAGTAGAGATGGGAAAAAAGGATGCATCAAAGAAAGACCAGCATAAGAATGTATGTACATTATATGACAGCTGACAAAGGAAGTCATTGTTGATTACGCAATTGCGGTAACTGCTTGCATCACCCTCGCTCTATAAACGTGCGCCTGGAAATGAATTTTTGATGCTGTTTTTTCAAAGAGAATTATTTGTAGAGAGGCCGGTACGTCCTGAATTGCATGCTTCATTGCTATTTGGTGCAAGGATGACTGGAGACATCATTCCTGACATCTGACCCTCTCTGTACACTTGCTTCTGGGGTGGTAGTTAGTGTGATGGATCAAGAGGGAGAAAATTCTGCCTCGGATGAGCCCATGTTCTTTTAAAAAAAAGTAGATCTGAATCATTCTTTGATGTATAAAACAATAAAGGTGAGCATTTGTTAGACAAACAACACACACACCCACACACACACACACACACAGTTACATACAGTGTGCCTGTTCAGTTTGCAGGACACACAAATGCACCTATTTCCACATACAGTACAGTTAAACATTCACACAGCTGACTGTGTTTACTTTTCCGTGGATTAGACAAGAGGGCCGTGTGTGTCATGTTTTCATTCACACACACACACACACACACACACACACACAGGGTCATTATGGAGTATAATTGCACACTGTTGATATATTATTGCACTAGAGAAGGTAGAGGAGGGAAATAAAAGACAAAACGGCAGAATAGGACCGTTGATCCCTCGTGCTGCGCTTTCTCTGCGCTACAAACACAGTTGAGCTGTTGCCAAAGTGCTCTCAAGGGTAATCATCTCTTACGCAGTGCAACTGGATTCTGGATTTTAGATGGAGTTTGCGAACAGTAGATTAACTATGAGGCAGGAGGACCCACCTGTGCACAGATCATGTCACCAGCACAGCAGGTTGATCATCAAACTGATTCATCTGAGACACGTGCAGAGGAAACAGTATATAGTGGCCGGTTCTAAGAGCTCTTGTGTGTGTATGCCTGGAAGGCTGCTGGGTGATTCTCAAGATATGACGTCAATAACAATGCACCAATGGTATGAAATGGTATACGCTTCCTGTCTCCTAAGTGGGTGCAGTCACCTCTCTCCCCCATCCCCTCACCTCATTTTGAAGTTCTGTGAACATTGTGTAGATGGATGAAAGCTGCTTCAAAGCAATACAGAACTGGATACAGTACAAATGTTTGTGCCTTAACATAAAAGGTATTCAAGGATAAGATGTTTGCAACATCAAAGTTAGTTGATTTTAAACTAACAGCCACTTATCAAAGATTAAACAAAACTCTAACTAGCATTTAACAAGTATTTGTCTTGAACTGTTGAATTCAAATCTGAGGGTTAGCAAGACGATTGCTTTCTGACTTCCCTCAAATCCTTACTGTTTTATTGTTAGGTGTTATTCAGACCTCTAAAAACTATGGGATGCTTATTAAAAAGCTGTTATCTGTGGTTACAAGGCTCATAGATATGGGTCAGCAGGGGTCTGCAACACTTACTGATTGCATTTACAAGTTGCCCCAGTTATATAAAATGGTACTGACTTCCTTTCTCCTAAGTGGGTGCAGTCACATCCCCCATCCCCATCTACCCTGTTGGATTTCTTTAAGTAACTGGCAAATATGGCAGTAAGCAGTAAACTACAAGATTCAGAAATGGGTCCAGGATGTCACGGATAGACTGCAGATAGTTGCAGAAATAATAAAATAAAACATAACAATAAACTAATGTCATAATAAGTACACACGTTGTATAAAAAGTCACCAATGAACAAACTCGTTCTGTTCTTTTGAGACCAAACACAAACCCACACACAGCCGAAAGGCCACACACACACACACACACACACACACGCACACGCACGTGGTGTTCAGCACAGGTAAACACTGTCTATCAAAACAGCAGCTCGGCGACATCATTTCCTCCAGCTTCCTCTCTTGTTTACGGTCAGACACAGAAGAGGCAGAGGGAAAAAACAACCAGCGGAAGGCTCTACGTTTGCTTTCCCACAATGCCTCTGTTCCCAGAGAAAGCATTGAATCATCGAGGACATTTAAAAAAACATGACGTGATTCAAAACACATGAGCTCTCATGAAAGCACGTGAGAGAATGGTGAATGGTTATGGGTCATAACACAGTGCACATGCAGACTCACATTTAAACCCATTTCCTTTAGAGTTTGGGCACCAGAAAAAAAGAGAATTACATTTGATTAGTGACTCAGTATCTGCTGTGTAAATAGGCCAGTGTTTGCTAACACATTTGTTATATCATAATATGTATAGCCTACAATCTGTCAATGTCATCCTCACAGCTTGTTGTACTGCCCCCCAGAGGCCAAACAGTTTGCTAACGCTGTTTTAAAATCATTCAGATTCAAAATTGTGACATAAAAGATATTCAAGGTTAAAATGTTGGCAACATCAAAGTCAGTCTATTGATTTTAGACCATCTGCAACTCACAAAGATTTAATACAGTTTTAACCATTGTTTATATACTGGACTCCACTTGTTGAATTCAAATCTGAGGGGTGGCAAGGTGATTGTTTTTCTGACTTTTCTCAAATCGTTGCCATTTTTTTGTGGATAATTTCTACCCATTCAGGCCTCTAAAAGCTATGAGATGCTAGCCCACTAAATGACCATTATCTGTGGTTATAAGCCTCATAGTTATGGGTGAGCAGGGGCCTGCTTTACCTACTGGTAGTTTCAGAAGGCTGTTATCAGCCCATCCAATGGCAGTTACCACTTTGTGGGGTTTCACTCTCCTGAGGTTAGGTGCTAAAACGAGGCGGTTAGGTTGAGAAAAAGATCATAAACATTGGTTTCACATGGGACTCAAACCCCTGTCTCACTGGTAAAAGCCCTGTATATAACCAATTCACCACTCTTTCTTCTCTACCGTCTGCCCTTTATGCAGACTTTCCCATGAAATCCTTATCATGGGAAAACCCTTTATGGCAGAACATTTCATTTCATGGCTTGAACTAACCCTCTTATGCTAATATGTAGTGTAGCAGGATGCGACTGACCCATATCTATGACGCTTATCACCAATGATCACGGCCATTTAAAGGCCTGATAAAAGTCAAATCGGCTGAAAAATATTCAAATGAAACAACCCTAGAAAGGCACGAAATTCGAAGTGCTTGCAACTCATAAACACAATACAACTTGTAAAGAGGATTGGTGAGCAAACACTGTTTCACCCTAAAGGGGCCACAAGCTAACAAGGTCAGGTGCAATCGATGCCATAAATGTCTAGAGCCACTCTAAGACTGGAGCAGTTAATTGTGTGTTCACAGCTCCCGTCTAAGATCCTCCTACTGAAAGCAAGTCAGCAAGTGTGATACATATGATACTGTGATGTGACAGTGATTGAGTTCATATAAAACTGCTTTGGGCTGCCGATGATTTTGGTTAAATAGACTAAGTCAAAATGTGGGTGATGGGGACAGACAAATGAGCGATGGATGCATTTTAAAAGAGGAGGCCATATTTCTATTAAAAGTAATCATCTGATGACGCGACTGAAACATTCATGGTCAAAGAATCCATTAGTGATAATGTGCTCTCTCTTGGCTTTAAATACATGCAATGTCCTCACCTTCACTCAGTTTACCTGCTTGTCTTTTTCCAGTGTTAATTCTGGTCGGCCTGTCATACAGCAGACAGTCAGCAGGTTCATTAAAATCAGGAGAGCCAAGGAGAACAAAGCTGCTGCACTGTCTGTAGTGGCAGCTACAGATAGGAGAAGGCTGAGAGGGTATTAATGTAATCATGCATTAGATATCTTTGCCCTCAACAAAAGACAAAGAAGAAACTGCACTTAATTCTGGCAATGGAAGTAGACTTTTTTTTTTTTTTAAATTGATGTGCATTAGTCAATTTCGATGGAAAATGATCAAATCAACAAAATCTGACAGTCTACCAAATCAGGCAGGCAATTCATCTGCAGATACTCAAGTTCAAAATGAGACCAAACTTTTCTATAGATGTCAGAGTTTGAGCTGTGACAAAGGCCAAAATGTGTCCTGCAACAGATGGTAAGGCTCGTTCTTTTAAGCTGAGACGTCTTCCGGAAAACTTGTGGCCCCTACTGGCCTTTGAAGACAAGTGAAGAGTTAGCAGTAAATAAATAGTATAAAACAGGATTTTCAACCGTGATGAATCACCACAACCAAGAGAGATCCTTGCAAATACAGTCATAAATGTGCACACAAAAATATGAGGCTGATTGGTCCAGTAGTTTGTGAGATTTGGGGCTCTAGTTTCCCAGCGCAGCGCAGGGTGGCGCAGGGTGGCGAACCCCGCGCAGAGTTAATTTCGAGCAGCACAACCCGAGGCGCGCTCAGTTTGGTAGTTTGGCAGACCGAGGTGCGCTGAGATGGGTGTGGCAGTGCAGCAGGGGGAGATGTCGACAGATCCAGCTTGGCGCAGTGACAGTTTCGTGCCAAAAGGCTTCGCTGAAGGTGCGCTAAAAGCTCGCCAGCTGAAACCAGGTCTACTGTCAACGCAGGCGGAGCGCAGCCGGTGTAAGCCGAAGTTTGGCTGACTGGTGGACAGTGCGCACACGTCACCAAAACCTCACAGGCAGGTTTCCAGAATATCAGGCACATTAACGATGCAAGAAATACCCAAAAAAACACTATTCAATGCAACTATCTGCAATCAGCACATAAATGTATCTCTATATCGACTGTCCCGTCACATGTGATATCAGATCAAAGGGGATTGGCACCGTTTGGCACGTTTGGCACGCGTAATGGAAAACCAACCTGATTTGATTAACACAGTTATATATTCAGCATCTGTCATCTTAGAAAAGTCAAAAGAAAAGAAACAGAGTGAGACTGCGAGAGAGAAAGAGAGAGACCGTGCGCGCACGAGAGAAACGCAACATTGATTTACAATTGTGGTGACCTCCTCCCAGGCTACCTTTGCATCATCAGCCCGTGGAGGTCTGCTCGCAGTTCCGTATATTCGGACACTGCGAGCTTGGACCTCCCGGACCAAAACATCAGTTTCCTCCTGGGAGAAGTCTGGCCGTCTGACGCTGCTGCTCTCTTCTGCCATGGCGAATTGAGTAAACTCTAATTACGCCTTCGCGCGGCGCATTTAAGGGCGAGGAGAGGGGCTCATTTGATTGGTGTGTTGTGTGTAAAACCCACTCCACGCCTTCTCTCCTCCCTCTTTGCGATTTGCGCCGGTAGGAGGGACGGAGGTGGGATAGAGGAGTAGCTGCACCAGGGCGCACGGTGTGCCAAACTTACAAAATCTGCTTGGCCACACCCAGTTGGCCTCCGCCGCGCCCGGTCTGCGAAACTAGAGCCCTTGCTGTGAACAGGCAGATTCACACACTCACACCAGCACACACAAGACCAAATGCATGATTCCAGCAAGGATTGAGTTGCAGTAGTAGAGGTGTGGTAGATGACAGGAGCCTGGACCAGTATGGAGACCAGTATGAATCTGCAGGAATGTGTTGATGCAGAGATGTCAGCAGCAAAGGCAACTGGTCATCAAGTGTTACACCAGGGTTCCTCACAATCCAAGTTGGGGACACCACAGAATTCTCATTGTAGAAATGCCAACCTATCTAATTTTCTTCGGCATGAAAACTAAAATAATTTGTTTTGATTTGGAAATACACATTTTTAGCATTTAAGGAAAAATATAAGTGCGTTCTTTTGTTCTGAGGAAAACCAACCTTTGGAGTTCACTCCAACTTTATTTCTACTTGGCATCTTTCAGCTGTAAAATCTTGTAATTAATTATATGAAATAAACTCTTTCTTTGTCATTAACTCAGTGTAAATAGATAGGTTTATCAGCTCTAAATCATTTCAGAACATTTAATCATAAGCTCAAACTTGGGTTGGGGTTGAAATGCAACGCCCTGAAAAGCGCTCCAAGGGGCACGGGCTCTTGGGGAGTGGTAGTATGGGATCTACTTAAAAATGTCCCTTTATGATTCCCAATAGGGGTTGGAAGAGCCCCATGAACATTACAATAATTTCAAATTTTGGATAAAATCTGAGGGTACTGGGCCACTGCACATGTGGGCCAACAGAAACTTTGTTATTTATTAACAGTACTCCTGTCCCCCAGGGTCTCTGGAGAAATAACCTGGTGAAACCATTGTTCTTTGACACTGCCTGAGGTTTGACATGAACCAAAAGCTTATTTCTGCTCCCAGAGCTTGACCTCCTAAGAAAAATATAACTAGGTTTCTGCTCTGCACAGAAGCCAACTGTGCAGCACAAAGGAAATCAGCCCTTCCATTCATCAGCCATATTTAGCATCTCAAATCAATTTTCCAGCTCCCTATCCATCCATCCCTCCATTTACCCTGCTGCCAATGATCCATTCACGCATCCATTCATCCACCCATTCACTCATCTATCCATCCATCCCTTCATCTGCAACCAGTTATAAAAGCTGATCTGCGCTGAGCCACATTTTATTTCTAGTCTCTGTTCCCATTTCTATTACAAGCCTTGGCTTGTTGAGCTGGTCACTGTCGGGCAGTTCATTGCACAGTGTCACACCACTGAAATACATCTCAATAATGTGGAATCATATAATGCAGGACAGGAAATTGATAAGCATAGCAAATTTATCAAAGGAAGCAGTGAAGATGATCGTCTTGTTTATGTCTCAGATAGCTCCGCTGCTGTCGTCAGCTCAACTGAATTAGCACGGCTGATGATGTGTGATCCTAAAAGTCATCACATTTTGGTAGTACAACTCGTTCACTGATTTGATGTCACTCCAGCTGTAAAATTACGCAAAGCATCATTTACACCAATTAACTGACGCAAAGAACACACTGATCCCCACATTGGGTGACTATAACTTACAGTAATATTTGCTAACGTAATATTTGCCAACAAGATGTACCGATAGTGTATATGTACTCAGGAGTTTCTTGTAATCCAGGAGGAAGGTCGTCATCGGGTTAAACAAATCAAGCTTATGATGTGTAGTAACTGATGTTGTTGTTTTGATACAGGGGAGGATGCACGTGCTGCCGCCTCATCCTCCTTCCTGTTGGTAAGTAAACAAACAGAAAGCTTCAATAAAACACTGCTGCTGCAGTGGTGTAGTGACGGCTGAATTGGTTTCTTTATTTGTGAAGTGTTTAATCAGTTTTAGCCCAAACCTTTTCCCCATAAAAGTGGAAATAAAGAGCAAATTGACATGGAAGTCACGTTAGGAGCACGGCATGTGCATCAACAGATAAATAAAGACAACAAACAGTCATTTGCATATAAAGGACATGAGTGGAACATTAATGTGATAACAACATCAGCAACAAAACAAAATGACGTTTAAAGACATAATTAAAGGGGCAGTGATCAAAGTCTCCACGTGTATGTCAGCCTACACTGTATGAGCAATAGGTAAATAAAGGTCAAGGAAATAAGACATGATTTTCACCACCTCTTTGGGGGAGAGTGTCTTCTTGCTCTTTTATGTCTACATAATCCTTATGATACACATGCATTATAGTCAGAGTGGTAAAATGATTTTTTGTCACTGTCACTATCATTTGTCTTTGTTACATAAGACATTATACAATGTTATCACTCTCCCTTTTCTAAAAATAAATAAATATATATTGCATTTATTTATTCTCTGGCATTTTACCTTTTCCCGTAAGAGACAATATTTTACAATAGATCTTATCAACCCATTCCCAGCAGCAGGAGCAGGCAGCAGAGAGCTCTGATAAACCCACAGTACACTACCTGCTCTACAACAAACAGCAGACTGACAGAGGTAGAGACTAGCTGGTGGACATTTCGGATGATTATGGTGTTCGTTTCCACAAGAACCCTTTAGAGTGAGTAGCTGGCTAGAATCATAAATGTATTACAATAAGTAGATACAGGACGCCAAAATGACGCCTACTCAGAACAGATTTTATCTTCCGAATTTACATTGCAGATTTTTTTTAATCGTTTATCTCAGATAGAGGAAAGTTTTACAAATAAAAAACCTCCATGGATAAAAATTCATATTAAAAAGTGTCATAATAAGCCTTGTTCAAAGTTTAAGGTGTCCTGTCAACTGTTTTACAAACGTCTCTTTTACAGTGGTGGTCTATGGGCCCGTTTCCACCGCAGGAACTTTGGGGTAATTTTACGGGGCCGGGGCCGTTGGTGCGTGTGTCCACCGCAGGAACCACCCCCAAAGGAAAGAGTTTCGGAACTTTTACGGGGGCTAAACAAGTCCCTGCCTCGGAGTAGGTACTCAGAACGGCCCCGAAAGACTCCTGGCTGGGGCTTGGGGATTACTTGGTGCTGATTGGATATACTCAAGG
>NC_065518.1:27622884-27637703 GCF_006386435.1 Epinephelus moara | reverse complement strand
TCACATCCAGAGCCCGTAACTTTACAGGAACCTTCCTCGTACTCCGCTCTCTCAGTGGAGACACGGCAGTTGAGAGGGCCGAGCGAGAGGACGTTCCTGTAGTAGTTCCTGTCCCCCAAATAGTACCAGGAACTTCTTCAGTGGAAACGGGCCTTATGTAGAAAATGCTTTTTGGGCTGCAAGGGATTTTCTTTGGTGCAATACCAGGAGTGGCCACTGGGAAGAATTGGAAGCAAGACTGAGCAGCATTCCTGGGATGGTAGTTAAGGCATGTATGTTAAGCTGTGACAAATTTAATAAATAGTGTAAGCAGCCAAAAAGCTTTATTTGTCCATTCTGTAGTGCAGAGACAGGGTTGAATGAAGCATGGTAGCAGTGGAAACAACTCAGAGAGGACAGAGCAGAAACAATCAGACTTTTATTGTGCAGCTAACTAGCTCGCAAACAGGCCAACACGGAAATTGCTGGAGCTGAAGGTGACACTTCAGTCGGTCAGCTGGAAAAGATAGAAGGTTGAAACCTCTTAAACAGACATAGTGGAGCATTTAACAGCTATAAGTCAGATATTTCTCCCAGGAGTTGGTGGAGACCATCGACTGTATATAAGGACAGATGACAAGTCTCCACTTATACCCACTGTACAGAAGTGAAGCTAAGATATCCATAATACGGCCACTGCCATGTTGCTCTGGTGACCTTATTTGAAGAGTCTGCGCAGTAGCGATCTCCAGGGTATCAAGTTTCCTGCCATACACCCGTCTGGCCAATCACAAGCAGCACCGCTAAATGCAAGCCCACCAATTGGCTCCAACAGTCGTCAATCGTGTTGTAAATCCCCCATTTTATAGCACTAAATAAACCCATTAAATTGGGCAACTGTGGCTCAGAGGTAAAGCAGGTCATCCACTAAGCTGAAGATCAGCGGTTCAATCCCCAGCTCCTCCGGTCTGCCTGATGAAGCATCCTTGAGCAAGACACTGAACCCCGAATTGCTCCTGATGGCCGTTAAAAAAACAACAAAAAAACAATAACAACTGAGTAGCAGGTGGCACGTTGTATGGTAGCCTCTGCCACCAGTGTATGAATGTCTTTGTGAATGAGTGAATGTGACTCGTAGTGAAAAAAGCTCTTTTAGTGGTCGGATGACTAGAAAGGCGCTACACAAGTGCAGTCCATTTACCATTAACCATTTAATTGGCTCACACAGTTGTCAATCACATTATAACCCCCCCTTTTTCATAGCACTAAATAACTAATTAAATCCAAACTTATCAGAAAAATTAACACTTACACATACAGTCGCATGAAAAACAACCTTAAGTGACAGAAACCATCTTTGGAAAACAATTATTTGACATGTACTTTGAGGTTTTAGTATGACTCATGTCCCATTCACTAACATGGAGAGGACAGGCTTTATGACCTGTACTGCAGCCAGCCACCAGGGGGCGATGGAGATGTTTCGGCTTAATTTTTGGGGCGCTGTCATGTTGTCCATCTTTACATACAGTCTGGAGACACTGGAGAAAAAAAATGCCAATGTTGCTCCATGTCTGCTGAATATAATTAATTGGGTTTTTTTTGTGTGTTCATCTTTTCAATCAAGGTAATCACACTAGGCTATACGGTATTACAGCTATGTTTTAAAAGATGCCTTGTGATTTCATTCACACTTAAATAGCATAAGTTACTGCTGAAATACAGTTGAGCAAAGTTGCGACAATTCACGTAGGCGGGGCGGAGCAGGAGTTTTTACCCACTACACAGACTTGGTTGTGTGCCAGCTCACCATGTGCATATTGAATTTTGCCAAGTGACAAGGGTTTGGAAGTGTAGGCTATATTAACTGGTACTGCATAAATTACCTGGATTGTTTCACCTACATGAATGCATGCTATTTTCTTTGGTGGTGTAGCAACTTGAGTTGATTAAACCAGTTGAGCTCTGCTGCTGGCATGCTGCGTTCATGCCCCATGTATTTCAGCCTATGTACATAGCTGTATTGATTAATATAAAAGCGTCCAATAATCACACCAACTTTACGCAGCAGTTGGCCAGGGTTTATATTTCTATTTCAACCACACTTTTTTCATTCTTCACACAAATACCTTAGTCACCTTTAGACAGACAGACAACCTATGACCCAATTCATTTGAAGCATACTGACACAATTCTTCATCATCCATTTCCTCCACTTTCCCTCTCATTACAAAAATCACATCATTTCACTTCTCTTCCCCCCTCCTAACCTCTTTCCATCTTTCCCTCCATAAACTCTCCCCTTCCCCTCGATCCTCACCCCCTCCCCCCCCCCGCCATTACCGCGTTAATGAGGCGAGCCGCGATTGAGCTCTGTATGTAAACAAAGAGTCGCCCTGTCAGTGTGGATCGATACAGCTGATGAGTGCCGCGTGATTGTAGCAGCAGATTGATGGGAAATGACAGGAATGGGACCTTCTGCACACATCCAGGCTCATGGGGGATCATTAACATGAAGGGGAAAAAATGCCTGCATGCGTCAGCCATAGGCCGACGCTCAAATGGCCCCTTCCATCAAATGTGAGCAGGAAGTCAATGTAGCAGTCTTCTGCATTTTTAATAAAGTGTGATTCAGCCATTAATGAACTATGAATAGATTTTGGAGTGCAGTTATTATTACTGCAGTCCTTGTTAAAAAAAATGACAGCTTAAGGAAGTCTTGACATTTAACAAAGATACTGCTTCACTGAATATAGTTAAGGTGACACCTTACAGGCACACCCCATTGAATATATCCTCCCATTAAGACTGAGTGTGAGAGAAGAAGAGGCTTCAACTTCTAATATTTTCCAACATTGTCACCAGGAAACATGCGTCACCTCTCTGTGGGAGACTCTCTTCAGTCCACCCAGGGAAGGAGATTAACATGGTTTTCTAATTTGATCATAGTAATTTTATAAGTCTGTCAACAAGAGGCTTCTGTAGCAGTGACGGAGGCTGTTCGCAAAGTGGTCTTTAATTTTGGCTGCCAGTCTGAGAAAGAGAATGAGTCACAGCGAGCGCAGAGCAGCAGCGTTTGATCAGCTGGCCGTCAGGTCTCTGATGAAGGAGTAAGCACAGTCCTTGATACACAAACACTAAAATAAACTCGTCAAAAATGCATTTCCCTTCCGATTATGCCTCAATATCCCAGTCATGCCTTTATTTCCGTACCCCATTTTACTGTCAGTACACTCTCACTCTTTCACCCACTGATTCAGTTGCTGACCTTATGACTTTTACATTCTCTTGCTGATGTTTTTACTCAGCCACTCACTCACTCAATCATTCTATCATTCAATCACTCATTGATTCAGCTGTTCCCTTAATGGCTTTTATATTCACTCTCTGACCTTTTCACTCAGTGGCTCACTCTCTCACTGACTTTTACATTATCTTTTTACTCACTTACTCACTTACTCAGTCACTCAGTCAATCACTCACTCACACACTCACTCACACACTCACTCACTCACTCACTCAGCAACTTAGTCAGTCAGTCAGTCACTCACTCAGTCACTCATTGATTCAGTTGCTCACTTTATGACTTTTGCATTGTCTTGCTGACTTTTTTTACACACACACTCACTCACTCACTCACTCACTCACTCACCCATTGATTCATATGCCGACTTTATAACTTTTACATTCTTTTGCTGACTTTTTTTCTTACTCGGTAACTCAATCACTCACTCATGCACTCACTCAGTCATTTACTCACTCAGTCACTCATTGATTCAGTTGCTCACTTAATGACTTTTACATTCTCTTGCTGACTTTTTACTCAGTCACTCAGTCACTCAGTCACTCACTCACTCAGTCATTTACTCACTCACTCACCCATTGATTCATATGCCGACTTTATAACTTTTACATTCTTTTGCTGACTTTTTTTCTTACTCAGTAACTCAATCACTCACTCGTGCACTCACTCAGTCATTTACTCACTCACTCACTCACTCACTCACTCACTCACTCATTGATTCAGTTGCTCACTTAATGACTTTTACATTCTCTTGCTGACTTTTTACTCACTCACTCACTCACTCACTCACTCACTCACTCACTCACTCACTCACTCACTCATTGATTCAGTTGCTTACTTTACAACTTTTACATTCTCTTGCTGACTTTTTTACTCAGTCACTCACTCAGTCATTTACTCAGTCAGTCAGTCAGTCAGTCAGTCAGTAACTCACTCACTCACTCACTCACTCACTCACTCACTCACTCACTCACTCACACACTTTAGCCAGCCAGTGACTTCACATCTCTCTTCCTCCTGTGACCTCCCTCCTCTCTTTTTCTAGCACACATTACAAAATAAACTCACTGACTCCCATGGGCCTGAAAATGAACTGGGGATAAATCTACACCCCATGGACACACGCACACACACACACACACACACACACACACACTGACACACACATGCAACACACACCTTCAACTCAGGCTGAGACACACTGTGAAATTCACATACAAACAAACACTTTGTCCAGATTATGCAAAGACATTACGTAAACTGTATAAAATAGCTGAAAGCAAAACGTATGGTGCTTACCTACGTCAGTATCGGATTAGTGAATATGTGGCTGAGGAGTGGCAGCAGTCCATGTTGACTGAGGAACCACATTTCTGCTGGGAAAAGGAGCCGTATGGACTGTGCTCTTGCATAGTGTGGGATGTGTCAACAAGACCCATATACAGAATATAGCACTGCAATCATACAGCAACACAACAACCAACATACATACTGTCTGTTTCTGAAAAGAACTATCACTACACACAGTTGGATATCATTTCATGTCAGTAATGGCTGTTTCTGTGTATTTCTGCTTGTCTTGCTTCACCATTTCTCTTTAAACCAGCTGCTCGCTTATTTGCACTTGCTTTTATCTATTTGGTATGCAAGATATGTAACATTATATATTATATTTGTGGCTTGAGTGTGAGGGCAAAACTGTCTTTGGAACATACTGAGCATCCTGATGAACAGTGGAGAGGTAAATTATGCTGCCAAAGTGTTTGAGGCAATTTGCTGGATGTTTGGCTACTTTTTTTATTTTGCTCAGTCCAAGTGGGTCAGGGTGGGAATTAATTATAAGTGATGTGAATCCAAACTGGCATACTCTGTAAAAGAGTAAGCTACAAACTTTTCTCATCCACCTTTAAAGCCCAGAAGGTGTGACAGAATGGCTACACATGCTTTGAACTCAAAGTTCATCACAGAATGTACATGCATTGAATTGACATTGTAGGAAAAATACAGACCAGAAATAGACCCTTTTAGGGCTGACGTCACAGTGACGTCAGTTTGTTCGCTGGAGGCAAAACACGACTGGCCTCCACAGGGCTGTAGGCTACATGTAGGCTCCACACTAAAATTGAGAGCCCTGTTGGTCGAAGACACGGAGCATTAGATTCCTACATGAATTAACGAACGGTGTAGTTAATCACACATTCACTCCACTCCATGCTCTGCTGCTCCGTCTCCCCTCACAGGGTTGGGTGCTCTGGATAACAGAATGGTACAGTGCTCCACATTTACAAACAGTTCGGAATGAGTATTTCTGAATGAACCACTTGAATCATCTTCCTTCATTGTCTAAAACAAGCCAACAGAACTTGCTAGCTAGTGCTAATGAATTTCTGTAAAGAATTGTTTTGCCTCCAGCTAAGCCACACCCATCAAAAAACGTCATACTTTTTACTAACAGTGAAAGGGCCTATAGTATCAACAACTCGGTTTGATTTCATTAAAATCTTAAAGATTAAAGCTTTAAAGTAACAAGCTCACTCAGCGCAACAGCTTTCATACAAAACACATGGCACCACAATTACATTTTTGTCATATAACAGTCACCAGAACTTACCAATCATATTCTTCACAGTGGTCATTCGTGGCCATGTAGCTCCTTCTTTGCTACTTTCCTGTGTGGAAAATTACATTGGCTCTTGAGGAAATGTGTGGGAGCCTTTGTGACAATTTGGATTCAAATTCAGAATGCTGATTCATCTTCTCAGCGTGGAGACCTATTCAGAAAGGAGCAAATTCAACAAGCTGAAATCCATCCAAAGAAGCAAAGGATAACGAATGACATGTGCAGCATTTGTAAGGATCATTGTATGCAAGCTCACTCCAGACTTCTCGGGGCTACTACTATGTTGTGTCACTTTCTAAATCCAGAGATAATCTTTGGGATTTAGTCAGCGGATTTAAATGAAACAGACATTGTTAATCATCTCCAAAACCTGAATGTAACACAGAAGTCAGGGGGTAAATTGTTAAATGACACGCTGTCTCTCATACTGGCAGTTGTCGTAACAGGAAGGGAATTAAGTGAATTTTTCATCACATTTAACTTTGTTCAACAGTTCCCTTTGCTACAATGGCTTTTAGCTGCTTCCTGCCTGTACCAATCACCTTTTCTATCAACAACCTTTATTGTTAACCTTCTTATTGTCACTGTTTTCTCTATTGTTTTTTCTTAAAGAACTTGCTGTAGGTGGTGTTCATACAGAGCACCCACAAGATGTTCAACTCACTGGACAAAGGGTGCAACAATGTGAGTCTTGGATAAATACAAGAGAATCAAAAGAAAATGAAACAAGAAAAGTCAAAAGGAGGAAAAATGCCTTTACATAGCTTGACGAGACATATCCCATCATGACTTGTTACTTAACAGATGTCTGAATCACAAGTAGACTAACATTACTGTGCATTAGACCTTGAGGAGACACAGGATGATACTATAGCCATCACTATCGAGCTCCTGTTGCATAACACAAAGTGAATCACAGTGCTGCTGACAGAGAGAACGCCCACATCTGCCAGGTGAATGGTCTGTTTCTGGTGCTTAATGATTACTCTCATTAATTGCAAAGTTTGGAAAGTACAATCAACAAGGCTCTCAGTGTAGCCAAATGCTTCCATACAAAATCTGTTTGAACAGAAATTATGCAAAGTAAAAATCTAAAGTCAAACTGAAACTAAAATTCATTCTAAATGGTATATTCTCTATAGTTTAATTTATTTAAGTTTTATTTATATTTCTGGAGTAATTGGGGCCCCTACATTAGCGTCTCCAGGGGACATGAATTGTGGACGGGCACTGAATATCGTTTGTATGCATAAATATATATTGTATACATGCATAGATTCCTGTGATTCTCTGAAGTGTAGGCACTGTAGATAACTGACTCCAGCCCAGGTATGGCGGACTCCGCCGCTAGCAATGGAAACTACTGTATAGAGGGGGATTTATAGAACATAAATACACTGAATTAATATTGTAGAAAAAATATAGACCATAAATAGTATTGAAAACTTTGTTTAATTTAATGAAAATCTTAAGAATTATAGCTTTAAAGTAACAGGCCCACTCATCATTGTACAGGATTGTGCTGGATTTAACAACTTTAACTTGAATGTTTCATCCAGACCGTCAGAAAGTGAGGAATCTATTCAAATATATATCACATTGTAATTCTTTCCTACGCAGTCTCTCCCAGTCTGACTTTCACCCCTTTAACTTACATTGTTGGCTGCAAATCATGCCAACACGAAAGGATAGCTTTTTTCATTGGTGTCTTGATGCCGGAAGTCACTGCCAAAGTGCCGATTTTTGACAGCTTTGGAGCGAGACCGAGTTGCCTCTTGCACCGTGTGCAGGCAGGAGGACACTGGGAGTTCAGTTGTGGTGAGTTTGGTTATGTTCACGCTCTTGAAACTTTCTCCGATTTTTTTCTGTATCTCTCATGTCATTCAAATGTTTGAGGACTTTTCTATTGAAACTAATTCAGTAAAGTGATAAAATGCTTCTTCTGCTGATGACATCACTAATATGCAAATGAGTGTAGAACTTCATCTGCCAACTTTTAGGCTCAATCCCAATTCCACCCCTTAGCCCTCCCCCTTAGCCCTCCCCCTTAGTTTTGCGCGTTCACATGAGGGGAAGGGGTATCCCAATTCTCCTGTGGATCGAGGGCGAGTGCCAAGGGCTAGGGCCAAATAGCCCTTAAAAACGAAGATTTTCCCGGACCACACTAGCAACCAAGGGGTACATGGAATTTTCCCACAATTAAGTGTGAACACCGGCAAAATGGCGCAACGAGCAGCCAAAGCGAGCTATAAATGTATACACGAATGTTTACACATGTTTAGGTAAGCTCATTAGCTAACGTTAGCGTTGATTAGCTCGGTTAATGTTAAATACAACAAAACGTCTATTTACAGCTAATCCATACATACCAAAAACTGGTCCATCAGCACTTGTATGCGTCGAAGATATCTTCTCCTCCTTTGATTTCTGCGACTTGTGGACAGCCGCAGAAATAACACTAAAACCCAAGCAATGGACATTACAACGTTTGCAGACGGCATTTTGAATGTTTGTGATAAACACTTGTCGCCTCTGCTGACGTAGCAGGCAGCTAGCGATAACGTTTGATGACGTAGCGGTAATCGAGTGCTGTCCCATTTCTTAGGGGAATATCTTCACCCCTAGCCCTTGGCACTCCGTTTTGAGGGGCAAGGGCTAGACGAAGGGGAAGGGGTAGACGAAGGGGTAGGGGTAAAAATGAGAATTGGGATTGAGCCTTAATGTCTTGGAAGTCATGCTAGCAACTTTCACTGGAAAAGAGTTGGCAACACTGGTCTCATTTGAGCACTCCCTACGTTAGCCTGTTACTTTGTTTTGTGATTCGTAATCATGTGTAGCCCACTACCAATGAAAGAGCGACAGCTAATGCAAGCTAGACCCCCTACTTTCTTTAACATGGCACATTAAGGCCCAATCCCAATACCCCCCCTTGTCCACTACCCCTTAGCCCTTGGCCCTACCCCTAGCCCTTGCCCACTACCACTTGGCCCTTGAAATGAAGCAACAAGGGGTAGGGGTTGAAATCTTTCCCTAGGAATTGGGACACCACTCACTACGTCACTGCGTCAGTTACGTTCACGGACACATAACTATTTTAAACAGGAAGCTGCGAGCCATTTACATTTCCAACCGGCATCTACAATGGAGTCTCCGGTTGAGCTTATCTTGCTTATCACATTTGCCGCATTCATCATGCTTCATTTGATGAACGACAGACAACAGGGGACTTCTGTTAGCTAGCTAGCTAGCTTGGCCCTTGGGACAGGCCCTAAATGTGCAGGACTCAGCAGGTGTGTTAAAATAAAAACCAATGGAGAGCAGTGTCTTGTGGAAATCGCTATTAATGCTAGGCTAAGTAGTGTCTACTTTTCAAGGGGAGGTTAATTACCCCAGCTTGCTAGCTTCCACTTTGGGAATAGAATTACAATCTTAACAGCGTGGCGGGTCCTCTCAAATGCTGACCATTGTAAAGGGGGCAACACGTTCTTACTACACCCTTAATCAAATGCAGCAGGTTGATCATTGGCCCTACACTTCAAATTATGATGCTCTATATCTAGATAGGTAGATACCCCATAGCATCAGTTCTGGACAGTCAAGTGGCATGTCATTTTCTGCTTGTCACATGCATAGTGTCTTTTCAAAATAAGGGTATGTGTTGTTCACAGGAAACATGATTTGGATTGTATGTATGTTTGTGACGTAACTTGAGTTCGTGGTGTGGTCATGTAGCCTATGTCATGTGATACACATGTTATGTGGCATTAACTACGTGACGTGGGTGCTATTTGTTTGATCCATACACAAACCCTCACTCCCTTTCCAGACTTTCCCGCTCTTTATACTACATGATTGCCATGAATGGGTTCACTGTGGACTTAGCTGAAAGCCTTGTACATCCCACACCGACACTAAAGTGTACCTTGTGCATGGAAATCATGCCAACGGCTGACCTAGCTGCCGTGTTTGATGCCCTGGGAAAGAGAACAGGCTTAAAGGGGCAGATGGCATGAATTGCTCAGGGTCACCTACATGACTGATGCTATGTGTACTTGTTGACAAAGGGGATAAAGTGTCTTGTGCCTTTCAACAAGAAAATGCAATACATAACCAATGGAGGTTGAAAGCATGTTAACCAGCAAGACTGGCCCTCAACTATCTGTCAAGTGCTGCCACCACACAGCCTCTGAGTATAGAGATTGTTTCCAGTTTATACCATCTTAAGTATCAGTATAGTCAAATTGTACTTACACGCAACAAATTTCAGCTTGACTTTAATGTTGTTTAGTTACTGATAAATTGTTTAAATTTCTAGTTCCAATTTGGGATTAAGGTGCAAAAATGCTATGCTAAATGATGCTAAATGATTTCATCTTATTTAAACCCACAGGCTTAGCCACAAACAGATCATTTCCTCCCATCGACAAACAACGGAAGAGATTATTGCAAAGAAATTTGTTTTTGTGTTTTGATAAATAGATCAACTCCGCTATATCATATACAGTGGCTGTCATGCATGCAATATTAGGTACGCTACGTCAGCTGTTGAATTTATTTAGCATCTTCATTTTCATTATTTTCATTGCTCGGGCAAACATTTGCAATAACCAGACCCTGGGAACTCATCTCTCATTTCCTTTGCAAGCGTGATCTCATTTTCCCACGGTGGCCTCGAGGCTCGGAAACGCTCTTACAGCTTAAAGACAACAGGAGAACAATTATTAAGTTCTACAAAACATCGCTGGGCTGGTATGCTGTGTGTGGCGTCTGTTTATCATCTATGATGTAGATGTGACAGTGTTTATGCGTGTCTGTCTATCTTGAAGCTGTGCTTTGGACCAGAGCCATCAATTACTGTCTCTTACCATAATCTACAGAGCCCGCAGCTCAGCATCTGTCCTGCTGTGAAGTCTGAGGACGGAGTGAAACAACAAGTCAATCATTCTGTTTTCCTTCTGCAGGAAAAAAAACAAAACAACAACAATAAATGCTGTGTGATAGTCCTTGATGTCGGCTTCCTGGTTGAGATGGCTCTCTTCTTCATCAGTCGAAACACTTAGCATCATGTCAGCTCCAGGTAAGCGTGTCGATAGCAGTGCAATAAAAGCGGCCCTAAAATACTTAGAGCCATGAAATTAACATTTATTATACCACACCGGGATTCTTTTGTAATTTAAACGGAAACATAAACACAGAAAAACACGAAAAGCTCTTTCCAGATGAAAGGTACCCACTGCCTTGTTTTTGTCATGAATTATACAATTATATATATATATATATATATATAAATTTATTATACAACAAAAAAAAAAAAAAAAAAGATTTAATAATAGCAGCACTGAATTGCAAATGATAGCGATTATGTCCCACTCATACAAAAGAGGCAAACTCAGAAAAGGCTTCTATGAAGAGAATGTGAGGGGGAGACTGGAAAGAAAAAATAAGAAAATGCAAATACACAGCTGTTTATGTGATATAGTAAGTAAAGTAAGCATTTAACTTCTGAACCACTGAGAGTTTGCACTGTGAATATCATCTGTGATAATCAATTTAATTTTTGGATTTTAAAAGGGAGGTTCATGACCCCACTAAAATACTTATAAATGTGAATCCAGCATATTATTGGTGAAGATAAACTTGCCTTTTCATAGACTGAATTTAATTTACAGTACACATTAATGATTGGCAATCTTGCTAGCTAATGCTAAATCACTGTGTTGCACCCTTTTTTCACATGTTGGCCAATTAGCTGTATTATTACTGGTATGTCAAGTGTATGGACATTCTTGTGAGCCACCATGGATTGTTTGGTAACTTTTTTGAGCAAGAGACTCACAGTCCGTCTCAGAAATCAACAGCAATAGTGTAGAGGGTGGAGCTAATGCACGCATAATAACAGCTACTGGCAAGTGCAAACAAGAGAAGACCAAAAAAGTGTTCGGAGCATTATCTTTTTGTTCTAGCCGTAGAGCAAAACATCTCTTAAGCTTGTGTTTACCAAAAACCCATTAAAAAAACTTCATAGAGTTCAAGACAAGGGAACTGGGATTGCAAAAGCACTAACTCATTTTTGGGTGTTAGGACTCATTCCTGTGGCACTCTAATCTGACTAGGCAGGGCAGGCCTTCAGATTTCTTAACATGCCAGAGCGGTGTGCTCCAGGATCAGGCCCCCCAGGAACATTGTTCAGCCTTGCAACCAATTATTCCAAGTGGCCACTTGTGCCAAAAAATCTCCTGTGGCCCAAAAATGCATTTAAAAAAGAGACATCTGTAAAAATGTTGACAGGATACCTCAAACCTCAAATAAGGTCAGTTAGGACTCTTCCTATTATGTTTTTTTTTTTGATTGATTTTATGTTTGTAAAACTTTCCTCAAGCTGATAAAAGCAATTCAAAAATCTGTGATATCATCACAATGTTAAATCTAACTCAAGAGCAGGGCCATTGGGAGATACAATACTGCACATATTCAGTGAGCCACATTTCAAACACGTAAACCCGAAAGCTAGAGGCATATGCACCAGGCAAGCAACTCCTTTGGAATGAATAGGCACCATCTTGACACCAAGTATCTAGGTATTGCTAAAAGAATATACGATAGGGTTGTAAGACACTAAATAAGAGGGTGGCTTTTTTCTGTTTTTAGAATATCCAAAACAAAATACACAAATTATACAAAATTAATTGGGTTGATCACTGTATTTGCCTGTTTTTAATTACATTTTTTTTATGCAAACCACAAGTGTTAGCATGCCTAGCTAACTAGCTTATGACCGACAGAACTGACCTATTGCTACTTTCAAAGCCAACAACTATATCATTAACAAACATTTGGGGGCTACAGGCTATTAATCCCTGGGCAACCTCTGTGTGGCTTTTAGGACAGAACACACAAGGAACACACGAACAATGCTAATCCTTATTTCCATGTCCTCCACGTGGACCAACACTTTTGCTATTGCTTGGGACATGTAGCTTTAGCCTCCGTTTTTTAGCATTTTGCCATGTTGGTTGACATCATGTGCATGTTTAAAGCCCCCCTTCAGCTGATTTTACATCCTGTTTAACGGTTAACATTCTTTCTTAAACAGAGATTTGGGTGTGGTTGATAATCATACATAGCATTAATCCATAACCATAGCAATGAGACTGCAGCTATAGCAGTTTGGAAATTAGCAAAATGGCACTTCAGAGCACTAATGAGATAACAATTAGCACAACACACCAATTCTGTTACTTTTACTCATTCACCTCTGGGGAGCTGCACCGCTACATGCCAGCCACAGTACACCGCAGGAAGCATAGACTTGTTGCTGAGGTCTGTTATTTCAAACAGAGTTATGGGACATCTTGGCGGTGCATCAGCCGCTCGTTTTTTGTTGTTCTAAAGTGACTTTTCAGCTTTTTGACTGAAAGTGGTGTGCTTCTCAGTGTCTGCTCGGGGCTGCGGCTGCTGGTAGACGGCGCAAACTTTCATCACGTTCTAAAACTGCATTTCAGATGGTGGACCTTGGTGCGCTGTGGCTGAAAGACAGAAAAGAGTGAGTGAGAGAGATGGTTGCCATGTTGTTTTATTTCTGACGGTGGGATTTGGTGTAATTCACTGTGTTGATTGCAGCTGTTCACCGCACATCGGCTACAAATGCCATTATGAAAATAAACAACACACTAAACTAAGGTCGAGGACACAACTACACAGAGACTTTTCTATATGATGCTACGTTTATGGTAAAATACAAGATAAGTTGACTGGCTGTCTTACAATGATGTTTATGATGGTTCTAACAGTACACCTGCGCAAGCTTAGAGGATGACGTATGACATGCAGATTCTGCTATATATCTTCCTGTTTTAGCAGCAACCTTCTTTTTTTTTAACTTAACTTTAACTTTGTCAAAAAATATTTGGTGAACAGTGAAGGGATGCCAATACACTGGAGGAGGGCTTTAAAACCTCTGTACATTGGTCATGTGACAGTGTTTTCAATCAATACACACAGCTAGCAATAGTTAGCTAGCCAGCTACAGTTGATAAAATTTAAGTTTTATTTCAATAAAATTGAGTTGAATTGATCAAATTCACTGGCAAGCTATAACTTTCAGCTATAAAACCTCTGCCAGGGGAAAGGAAAGGCGATTGCTAATCCAGGAGGAGGTGCATGCAGAAGTGTAAGAGGTTTGCTTCAGCAGAATGGTGGTCATGGGCAAGCAGGGGGCGTGAACCAAGTTGGAGCACACTGCTGGCTGAAAAATCGCCTGGACGGAACTGTGGGAAACAGAGCCACACCAATTCAAGTTCCTGGTCCAGTTCACCTGGGGCCTGCTGGACTCACCTGCTTGCCAACTCTGCCAGATGACGGGGTAATTGGAGCACATTCGCTGCTGCTGCTGCTGCTGCCCAAAGGCCTTGGGAGAAGGTGGTACCAGTGGTGCCATGACCAGTAGCAGACACCATCTGCACTGGCATCAGCTCCAGCAAGTGGCGACACTCTTTACAGTGCCCCATCTCTTTTGTGCATGCCGGGAAGAAGCCTCAACCCCAAGCAAAGGCCCTGGGAGGAAGAGACACCATCACAGCCACCACACTCAGGCCTGACTGTAGTCATCAATGATTATAGTCATCAGCAAAACCAGAGACCCTACTTTCGTTTACTTGGGTGTGAATTCAAAGAATCATTGGTTATGACTTATAATGAATTTCAAGCGATGACTCAGCCACCACTATCGCTGTCAACTGCATACGTGCTGAGAATGGAAAGCATTGCTCTTCAACAGTGAAATAAATCTATATACAAATAGAACACAGCAATACTGGTATACTAGGTTTACACACTGCACAATGGAACAGCAGATTGGAAGAAGGTCATGGTTACTTTCCTTTAACAAAAGTTAACAGAACATTGAAATGGTATGGC
>NC_065518.1:27600084-27622863 GCF_006386435.1 Epinephelus moara | reverse complement strand
TTTCCTTTAACAAAAGTTAACAGAACATTGAAAATGGTATGGCATGGATGTGAGTTGTTTTTATATCACAATTGTTCACACAGAGTATTTTCATGGCCTATACAGACTTTAGGAGGGCATATAAAGCATCTCACAAGGTCCAGAAGGAGATGTTGCTCACATAATGATGATGTAAACACGACTTAATAGGTTTGGTATCAAAACTATCTATCTAGCTGAGGTCTTTAGAAAAAAAGATTACTAAATCATAGCACAAATGAGTCTCATTGTTACTATTGAGTGACATTTGGGCAAACAATCTGAACTCTTTGTGGTGCCAATTTATTGTTTATAAAAACTATACCAAGGCTGTCCAGTACTCAGAATAAAAGAGGTCAACTAAACAAAACTTTGATAGCATGAACTTCATAGAACTGAACTCACCTCAGAAAGATACAGAGGTAAGCATATAATGGTGCATCAGACCATATTTGTAACACAGACAAATACTAATATCTGAACTACAACTAACAAGATAATCCTGTGTAGACCCTTTCAGGGCTGACGTCATGATGATGTCATTTTATTAGCTGGAGGCAAAACACAACTCACCACCACAGGGCTGTACAGTGAAATAAATCTATATACAAATAGAACACAGCAATACTGGTATACTAGGTTTACACACTGCACAATGGAACAGCAGATTGG
This sequence comes from Epinephelus moara, assembly GCF_006386435.1. NCBI lineage: Eukaryota > Metazoa > Chordata > Actinopteri > Perciformes > Serranidae > Epinephelus > Epinephelus moara. The sequence goes on along the minus strand of NC_065518.1, from coordinate 27,622,173 downwards.
AAGAAGGTCATGGTTACTTTCCTTTAACAAAAGTTAACAGAACATTGAAAATGGTATGGCATGGATGTGAGTTGTTTTTCAGTAGTCAGTAGTCTTAAAATGCCATCTTGTTATGTTATTGGGAGCCAGAATAGAAGGAGTCATGGCTCAAGAAGTTCGTCACATACCGGCCACCACTGCCCGTCAACAAAAACGAAGTCAACTATGGTTGAATGCAATAAGAGGAAAGGACTGGATGGAGGCAATCATCAAAAATGCTCTTATGTGCAGTGCACACTATTGTTATCATGTCCACCTAATCTGAAATTGGGGAGGTATCAAGAAGAATATTGGATTTCTCGGTAACGCTAACTTTTTTTGTGCATTAGCTAATGTTAGCTTTGATAGCAAAACAAACTGGAAGAAACATTTTAAGTGTTGTCCTCCTTTGTAAGATTGGCATAGCAATCAACCACAAAGCCGGCCATCCCACCTTCAACAATCCTATCATCATCCATCCACTCAGTGAGAGCGTACGGTTCGGCCAGCCTGGTCCTGTTGGTCAGTGTTTACTTATTTTAGTAACACTCAGGGTCCCGCAGAGTGAGTTATCTGACATGATGCGTTCGTAAATTTAGTCTGACGTTCTATACTAAAATGACCGTTGATTGAAGAAACGTAGCATTATATTTCTACATCAATTAATGAATGGTCACGTTAATCACATATTTATTCCGCTCAGTGCTCTGTCAGTCTGAGAGTGCCCTGGACAACTGTCCCAGAGTGCCCTGGACAACTGGGCGGTACATTCAGACAGTGCTCCGAATTTATGAACGTTCCAGTTTGTGCTGCTCCAGCACTCAGAATGAATATTTCTGAATGCACCACTCGCATCTTCTTCCTCCTCTGTCGAAAAAAGCCAACAGAACTCGCTAGCTAGCGTTAGCTAATGTCTGTCGAGAATTGTTTTGCCTCCAGCTATGCCCCGCCCACCAAAAAACATCATATAAAGGGTCCATATAACTGGACTTGGCGGAATTGAATTAGAGCGGAATGGACTGCACTGGACTGGGCTATACCAGATTGAATTGGGATAAATTGGACTGGATTAGTCTAGACTGAATTAGGTTTTACTGGACCATGATTGGGTTGGGTTAGATTAGATTTGCTGGACCTAACAGGACCAGAATGGATTAGGTCAGAATGGACAGGACTATATTGGATTGTAAAGGATTGGATTGGTCTGGACATGACTGGAATTGCTTGGAATGGTTTTGACTGTTCTTAACTGGACTGGATTTCAATAGGTTATAATGATTTAGGTAGGATTGGATTATATCAGAAAGGACTGGATGGAACTGAGTGGACTGAAATGGTAGACAAACAGACTGTTCAACAGAAAAAAAGGGATACAAAGATGGATACAAAGACAAAAGAGATACAGATGTTCAAGTATTATAATAGTTTGGTTTCAGTGTAATCCATGACATTTATTGGATAGAGTATAATAAAACCTTCCTCTCTAATTTACAGTATATGACTCCTCTTGGATTACAGAAATATTGTGGCCCTTCTGTTGTCACAGTGCATTGATTCTGACGCTTCCGCTGGTTCTTTGTATTGTTGCTGATGTGGGAAATGTCTTCCAGTATTTGTATCCCAGGCTTAATGGCCTCATTCAAAGTTGATTGATATTCAATACAGGAAATAAACATTTCCTCAGTCTTTACTGGTTATGTGACTGGGCTGATGGTAATGGGTGTGTTGCAGTTGTCATTTGCACATGTGACTGGGGCAACATGAGTTTCCATACTTGTGTGCGCGCGTGCGTGGTTTGTGTTGTGGAGCCTTCCAGCTATGCAGGCGCATTAAGATAAGCCTCCTCTCCATTCAGCCGAAGAACATCAACAAACAGACAGTAAAACCTCCTGCTGCGACACACACACATATTACACACACAGGCTCTGCTCGGTGTGTTTACTTTCCTGTGGAGTAGTCAGGATGGGCCACGTGTATCTACTGTATGTGTTCATCCACAGACTCCACCCTCGCTGACGTTTACCTGATAAGATGAGACAACAAATGAAGAGGAGGCACGGAATGGCGCACAGCAAATGCTTGAAGTAATATAATGTGGAGGAGGTACTTTATGTGGTCGTCTTAATATTTATAAAGGTATTTATTATAAAAAATATATTGTTATTTGTTAATGAATGATGGGGGCAATGCGTGCATGAGGAGCAAGGTGAGAGAGAAGCATGACGGCGAGAAGAAAACATGTTACGACATACAAAATTTTCTCCCACCCAACCCCTGTCTCTATCCATGTGACACTGAATCACACAAAATACACAAATGATGCAAGTACCTTACAATTGTTACATTGTATACACAAGAGCAGCAACAAAAAAATAAAATAAAACCCAATGATACAATTGTACAAATTAGATCATAGCTTAAAGGGCATTGCGTCAACAAATGGAAAGTTCAGCAAATTGTAAGAAATGCCAATTCAATAAGCAATCAGAACATCTAAAACATTCAGGGAGTAATTGAATTGGCATAATTCTTTTCTGCCCCCATCCTGTTATAATAAGTTAACACAGTTTATTCAAAAGACGTATTTGTACCATCAACTGTCTCCAGTCTGCAAGCCATGCATGCTCTGAGCTGCTCTCAGGTCATCCCAGGTTGTATGAAACACATTAGCAACACAGCTAATGAGGGATGAAAGTGTCATCTGTTGCACTGACTCTCGTAGGTCAGCACTATCATGACAATGCTGATGATGAGCCAGTAATTTGTGCATTACCCATATATTTTGAAAGGCTGTAATCATGTGACCGTTGTGCTGATGGGAGTAAAGACAGAAGTTGTCCCGCACTGTCAAGTTAGCAGGCAAGTTGGGGCAGGGGATGGGTCACAAAACACAGGACTTTTCCCCCTAGACTTTCCTCAGGAGATGGGTCATCAGGGCCATGTAAACTTTGAATGAATTTTGAGTCATATTAAGGTACGTCCTAACCCTAACTCTAACCCTAACTCATCTTTTCCTAAACCTATCCACAGCAACTCTACTTGCCTAAACCTACCCTTTGTAACTTTACGTTAATTACGTATTGTTACATTATTCGTGAGCTTCTAATTTGTAGGATATTATATCAATTGTTGTGTGCAAGAAAAATCAGCTTAAAAACAACCTTCCCCATATATTATTAGGGGTGGACAGATGGGACCACTGAATATCTTGGGGTGGCACATCAAAACCAAAGCCATTAGTCTCAGGAACTGAATAATGCTGTTGTATATAGACTAGCTGAAAACTGTGTGAATATGGCAAGTTAAGGAATCGCACATAGTTTCTTATTTTACATATTACTAATTATCTAATGTGCATAGCCAGTACTGGTAAAGTCATCATTTTGAGTTCCATCACAGTCCTGTTTAATGTGTTATGAATCTATACATGTTAGGAAATTCATTGTTCTTCAAATAACAAAACATTTACTGGGAACAAGCTTTCTCAAGTTTAGAGGATACTCGTAGGTACTCATTTAAACACATTTTCATGCGGAGATTAAGGGACCCTTTTGAATATTTAGCTGACTTTGGGGCGTTATATAGCCCCCTCCCAGACAAGCTATACTGAGATGGTTGGTACCAATATATGGACTGCACTTGTATAGTGCTTTGCTCGTCTTCTGACCATCCAAAGTGCCTTTACACAACACACATTCACACACACATTCATACACTGTTGACCGAGGCTACCATAAATGGTGAAATTCACACGCTCTTAACACCGATGGAACAGCCATCGGGAGCAATCCTGGGTTTGGTATCTTGCCCAGTTGCGCATAAAACTACAAACAAAGTCAAATACAACTCCATGTATTGTGAATTATTAAGTTGTACTATTTTTGAAAATTCATAGAAAGTCTTGCATTTGCATTGGGCTACATGATACAGAAAAAATACACAAAGCCAAAGAACCCTTTTGACCTATTCCCTTGGCATGACATTTTCTTACAGTTACAATTAATAGATTTTGCTCTGGACCATGTTGTGTTGTGGTACGACCTCTCCTTGCTGATTCGTTTGGGATGCCTTTCAATATAACGACACATTTTGGAGAGACATTAGAGCAGAGGTAGAACTGAGTGATAGATGGACTGAGACAAAAGCATCCTGTAAAATGCTGGACACAAGTTTAGGTTTGTTTCTTCGTTGAGCTTGAACTGCAGCTGAATCAAATGTTCCCACTGTGGTTTTGTGGACTGGGCTGATGTGTCTACAGCACTTACTGTCAAGTGTGGATTGCATCAAGTGTGAAAGGGCACTGGGCCTCAAACTTTTGGTGTATTTATGTTTGGCGAAGCTGTCTGTGAGGCCGTTGACACCTCATAACAGTCACTGCAACAGCAACAGTGGAATCAGCTGCCAAGCTAAATGTAAAATAGACAAGCTAATGAAAAAATAAATAAATTGGGGCTGCATTCATTTTTCTGCATCTTCAACACCAGTGGAGGATTACTGAAAGTAGGTAACCTCATCTTCAGGCAGACAAGTGCCAAAGCGTGTATGTGCTGGAGCTGGAAAAGGTGAGGGACAATACAATAGGAAGAAATAATGGGTCCTGCCTTACAGTTAATTGTTGTAATCACATATAGACATGCTGCTGCCCTGCATTTCAAATCAACTCCAGAAATGAGCTCCTATCAGCCCCTTTCACACCTTCTCAGGACCTGTATGCCATGGAGAGAGGCATTCAGTATGCCTGCTGTGTTTAACGGATGCTTAGACTGATTGGGTTTATTTTTACCATGTCCACTTTCCTGCTACTCATACGGCCCGCTGCTCTAAAAGAAGGGTAGCATGAGTATGGGAGCAGGTTTTCGGGTGATTGTGCCATTATGGGGCCTCAATCCTGTGGTAAATCCAGAGAGGAAAGTGCGTTTCCTCAGTGCAGATTTAATGGCGTCTGATTCCATGGACAGTATTTTTAGCCCTGTGTTGCATATGCATTTGTGGGTTGATTTGGTCCCCCGATGTCCATGGAGTCATGATGCATCTTTATGTGTATCTGATGAGGGAGCAGGTGGAGGAGTGATGGCTGCGGGGTGCTGGTGTATCTATTGGGCAAAAAAATGACTCAGAAAAGATAATACCAAATAGATGTATTGTTTCTTTCTGTTGCTTTGTAACAAGAACACGCTTGATCCACTTTTCTTTGATTCCGGTCCCTTTCATTTCATTCCTTCACAGTCGTTGTCAGAATGACCCAGATATGCTGTTTATCTTCCTTTGTCTGGTTATTTTAAGACATAATCGTGTTCCTCTTTGCTATTCCTTGACTTCTCCAAAACACTGCTGAGAGCTTGGACACTACATATCAACAGGGGGTTTGACACCTCTAATGTCTGCAGCTATTGGAACAAAACAAAACTAAAAAGAAAGAAAATGGCTCCCATAGTTATTTTAAGGGCACAGCCTAACATGGGGTCAATTACAACACAGTTTTTTAAGTGGTTACAAAGGATCGATCCTTTTGTTCTTCCGTCCAGTTGACCACAGTCCCACCAAACAGTGACCCACAAAATTCTACAGAGATTTGATGTGTTTCAGCAGAGTTCAGTGACAAAGAGTGTTTTTGGCAGTAAATTTCTTTGTCATAGTTGATTTTTGATAACTGAGCTTTCTGTGTAAGTCACCGAATCCAACCATATATCATCCTAATAACTGTCTTGTTGCCTAAAACATAGCACTGTTTCAAACTATGTAACCATGAGGGTTAAGGTTAGCCTTGGCCTGTGATCCATCCTCACCTCCTCCATCACCATCTGGTAAGCTGCTCCCACTGCCAAGGCAGACTGCAGCATATCATTTGCTTTGCAGAGAAGGTGACTGGCCGCAGGACCCTGAAGCAGGCAGGAAAGATCGTGACCACTGTCTCTTTGAACCAATCCCCTCGAGCGGGATGCTGGAGTCCATCAGGACCAAAATCTCCCTCTCAAAAACAGTGTCTTCAGACTGTAGTTAGCCTCATCTACAACCCCCAGGGCCCCTACTGACAGATTCTTTGTAAGTGTAAACCTACTTGGCAATAAACCATTTCTGAATCTGATGTTTGTTTTGTTATGCCACCCTATACGCCTTTGATGCTTGCATGATTAAGATATTTGTTTTATTTCATTATTTCTGCTTAATAAACTACCATCTATTTAAATTGAATTGGTCTGATATTGTCCTTAATATGGTTTACTATCTACTGTAATGACCTCAATATCACAGATGGATGATATGTAACAGTCTGAGGGTGGACTTAAGATATTTCCCAACGGCAGGAAGTGAAACTGCGAGCCCTCTTTACCTGCTTTCCAAAGGCCAAGTCATTGAAACAATGAGAGACTCACGACTCAGCGGCTAAAGTTAGACCTGGAGAAACTCTCGGGGGAATGCAGTATGGAGCAATACCTTACAGTCGTGTACAGGCAAGTTAGTTGCATCCCTCATGCACAGTGCTGCTAAAGTTAGATGTGGACACAGCCTCGGGACTGTGTTGGACTATGAGTCACAGACTGGAATAAATTGCTGTTTGCAGGTATGCAGACTAGAATCTCATCAGCAAAGGTCCCCTGGGGCCTTTTACCTCACTAATCACCTCTGAACAGATTCCCAGAGGAGTGTACAGGAAGCCGTCCCACATCAATACAAACACCGCCAGCTCCAAAGCACAGCAAATGCAGTTTGAATTTGGCTAGAATATGCCATGGCATTATTATTATTACACTTTGAAATGAATATTTTGGAGTCATGAGGTTCATATTATCTTATCTATATTGTCACGGAGCTGTGGTAGGAGCAATACTCCAAAAACCAAAAACACAAGCAAAAGTCTAACAATGGATTTAAAAGTGTGTGTTTCTGTGCTAATGTTTGCTGTAAGAGTTAGCATGTCTGGCTAATTAGATTAGTGCCTACAGCATAGTTCCAAGACCAAGGAGCATATCATTAGCTAATTAAATCATTTGTTGGGTTACAGGTTAGATTATCATTCTCATCAACAAAGACTTGTAAACAACCCAGTTGCCAAAATAAATGTTGGCATTGTACATTTCTTCAGACCACGGATATGTTACATTTGTATCTTTCATATGAGGTGAATCTGTCAAAACTTTACATTTCTTTACGTTTTGTTAATGTGTGATTATGCTCAGGCACAGAAATCACGTGGTTATGGTTAGGAAAAGATCATGTTTTGTTGACACAAATTCTGCTGGAAATAGGGCTGCCACCGACTAAGAGTTTTCCTAGTCGACCAATATCATTTACAGCCATTAGTTGACTAGTGGCCCGCATGTTTAAGATTAATTTAATTATTAAATTATATATTTTGGGCGGGGCAAAACAATGGTTTGAGTTGAAGGTGTGAGAAAGAATAGTATCAGTAACATTGTTAACACGGTGGTACATTACAGAGAAATACAAAACCATACTAATGAACCTTCATTAGTATTGGCCTATATTTTATCTACAAGTGCACGTCACACACTGAGCGAGCCGCCTGTTAATGAAGCTGTCGGCAAAGCAGTAATGATTTTGCTAAGTGGCTGATAATGGGCATGTAGCTACTTACAAGTTTCAGATGACACGTCATGTTTGTAGTCGACGAATGATAGGCAAATGTTTGCCTGCAGAGTTTACATATCACCTTGGGTTCGTCCTTCACCTTCTCAAAATGATCCCACACTTTGGATTTCCTGTTCGACATGTTATTAACTAGCCTGTAAATTAACGTGACTCCTGTCTGACTGCTGAGTGTGGCCACTTCCTGTGTCTGTCTTTTCAAATTAAATTCCCACATAGTCCAGTCATATAGGTTTTGATTTATTTTGACAAGTCGCAGCTCCCAATAGAGTTTAACGATTTTTTTGTTTGTTTGTTTGTTTGTTTGTTTGTTTGTTTGTTTTCTGTGACTAAGCAACCAATGAAATCTCTCTAACATTTGGTCGACTCTTTCGGGCAGCACTAGCAAGAAATGTTGTGATGTCAATAAAAAGCAACCGGTTTTGTTGTCTTTTCTGGACTTCATGCCATCCATGATTTCCTTTTTCTCCCAATGACAAAGTCAGCTGGCTATAGTTTTCTTTTTGAATAATTTTCTTTAATTGACACCGACATGATAAGACAGTATATACCCAACCTCTCAGGGTTTACCCACTGTGACACTGTGACAGACTTTCGTTTGTAAAAGTAAATTTACAAATAATAATGTATTCTAACATGTGTATTGCTTGTTAATGACACTGACTTTTTCCTGGGACATGTAGCTTCATCATTAGTTGATTAATTATTTAGTTGCATTAATAGAACATTAATTAGCAGCTGTTTTGATGGTCAGTTAATTCAATAACTTTTCAAGCAAAAATGCTGGTGCCAGCCTCTGTAATGTAAGGATTTGCTGGTTTTCTTTGCCATTTATGGTAGAAAACAATAAACAATACAATGTTACATTCTAATAATAAGGTACAGAACATTCATCTGTGAAAACATGCTGAAACTTTGCTCTCAAGAATGCAGTCTTCCTTAGGCAGCAATGTCTGTACACAATGTATGTTTGAGTGTGAAGCAGGGTGCTGTCGAACAAGAGAAAGGATTGTATGTTCTTCAACCTCTCGTGGATGAACAGCAGTTGAAGGGAGACTCTGCGGGTGAAGTCCCACCTCAGGGTGCAGGTCTGAACATGTGGAAAATCATCTGAGGTGAGAGAAAGTCTGGCAATGCTGTGAATCACTTCACACAGACAGGACGACTGCATATGTCTGGTAATGATAAAGTGTTAGTTGTCCTCCTCAATCTCCTGCCCAGATCCAGCCTTAGGTATAGACAGTTGTCATGGCAACATCTGTACAGGTGACTAGAAATGTCCATGGGTATCAATCTGGCAATCACACTGCTGAAGATGTGCGATTCCCCTTTTCTTTCATCTCCCTCTTCTCCTTCTTTTCCCTGTCCTCTTCCTCCTCCTCTTCTACTGCTTTGTGTTTAGCAGGCAGTCATGGATAATAGATACCATGTGAATGGGTGAATACACAAATATATTGTGTAATATTTCCATTCACTTCAGAAAATGCGTAAAGCTGTGACAGGACAGGTCTATTTTAATAGTACCTTTGCTGGATTGTTCTCAACCCCCTCTTCTCAGTTGATATGCTTTTTGAATTGGTAGTAGTAATCATGCTGAGAACCTATACATTTATATGCTCCTCTAATGTGCCATCAAAATGTGAGCCTTCCACTGTTAACACTACATTATGTGGTGGTGGCACTGACACGTGCACAGCCCAGTTCAGACCAAAGATCTGCAACGAAACAAAACCGTTTTAGAACGCTACAAAGAAAAGGTGCAGTGGTGTGAACTAGCTGGTGTGAGCTCAACTCAAGCCGGCTGATGGTGTCACCTGCAACTCAGCTGGTCAAATCTCCAGCAGCTGGCTTTAGAACGTAAAGCATGTCACCTGTTTCAATAGCCAGTCGGCTTGTAGTTAAGTCCACTGGTCAAGTCAAAATGACTGCAGACGGTGTGTTCGCTTGCTGCAGCAGTTGCTTCAACCCCACCAAGCCCTCTGTTTCTGTCCTCACAGTGTGCCGATGTCGGATGATGGGTTCACTGCTATGACTTGGTCTTGAGGACATCTATATATGAATTATGACGACAGGACATTGACACAACTCTTTGTGACACTAACTCATATTCACACTCTCACACAGTGTCGATGTCACTGTTCTCCCCAGTAACCTGAGTCATGGAGGGATTACCCTGTGAGAACACAGCAAACCTGTTAACCCAGAAAACAACACTGCAGTGATTCATGTATCCATCACCCCACTGAATATAAAGCACATTTCTTCTGTTGAGTTTCCAGCAGTCAGCCATTGCATCATGGCAGAGTCTGGTTTTAAAAGATCACTGGGTACAGAACACTCGAAGAAGAAAGTGATCCTTTTCCTCCATCCGTTTCTGCATCTGCTGCACTGATGAATATAATGAATCAACCCGGATGGCTCACTGGGCCTGATAGGGAAACAGGTTTACTTTTTAAAAATGTGGAACAAGCCGGTATTCTTTAAACCAAAGCCCAACTACACACAATAAATACAATAATAGTTCTCACTTTAACAATTAAATGTGATGTCTATTATTTAGGAACTGTGAATTTTGTAGCAAATATACTTGCTCAGGCAAAGACTTATAATGTCAAAAAATAAATCCCTATCCTATCATTCAGGGTCATATTATGATAGAACCACAGTAGTAAAGAGCCTCAGATACCAGATACCAGATACATAGTTTTGTATATCTTGTGAGAACAAGACGTAAACTTGTGGGAATAAATCCACATATGTTGACAGATCTTGTTGGCACATTACAAGGATCTTGTTCATAGAAGTTAAAGCTGCTCTAATCAGTATTGTTTATATGAGCAATGGATAAAGTGATTATGTGAGAGGTGACGCTCATTGTGACGCGCCCATAACGAATTATCATTCAACTCTACAGTCTCTCTTTTTTTTTTAGGATTATCTTTCGGGCATTTTTTGCCTTTAATGGATAGGACAAATGTAGTGTGAAGGGGGGGTGACGCACAGCAGGAGGCTGCTAGCTGGAGTTGAACCCAGGCTGCGGCAACAAGGACAGAGCCTTTGTAAATGGGGTGCCTGCTCTAACCACTAAGCCAACTCTGCAGTTGCTTAAAGCGTTTTAGGGTCTTTCAGCTCATTGTTCTGGTGTTAAGATCTGCAACTTTTGATTCCCTCTCCCCGCTCTCATTAGTGCAGATTTTAGTCACAGCAGGCTCCTGTTTTCAGCAATAAAATCTGTAAAAGCCCTCTGTAAGCTACCGACCCAGCAGCAAACAGCAACAGTGTTTCAGACAATGACTGACAACTTCGGAGCCTTCACAGTTTATGTAAGTATTTAAAGCTCTACTTTGAACTGATGTTAGGTAAATTTAAATACGCTGTGCTAATAATGCCTCTTGTGAATGCAACACTGACTTTAACTTTTGCTGTGCGCTGTAAGCAGTTTTACTCAAAGGATAACTTTGGCATTTTTCAACCTGGACACTATTTCCCTGTGTAAATTGATCAAAAACACTGATGTGAGCTACAATTTTTTAAAACTGGTCCAGTATTGAGGGAGTCGGCATCGTCTGGCAGCAGTGGAATGAGTTGCAAGGGAAGCAGACAGGGCAACTAAACATTTTCACTGTATGTCCATTGAAAGTGGTTATTTTTTGACACAGAGCGGCTCAGATTGTTATTGTAAGTGTCTGAAGTGTCTCTTTACCTTAAGCAGAAGTGTCTTTCTGAAATATTATGAGATGTGTATGTGAAATTTGAAGAGAGTATAATAACTGGAGCAGTTTATAGAGAGTGCATTTTAGTGTTGTCTAAAAGATCTTCGATATCATGGATGATTATTTAACTGATTTCAAATGTCTGATTTCAAATGTCTGATTTCTCCGTCGTGGTGAAGAGGGAGCAAAGATTTCAATTTACTGGTCCATCTACGTCCCAACCCTCACCTATGGTCATGAACTCTGGGTAGTGACCAAAAGAGTGAGATCGTGGATACAAGCTGCCGAAATGAGTTTCCTCCATGGGGTGGCTGGGCTCAGCCTCAGAGTTAGGGTAAGGAGCTTGGACATCCAGAGGGAGCTCGGAGTAGAGCCGCTGCTCCTTTGTGTTGAAAGGGGTCAGTTGAGGTGGTTCAGGCATCTGATCAGGATGCCTCCTGGGCGCCTCCCGCTGGAGGTGTCCCGGGCACGTCCCACTGGTAGGAGGCCCCACAGCAGACCCAGAACACGCTGGAGGGATTACATATCTCGTCTGGCCTGGGACCACCTTGGGATCCCCCAGAAGGAGCTGGAAAGTGTTGCTGGGAAGAGGGATGTCTGGGGTGCTTTGCTCGGCCTGCTGCCCCCGCGACCCGGCCCTGGATAAGTGGATGAAAATGGATGGATGGATGGATGGATGGATTTCAAATGTGGCTCAAGCCTTTGAATTCTGTCGCTGCCATATTTATTTGTGATGGAGGCATGAAAAATGGACAAGGAGAGAGAGAAAAAGTTGCCTGTAGCCTGTTGCGCAGCTGCCAGCTGCTGTCAGCTTGCTCAATACTGGACCAATTACAAAAACTAATGCTCACATCAGTGTCTTTGATCAATTTACATGGGTATATAGAGTCCAGGTTGAAAACTGCCAAAGTTGTGTTTTAAGAATAAAGTTATGGGGTACTTCTTCTACAGCTGGCAACAACTAACCAACACTCCCAGTTAGAGAAATGGGAAAAATAAAGCAAGGCAATGCCCCAGGCCCCCAAAAGACTAAATCAGGCTCTACAAACAATAAAAGCACAGCACAGAGTGGCTGGATAAGACACGGAGTGATGTGTCATTGTATTTATAAAGAAGTCCATCGAAAATTAGAAAAAGTAGTTTGTGGAAGTCTTGCGCTGTGTTGTCAGTCTGCTCCAATTGATCAATCGATCAATTGCTCAGGCATCTTAAGACTGTGTGCTGCTCTTAATCAATGCACTTTCCCTTACTGAATCACTACAAGACACCTGGCCAAGCCAAGCTCAAATATTGGTATCAAATATTCTGCCCTCCCAAATTATTGTTAGGGACATGCAAACCTATGTCCTTGTGGTGGCTTTAACTGGAGAACCAGGTTTTATTACCATTGCATACAGTACAGGCTGATAACGGAACTAGCTAGCGAGCTCTAGACAGTGTAACATTAAGGGTGTCTCTCTCCAGGTGTTCATTTTAGTCTCTCTGTTCTTTTCCCTCCCACTATCTTTCACCCTCTCCCCCTTTTTAAACCTGACCTATCCAGCTGAACTAGGGGCACCATCTTCCCCTATGAACTGCCCATGAGTCTCCTCCATGTTAGTCCTGCAGGGTGGCTACAATATGTTCATCTTTTCAGGTGCAAAGTTTGTTACGACAATAGTTAATGTGGGCTTATTAANAGCCAGTGATGGTCCTCATTCCACTCCAGACCTCTCTCATGTTGTTCTGCTGGAGTTTCCTCTCCAGCTTCCTCCTGTACCTCTCCTTAGCCTCCCTGAAGAGTACATGTACCAAAGCACAGTGGTACATGTATATTTAAAAGTTCCAGTGCTGTTGTACTCTGTACCAACACTCATGGAATGCCTCTTGTCTAGTCATAATACTCGGTCAGAACTAACTCTTACATAATACCCTTTAAAAGTGAAATTATGTAACCTTAGTAAAGGACATTGAATCCTCTGAACAGGATATTGAATCTTATCCACAATTAAAGTTTTTCCCTCCTTTGTTTGTCTGTCAGCAGACCACCTCAGAAACTAATTTTTGATCAACAGTGGCCTTGGTCCAACAAATTTCCGGTTAGACTTTGATGGTCAGGATCAGCTCACAATGACTATACCTACTGAAGCAGGTTTGCTGAGATATGACAATTGAGTTTTAAATCAGATTTCCTTAATTTGTGGTTTTATTCCAGTACAGTCCATCACTGTCATACAATCACCAGAATTAAACCGAACTGAACTGATTCTGAAGCAGTCTTTGACCGAACATCATGACTTTTTCTGTAAAGGGGCAAAAAGCGAAATCGTTTCACCGCTAGGTTCGCTGTTGTGCACTGCCTGTAGACCAAAACAAAGTGTGTCATGAGCCACACCTCCCTCTACCTCTGCTCTCCACCCCCCACCCCACTCACCTCATCTGTGCAGCTGAGCACCGCAGCATCTCCACGGACTATTACATCCAGACGGTCCCGTTGTTTCTTCCGCAGGTTCCGCTTCACTCAGCTTTACTCAGCTGCCCGATATACCCGCTGCTTCTTCCCACATTAACCTGAATAACAAACCAGGGCTCGGTGCTCCAGTTGGATCCAAACGGAGAGCCAGGGCTAACGTTAGCTGGGAGGCTAGCGGAGGCTAACTGGCTGTGCTGGCAGCTGAGTGAAGTGCAGCTAGAGGGGGTCCATGTCATTGGTTCGACAGCCCATTAGTCCGACTGTCCGCGGTGCTGAACGGCTCGCGGCGGGCTTATGGTGCGCTGCGACCGGCTTGAGGTGGAGCAGGCTCACAGCTTATGTGTTTGTCACTTTCTTTTTCATTTTATCCCACACCATGATCTTTTCCTGACCCTAACCAAGTGGTTTTTGTGCCTAAACCTAACCAGACCTAACCACAGGGCATCATGATGATTTCGGAACGGACTTCGGAACAATGAGTTTAATATGGTCGGAACAATGGGATGTCGAACCAATGGGCTGTCGAACCAATGGGCAGTTCCCGCTGGAGGAGGAAGCACCGGTTAGCCCCAGTTTCACTACAGGCAGATTCACTCGCCACAGGGGCGAGGAAATAAAACCTAAACAGACAACTTAGTTTGGCTTAGTTTAGCAGTTAGCGATGTCTTTCACTCACTCTCAGTCTCTGCTGTGTTTAGCTATTTCCCTGCTTTCCTGTTAGCGTTAGCACTAGTCAGCTGCCACGCTAACGTTCCTACTCTTCTCTGTGAGCCCGCGGCTCATGGCTCTGGCTCACACAGAGTAGGGACGTTAGCGTTAGCTCCTGGAGTTAGCACTAGAGCTACTACGGCTATTGGAGTAGCTAACAGCTATGGAGCACTTCTACCAGCTCTTCTAGTCACTGAGCCTCGCCTCCATTTCAGCAAATATATTGCAATTATTACAGGTACCATTATTATTGAAGTAGGCAGGGGAATAGCTAAACACAGCCGCCAGGCTACATTTTACAATGCTAATTGCAAATGTTAGCTGGGCTGCTGGGCTACTCACCTAACACAACCGTAACGCCTGACCCATTGCTGGGACAGAGCCGCTAATAACTCAAGCTCCGGACATTTACCCATGCTACGATTGTAACATTAAATTTAACTGAATCGACATAGCGACATGTGCCTAATGTTACTGTAACCCACATAGAAAATGCGCTTATGGTGGATAAATGTAACAAATATTTATTTCCTACATTCTCCCGTGTCCTTAAACGCACCCTTGAGTCACGTAGTTACGTGCGCACGCACGCTGAGCACCTTGCGAGCCTGTTAGCCAATCGCGTTCCTGTAGTCCTCTTCAATTGTGTGTCCTGCTCGGTTGGCAGACAGGCAAGGGGAGACGGGCTGCAGGGACGGCTGCAACAGGTACGCGACTCGTTTACACGCTGTTTCTCACATAATAATATATCGTGTGCACTTCTAACTCCAGCTATGCGTTGTACACTTTTAGAAGTTTGATACCAACCGCGTGCTGATGCTGGGTGCTCGCTGTGTGACTGTCTAGGAGTGGAATTGGTGAGTCTGCTTGGTCTAGTTTCATTTTGCTACACGCCGTTAGCATTAGCATACTGTTAGCTGCGCCCATATGTCTGTACTTAATGGCGGAGCATTGTTATGCTAATGTAGCGGTGTTATCGGCTTTTGTAGCCCACTCTGCTTCTTGTTTAAAGCATTTACAAGCTATTTAAGGTTACGGTGACTGAATGGTTACACTGTGTATTTTTTTTGGTTTATGCATTGCCAGCCGAAGCACTTTAAAGCCAACGCTTGTTGTATATTGTATGTTTATTATTACTGGTTGAATGTAATGATTTACTGTTGATATTTAATTGTGTATGCACTGAGAACTGAGAACAAAACAACCAAACTAGCTAGTATTAATGATCTATTGTTAAATAATTTTACTCATGGTTGGTCCTGTTTTAATTAAACACAGGTCAGGTGTGCCCTGCTTGGTGCCACCACCCGATGGCGAGCTAAGCCCAAGAAGGAGCCTCGAACACCATCCTCCCACAGCAACAGCACTCCTGTGGTTCGGTAGGGGCTGCTGCAGCCAGTCTACTGCGGACTGTGATTTATCACCAGTGAGGTGATTGGGTGGAGTACAGGTACTCCAGGTGTTTTCCTGGACTAGGACTGTTGCATTTCTTTTGCTGTTGCTATTGTGAAACTGTAAACTGAACTGTTTATTTGTGGTCAGAACGAATGGTTAAAACAAAGTGCACTTTTCCCTCTTCAAACTTCTCTAATAATTTCAAATCAAGCTTGAACAAAGTCATATCTGCAGATTGTAAATATTTTGGGGCTACTGTTTGAATTCACTTTTTTCCCACTGTTAATAATAAGGCACTGGCCACTAAACCATAAATACTTGTCTGTGTTGTCTTTATACTGCCACACGCACCTCCCAGAGCCGAACCTTAGCATTTTCTGATCTAGTCCAATTACCACCTTATAAAATTAATAAACTCATACTCTTCTTATTGAGCATTACTACATGTACTTGCTACATTACTGTAATACTAATTAAAACAGATATTTGACTCTGCCATTTCACTTCAAAAATATACACTGCCATTGCTCACTGGCTGTAGCCTTCTATAGGCAGGGAGGGCCAAGGGCTCAGAGAGGGGAGGGGGATTCACATGAACGTACATGAACGCACAGCCGGACCAGCTTGTAAACAAGGGGCTGGAGATCAACACATAGAGAGGGTGTGTGAGGTCATGCTATACTCCAGATGAAATTACACCTCTAGTTCTTCACATAGCAATTTTTTAATTCCTTCAATCTAGAAATGATGAATTTTGCTTATTGCTCCTTTAAAAGCCAAACATCACTGTCCTCAACAGAGTCATCGCTATGGCCACCGCTTCCATGGCAACGGGGTATATATCGCTAAAGCAACATGACCTCATTAAAGATGAAGACCGAATGTGAGCATGAGCTACTTACAATTCATGTGATGACTAAATGTGTGCATCCGTGCTGACCTCTTTCTACCTTACTCTTTCCATTGCACACTCTAACTCCGTAATAGCTCTCGGAAGTATGGTAAGAAATGATGGGGAGGATATGCAGGGCAGCCGGTTCATCTTACTGTCACATTGCCTATTATCTCAAAATTTCTTCTCCAGCACCAGACTGTGAGTTCTAGAGTGTGATATCTTTCTCACTGACGGACACTTGGTCTGAACACTTGCTTGCAAGCAGATCAGGGATAATGCTTTTCTAATCACGTACTTGCATGCAAATAAGGCTAATGTGGTGTTATCATGTATTATGAGTTGCCTGTGTTGCCAACAGCCATAAAGCATGGCTGAGCCAATGATGATTGCATGGGGGATAGCCAGGTGGGATCTTTCCTGTGGGTCTAATGTACTCGTGCCCTGTATGGACCTTTAGTTCCCTCTGCTGTGGCTCATGCAGTGCAGATTGACCCTTTGGGGATCATAGATATGTGGTAGCGGAAGCAAGAACTGCTTATGAGCTGGATACCCACCTCTGTAGTGTACATGCTGTTCTTTCTGTGATGGTGAGACAGACAAGACCATTTGTACCTGCAGGCCAGAATGTTGTGGCTTACTGTTTATCTGCTTGTAGTGTCTCCTCACTTCTACAGAACTCTTTTCCTCCGCACTGTTAGGTCTTATTGGATCATTTTTTTTGCTCAAATTATTTTTAAGCTTAAAGTTACCTGAACTGATCTGGTTAAGACTGTCCTCACCTGAAAAAACACCATTGTTTATTTCTTCAAACACCAATTATTATTGACATTTTCCCAATCAGTGGCTTCCAGTGGTTTTGTGAATAATGCCTGTGCTCTCTTAGAAGAAAAAGTGAAATACCTGGGGTCACAATCCTGGCTGGAAAAGAGATGTCTCTGTAAAATACTAACGAAGCTCAGCGTAAGTTCAACCAGGAAGACTTTCTTTATGCTATGTTCATTTACACTTCTGTGGGCAACTATGGCCATTCCTTTTCCCAGTTATCCAATCAAACTTTGCCACGATCTCCCCCACCCATTCACGTTGCTACTGCCAAAATCTGTTCTCCTCTCTGCTCCTGTCAGCTCTCATTTTAGGCGGAATCGTCGTGCCCTCCTCCACCCCATTCACCTCCAGTCACCTTATCCAGAGCCTAGGACAAGCTCATCAAAATCCCCCACCTCTTCACATCCAGATCCTCAGCTCCCTCATCTCATTTCATCACCACCACCACCAGCGTCTAGACTCTAGTATGTAATGTCTTTACCACTCACCTGAAATATATGACATCACAATGGGGTCTAATCGCCAAAAACTTCATATTTCTCATACCTAAGTGCACATGTAAATAGACATTCTTTTCTCTCAGAATAAGTCTCTCCTGACTGAACTGCTTTTCCTGCCTAAAAAGAAGCTGGAAACACAGTGACCGGTTGCCAGAAAACACACGTTTGGTGCCTAAAAAGCCGATGAAAACACAGCAATGACTTGCCAAATCTTAACTGATTTTGTTGTTTGTTGATCTTGAACAGTGGTCTGCAGCTTGGCAAGGGTCTCGCCTAGGTGTTGTGCCATTCGCCTCCCCCTCCACCTCCAGATGGCAAAGTCAGCTCATATACATTTACTTGACTTTAGAAATGCTGATATGATACATATGAAGCATGCACATGTATTGATGGTTTTCAGAAACGTACAATGCCAGCATTTTCTTCCGGCAACTCGGCTACTTCAAATTTTGTTTAATGTCCATACAAAAGCAAACTTAATCATTGTGGCCACAACTGCTTATTACAAGATAATGACGTATTGAATATGCTTTAGTTTAACGTGATTCTCATGACCCAGTTGCTTTAAATATGCCTTTATTAGGTGATCTGAATGAGCTAAAATGTAGTTTAACTGTAGCTCAAGTAAAGAAGAGTCATAAAGTATATATAAAATAGCAACTTTGCTAACATTAGCCACCATAAGCTACTGGTCAGACCAGACCCCTCAAAACCCCTGAGTAATTCTGTCCTTTATGTTTGAGTACTTAAGTTATACATCAAGCAGCTGTAATTCTGTTAATAAAATATAAACTTTCCCTGGTAAAACTTCAGACCTTCGAGACTCGCAGCCCGTATTATGTTTCTCAACAAAAACTCCTCTGCTTGCACACCCCCTCACATTTTCAACTGCACAATGATGGAGGACAGTCACACAAAGACGTGACCGTCATCACAGCAAAAGAGCTCTTGAGAAACACAGGTGACAAGAAAGTATTTCTGAATGAGGAATGAGAGAATGAGAGACAGGAAATGGCAGTGAAGACAGACTGTTGATCACGAACATGTGAATTTTCTACAGAATTAACAGCCAATACAGTGAGATAAAGTCAACGATGCAATAAAAAAGGAAAGAACAAGTGTAGTGCAGAAAGACATATTGTTTCTGAATCTAAAGATGCCAAAATGAAAATGTCAAGCTGAGTAAGCATGTGCTAAATACCCAGTTCATTATAATCTTGCTGATGCTGAGAGATAGAAATACACGTGCACATGGAACATCACAGTATTCTGCATCCCACCCACACAAAAATACATGTCCAAACATAAAAATACAACCACACAGTGAGTGACTTCATTCTTTTTTCTCTTGATGAAGGCAAACATCAAAGTGGAAAGTCCTTTTTGTTAGCTGAAATTAAACTCAGGGTTCCCACAATGATGTAGACAGAAAGAAGTGCAGACCATGATTTTTGAAAATAATAATAATAGAACGTCTGGTGAGTAAATGCAGCACTGAATGTAGATCTGTACGATAGTGTTTTTGTACTGGGGCTGTCAGAATTCCACTGTAGAGTCAGAGTCTTTCAACATTTAAAAACTAAAATTGAATTACTGCCTTATAGTCGTATGCCTCCATGAAGCTGTCAAGATGCAGCTACAGTTTACATCCATATCTGAAGAAACATGGATGTGTCTCTCTCATCTTCCCCACTGCAGCACAGATTTACACAATCAGCACAGTTTCAAGGTGGACACCCAAAATTACTGTCACCAATTCAGTATCTGACCAAATGTCTCCACTTCTGTTCCTGAATTACGAAGTTGAGTAATGTCCAGAAAAGTGATTTTGCAGAACACTCTGATGTCACAGTGAAGTTGTACTTTGACCTTTTGGATGTGTCATCACTTTATCATTTTATCCTATTAGTCATTTGTGTGAAACTTTGTCATAATTAGCGTATAAATTCTTGAAATGGCCAAAAACATGTTTTGCTAGGTCACAGTAGCCTTGACCTTTGACCTTCAACCATCAAATCAGTTTATTCTTCAGTCCAATTAGATGTTTGTGCCAAATGTGAGGAAATTCCATCAAGGTGTTTTTGAGATACCAATTTCACAAGAATGTGATGGGTGAGGTCACAATGACCTTGACCTTTGACCACCAAATTATTAATCACTGGACGTGTGTGCCAAATTTGAGGAAATTCCCAAAAGGCCTTCCTGCAATATTGAAAATTTCTGACTTATGGCCAAAAACCTGTTTTGTTAGGGCACAGTCACCTTGACCTTCAATCACCTAATTCTAATCAGTTATTTCTTCAGTCCAAACAGATGTTTGTGCTAAAAGTGAAGAAATTCGCTCAAGGTTTTCTTGAGATACCACATTCGCAAGAATGCAACTTTGACCACAATGACTTTAACCTTCAACCACCAAAATTGAATCAGTTCATTGTTGAGTCCAAGTGGACGTTTGTGCCAAATTTGAAGAAATTTCCTCAAGGGGTTCTTGAGATATTGCATTCACAGGAATGGGATTGACAGATGGACAGACGTACAAAAAAATATAATGCCTCTTGCCACTGTTAAATACCTGGAGACAGTAATCATGCATGCCACAGTGCATCTGTAGCATTGAAGTCTGACAAATGCATAAGCCCTCCAATTCTGATTAAAATTCCAGACTGTAATAGCAGACAGCAAATATGTCACACATGTTGGGAATCCTGTCGTGCTCGTTGCTTCTGCTGTGGTTGTAAGGCCAGAGTCATGACGGCAGCAAATACATAAGAAAGACGAAAAACCAATCTGTTCGTGAACAACACAGAGAGGATGCACAATGTATCGAAGGCAAAACAAAGTTAGACAGGAAATGCCTCTAGCCGTACAGGGAATATGGGCCCTATTGTGGTCTGTCAGCAAAGTTTCAGTGTCAGAAGGATAGGCATCTGGCATCAAAGATGGAAAAGGACTGACAGCACAGTCCTGTGGAAAAACAGAAAAAATGGTGCACTCATTTGCATGAACTAATACTCTGCCTAACGCCATACACTACAAGAAAAAAAAAACTTTACATTTTACATTCAGTATTTGCAGGAGCCAAGACTAAAATCTTTCAATAACATTCAACATATTTGATTTTGTCAGAATATTAAGACAGGAAACAGACTAACTTAAGACAGCCTGCACTGAGTTTTACAACCATGGGAAATCACCTGAAAGGTCACTTTGTGTAAGACTAGTTTAACATAACTTAAGGGGAAGACACAAGACACCAGACAAGGGTATGAAAAGAGACAACATGCCCTGGTCGAGCCAGAGGCTGCCATAAAGACAGAAATAGATATCATTAGATTCCCTTCCTGTCTGTGCCAATGTTTGTTTTCCCTCCTTGCTCATCCCTACAGTAGATGATTGCACTGGAATAGAACATTAACACTGCCATCCAGAAATGGGAATGTAATCATAGGGAACATGGAGAAATTAACAAATCCAAAAATCAGGCAAGTCAACAAGAATTACAAATGTAACCCGCCAGTTACTTCAGAGTTTGGACCAGAGACTAGGTTCGTGGAGGAGGGTTTAAAGAGGAATTGACAGACACAATAACTAAATGGAGCCACACGGTATGTTGGAAGCAGTCAACTATATTAACAGTATGGAAAATAAAATAAAATAGAATAAACAAAATTCAGTGCAATGGCATCTGATCACTCAGTGGTTCACAGTTTTTCTTTTTCAGTACAAAACCAAATAAAACTGTCCCATTGGAACAGTAACGCTCCTTTAATGGTTCCTTGAATGTTCCTTTAATTGTTCCTTGAATGTCCCTTTAATGTTTTGTCGTTGTTAGTCAGCGCGCTTTGTGTGTATGTCAAGTCAAGGGAAAGTTCAAAGAGTCAGGGTTCACACGTCAAGAGTGTGTGTGGTGGTCCTACCACAGACACTATCAGTTAAGGTGAAGAAGGGGTTGGATGTCCTCTCCGGCTCAGGTGC
>NC_065518.1:27439314-27599976 GCF_006386435.1 Epinephelus moara | reverse complement strand
TTCATTTTAATCCCTTTTTAACCATTTCACACATTAAATTCACAACATTGGATTATGAACTGAAATTTAGCAAAATGCACCTTTAACACACATCAGAATATCAATTCAGGGCTTCAGAGTTTCTGCCTCTGTGATATATGAACATGTTTAGCAGCATTTAACAAGACACACACCCTAACAGTGCATCTCAAAGCGAATACACAGGAAAATAAATAGCACACCTCATTTGTTTCATCAGATTATCAGAGCAAAATATGCAGATTTAACTCTTAAAACACACAGTAAACAGTAGCGGCAGGTCACGTTCATGTATCAACAAGTTTTCTGCCATCTCACGAGCTGAATCACGATGTGGCTACTACAGTTAGCATGTGCTAGCGCTAGTTAGCTCGAGCGACTCACCAAGTCTCTGCCGAAAATAATAACCCACAGATCCTCGACCACCTCTCTGCTGCAGGTAGGTACACTTTCTCTGGTTATCCTGTGTTGATAAGTGAGTTAACCACCGCTGTTTTCGTGACTTCTTATTGACTTTCTCTTCCGTGATTTCCCTCTGCTCGTATCGCTGCCCTGACTCTGTAGCTCTGACTCCGCGCCGCACTACTCTGCATTCTCCCTCCGCACTGTAACTCTCGCGAGAAGAGGGTGGGGCTACTTTCTCTCACGAACCATGTATATAATACAACAAATAAGAATTGAGAGTGTGCGAAATTAATATTACTGACAGAATAATAACTAAAGAGGGTTAATTAAATAAAAAATAATATTTTAAGGGGAACAACAATAGTAACTGTTTTCTACTGGGTTACACAAACATCTAATAAAACCTATTTACTGTATACCTTGATAAAATCCCTATTGGGTTTTAAAGGTTCAGTATTGTAGCCTGGTTCCAGACCATAGACCCCGCCCACTCATCAGTAGGCTTGCATCTCTGGTCTGGCATACTGCAATGAATTTGCGATTTATCTCGTCCAAACGATGGACGGACCAATGAACGTCGGGGGTGGGGGCGGGACTAGCGATTAGCCAATCAGCGCCACGCTAATGGTGACCGCTGCAGATCCTACAGACCACATTAATGATGCTATCGAGGTATTTCGCCACTACTCGCGTTAATGGAGGACCAAACTAAGGAAGCTGCTAAACTGGATTTAACGGCGATGCAGCTGGGCGTGCACGACGATGGAGACATTTTAAACAGGCAATGCTCGCTTGTTTTCAGCACCCCGGAGACATGGATACTAATTACGCCAGATTCTGGGTGAGTCGTTGATCTCTACTGATTGGTTAGGGAAAAATCAAATTCCCTCCCCCTTGTAAATCGCCTTCAATGGAGGCGACAGTCTGACACTCAGGCTATCAGTATTGTGGATTTATGGGGATGCGTGGCAGAAATAGAATATGAAATAGTAAGTATGTCTTTTTAGAGTATAAATCACCTGAAAATAAGAATCATTGTGTTTTAGTTACCTTAGAATGAGCACTTTATTTTTGCATAGTGAGCAGGTCCTCGTTTATGGAGATCGCCATGTTCATCGCTTTGTTTCTACAGTAGCCCAGAACGGACAAACCAAATACTGGCTCTTGATAGGGCCATTTGCAGTTAGTTAGGGCCAGTTAGAGGTGCATCTGCTATGAGCAGCAGCAGGAACACTGATTTGTAACATGAAACTGTTTCATTCAGTGTATCTACTGGTTTGAATCACCTGCTCTGTATGTTTTGGAGAGGAAGAGACCTCTACGGATAATTCGGCTCCTGGTTAAAACCTCCTGACTCTCTGGACACTGTCTGGAACAGAAAAAAGGCAAGCCCATAACAGCATGTGGTGGGCAAGCCAACCGTCTCAAGCCAAACAGTGTTGAAGAAACACTGATTTGTAACATAAAACTGCTTTATTCAGTGTTAGTAGAGGTTTCAATCACTTGGTCCATTGTGTTTGAGAGGGAGAGACCTCTGTGGACAATTCGGCTCCAGGTGAACGCCCCATGAACAATGAACACTGAAGGAATTCTAACTGGGAGAAGTGTCAGCTGGTTGCAATATGCAATCCTCACTGCTAAATCTTACAAACGTAACCTTTAAATCATGACTCATTGTTTTTCTAAGGTTTGTTGGATATTTTACTTTAGTGGATGATTAACAACAATGTACCAGCCATTGTCATGGAGAACAAGGACATTACCCTCTGTTAGCCTACTTAAAATAAGGTCAGCTGTAATTCTCAGTGAAAGAGTTAACCTTGCTCCAGTTTAAGTTCATTCTATTTTTACTCTCGTCACATTGTAGAAGTAACGTTAAAATCCTATGATTCAGGTTGATTCATTCATGACTTACATCATTGCGGTAAAGGTCAAGGTAAAGGTTAGCTTTATTGTATTGGCATAGTTAAAAAAACAGGGTGCACCTGGTGAGTGTGCTACAGTAGTGACCTAAATCAAACCCACCCTTGTGAGGGTGTTAGTGAGGGTTGTGAGGTGTTGCTGCTTTCCTAAGTATCTCTGTGATAGCTATGACTACAGGGCGCTCTTTACACTCCAAGGCTTTGGAAAGCTTTGATGAGAGCAGTGGGACAGAGAGGCTGAAAAAATGTTTGCATTGTCCAAACCACTGATACTGTACATTTGTACCTTATTTTAAAGCGGATTCACATGTGCATTCTGAGTTCAGGTGATTGCTACTGGAGTGTGATGTTTCAGTCGAAGGGTTTAGCAAGTAACACACACCGGCTTTCAGTTTTGAATGGTATGTCTAATGTAGAGTGTGTTTGGTGTTTTGCAAAACACTGAAAGTAGTGTTTTGCAAAAAAGTGTGAGGCTGAGAATGTGTGTATAGTTGTGCAAATTTGGACATTTTGCTCCTTGTGTGTCGAGTTTCACTAACTGTGTATTATTTTTAATTTTAGTGTGTAAGCAATGGTTAAAAAAACAAAAAACTGTACCAACGCTGAGGTGAGGGTGTGATAGGTTTAGGCACAAAAACCACTTGGTTATGGTTGGGAAAAGATCATGGCTTTAACACCCACATTTGGTTTGGTCCGATGCCACAAACACTAGTGGAAACACTGGGAAGGGTCACCAAAAAACAACTGGGGTTGTTGTTTGTTGGTCTCTACAGTCCCCTCCACCTCCTGATTATAAAATCAGCTCATATACTACATCACTTTAGAAACTTTAGTGTGCAACAACACATTCTCACTCCGACTCTGACTTTCCACATCCACATAAGACGTGCAAGGCACCTTGGGTGCGTTGCCTTTTGATGTTCTGGGACACCTTGTTAAGTTCTCTTCTTCCAAGACACACTTCTGTTTCACAGGAAATTCAATGTTTACACAGTCTCTTTCAAAATAATTGCACTACGTCAGTACAACACCGCAAATTGGCTTTTTTCTCCCATCAACAACAAACACACTTGGTTAGGTTTAGGCAACAAAAACACATGCTTAGGTTTAGGCAACAAAATCGACGTGGTTAGGGTTAGGCAACAAAAGCACGTGTTTAGGTTCAGGTAAAAAGAACAGGGTTTGGCTTTAGAATTTTACAGGACGCAAACACCTGTCTCTCGGGTAAAAGTCATTTTTTTGTTGGACCCATCCACCACAGCTCCCACCCGCCCCACTTGGACTTTAGCCGTCTTAACTTTTGTCCTTGTCCCACGATGTTTCCCCCTGAAGCCGCTGTTGCAGCCAGCCACAGATAAACTTTAATGGCAACCATTATATGCTGATGTTAAAAGACCTCTTTTTTGTTGGTTTCTGATGCTGCAAGTCACTGCCTACGCGCTGGATTTCAATGACTTTGGAGTGGGGCCGTGCTTGCTACATATGAAAGGTACAAATGTAGCATATCCATGGTTTGCAGAAATGTACATTTGGAGAATATTTTTTTCTGGCCACTAGGGTGTACAGTATATGATTTTGAGAATGAATAAGCGAAGAAGTTAAATCTAGAGCAGATTGTGCCCAAGAAGACAGTTGAGTGCAGCAATGCACTAACTGTGATGGTCGTTACCTAGAAGAAAATCAGTGTTGTTAAGTAAGTTAGCTTTGTGTGCATATTTGTGCACTAAAGGCCATTACAGACTGGGGGTGTTTCTATACTTCATACAATTAATTTGCGTATCGGTATATTTTTTCAAACTGTTGTTTTTGTCATGTGTACTTTCACACAGTGAGAATATTACCTAGCAAAAACAATTTCACGCC
Source organism: Epinephelus moara (assembly GCF_006386435.1). NCBI lineage: Eukaryota > Metazoa > Chordata > Actinopteri > Perciformes > Serranidae > Epinephelus > Epinephelus moara. The sequence goes on along the minus strand of NC_065518.1, from coordinate 27,595,768 downwards.
ACAAATACAGGCATTACTTAGTCACATAGTGTGAAAAGACAGTAACATGGAGCTCAAACCAACAAACCAAGATAGCAAACTAAATTACACCTTTGAACCTCACAAAAGCAGCTCATACCAGATGCACTGCCTCCACTTTTACCTTTTACAATAAAAGGTCTAGACATGTACACTGTGTAACTGTTTACTAGAGGAAACTCAAATTCACTCACAGCATTTTGTTCAAAGTAATCTCAATAAAATAACTTACAGTAGCCAAGGCTCGATTACAACATACCTCCAGATGCTGCTCTGGGGGGTCATGGTAGCTGGTTCTTTGACTCCTTAGATGCGGTGCTAGCCTCTCTAGAAGGACATAAGTCTACTTTCACATTGCTGCCACTACAAATATTTTTGATGCGAAAAATTTGCAGGAGCGTATTTCACATTTGGGGCAGCACAGTGGTGCAGGGTTCAAATCCACTGGCCAGGCAGGGGCCTTCTGTGTGGAGTTTGCATGTTCTCCCCATGTCAGTATGGGTTTTCTCTGGCCTCCTTCCACAATCCAAAGACATGTAGGTTGAGTTAATAGGTGACTCTAAATTGCCTGTAAGTGTAAATGTGAGCATGAATGGTCATCTCCAGCACCCCAGTGACCCTGTACCAGGATAAGCGGTTCCGAAAAATTACTGATGTTAAAACTGAACACTTGAAACAATCCTCAACCCCTTGTGACTCACAAAGCATTGATAATCTAGTGGATAGTAATGAATCAGTTCTGTATCTAAGCCACATTGAATTTAAGATTTCTTTTCACGCTTTCCCTGTAAGTTCTTATTTGATCTCAGACCATGGTTTGATTAAGTCTCAAAAGCCTCAAAACAAGCTTGTGTAAACTTTATGCAATCATCGGAGTAAAAGAGGTCGGAAGGAAGGCATGTTATAAAACACTTCACTTTGAACTTCAGTTTATTACATTTCTATACCTTCATTTTATCTAACATATCAGATTATAGCTTCCTGTATAGTACCACTATTTACGCCTCTTTATCAAGGCATAGTGTCCTTGGATAGTCCGTAATTGTATGCAGCCTGTTCCAGTCGCTCCTGCTTACTTTAATAAAGTATTCTGAATCTGAATCTGAATCTGAATGTACTCTACAGCTGCACATAAGGAAGTCAGTAAATACATACTGCAGACAAATTCAGTTTAGTTTGGGGACATACAGTGTGATGTACAATGGTGGCCATTCAAAGGCCCCTCTGTTACTTCATGGTGTATTTTAAGTGCAATAGGGATATAGGGATAGGGATAAAACACATTTTTAAACAATTTTTTGACATGCCTACAAATTTACATACATCAGAATTTTATTGAAGACCCAGACACACCAAACCAACATGCTGCATCTCCTGACGTCGCCGTGTCTTGGCCAAAAACACCGCAAAGACAGTCAACACATTCTTCACCTATGTGAGAGGAAATCACTCTCCACACCAGCAGATGACGATAGTCTGTAATCCTTATTCAAAACGGGAAACCAGAAGACCACCTTGATGCTAGTTAGCCAGTTAGCACATTAACAACACAATACAGTGCTGAAAGAACAAAGCATATTTACAGTTCGCCAGTGAACAATAACACAAACCATCACGAAACATTTCTGCTAAAGAGCTTGGTGGCAAAAAAAAAAAAGTCTCTTACCCCATGTAACAAGTTTGTTTTGGTCTATTCCCTCTGGACTTTAGCTCTTTGTTTATTCTCCTCACTTCTGTTTTTCTTGCTTTGCACTGCACTCCACCAGTTCAACAAGAACTCAAAAAAAAGCAGATGGGGCCAACGAGTGTTACAACCCAGTATGTATCTAGGGGTAAGGGAAGCAACATAAAACCAAACAATGAAGTGAATAAGGCAAGCTGCCGTTTATTCATACACAAAATAAACAATACATGCTACGCTTTGGTAAAAAGCGGCACACAAAAAGAAAACGCGCTCGCAGGCTCTGCAACACAACCCGAAAATCGGGCTTCACAGAAGGAGCCTCGGCGGTGAATTAGGCATTTAAACAAACTCAGGGTGCCACCAACCTGCACTGCGGACGCTGGAGGCGGCGCAGCAACAATCAAGCCCAACTCCACTAATTTACTGACCACAAGGGCCTTAATCTCCTTTTTAACCAGCTGCCTAGAAGCCGAAACACTGAAGTGGCCTGCAATCTGCAGCAAATCATCCTTCCTACACACGTCAAGCAAATCGAGGAAGGGAGTCTGCAAAAATCTCTCGAGATTGAACGCCATCCGCGCACCGGAGACCAATCAATCAATCAATAAACAAACAAGCAAACAACCACGAGGAATCAATTAACAATAGGCATATCCCGGACGAGCCCCCATTTATGTTACAACCCAGTATGTGTCTAGGGGTAAGGGAAGCAACATAAAACCAAACAATGAAGTGAATAAGGCAAGCTGCCGTTTATTCATACACAAAATAAACAATACATGCTACGCTTTGGTAAAAAGCGGCACACAAAAAGAAAACGCGCTCGCAGGCTCTGCAACACAACCCGAAAATCGGGCTTCACGGAAGGAGCCTCAGCGGTGAATTAGGCATTTAAACAAACTCAGGGAAGGGCGGCGGGTGACGGCAAACCATAAAACAATTAAAACAAAACTCTGACCTGTCACCAACAAAATAAACACCCCAACTAACTTAACTAACGGTGGTGGAAGGCCACCCAGAATAACAAAACTTAAACAAATCTGTCTGTCTGCTCTATGACTTACCTCACAAACAAAACAACACTCAAACCGACACCCATAAAGCTATTGTACTATACATCAAACAATCTACGTGTGTGTGCGAAGGATATGTGGCTAGGCTACAAAGCTAACTCCTAAAGCCCACAGATTCCCAAATACAACAACAACGAACAGATTATAGCAGCTGAAAACACAAACGGAGCGAGGCGGACTGCTCAGGTTAAATCACAGCCGCCATTGCTCTTGACTCCGTGCAGCTTTTAAAGGTTCAGACGAGGGGCCGGTGAAGCGGTGATTGGCCGGAACCGATGACGACAGCGAGGGGGCCGGCCGACCAGCAAGCGAGGGAACACTGAACAGCAGCAGAGGAGAGCGGGCTGGAGGCGTGGTCTGTCGGGGATTCCCTCCAGAAGAGCAGACAATTAGACACACACATAAATGATTGACAAGTGCTGGCCGAATAATTCCCATAATGACATGCACAGCACATTAAACACAGAAAATAAATGTACTAAGGTCTGGAGACCGTAACACGAGTACAACGGTACAGGGCACAAAGCCCAGACAAAGGCGGCAAATGCTCTCCAACGGTTCAACTTTGACCAATGGCTGACCATAAAGCAAGCTGAAGTCGGCGGCACCTTCATAATAGCCTACACCAAGCATGATTGGCTGGAAGGGGGTCCCATGAAACAAGATATGTAAACAGACATAGGATCTATATTTTGCTATCCTGATCACATCAGGAAATTAATTAAAATGAGACAGTGAAGGTGAAATCAACCAATAAGTGTAAGCAACCCAAAGTTGTTTAATTATTGTACTTTATGGCACTTGTGTCATTATTGATGGTACATTGTACAGAGGGCAAAATAACCATACAATTATTGTACGTCTGGTAATGCTGGTGGTATTTCTCTTTATTCCTGTTGCCTGGAAAGCCAATGTGTCATCTGCAGTCACCCTAGATTTACCTTACGCATACCATCTTTGCCATAAAATTAACTAATTATTGTAAGCAACACAAAATTGCTTATTATTGTACGTTATGGCACTTTTGGCATTATTGATCGTACATTACACAGAGGGCAAATTATCACACACATATGACAGTTATCATGCATCTGGCAAAGTTCTTGGCTGGCTTGTTTTTTTTTCTTGTTGCCTGAAAAGGTTCATATCTGCTGCACTCACCCTACATTTACCTTCCACAAATCATCTATGGCCTTTTCATAGACTGTTCAAGCTCTTTCAAGAGGACTTCCACTTTCATATATAGCTTTCACTTGAACACTATGTAAGAGTCCTTTTAGAGTGTCAGAGACCTTGGACCACATTACGACTGCCTTATGGAAAAGATGAGATGAGAAACCGCAAATCCCTGATCCCTCTTCCTCAACTCTCCACATCACCCAGGCTTTCTTATTTCATGTCACTGAAATAACTAAATTGTTCAATGACGTTGGACCACAGATGATTCTTCCCTTACCTCTCAGAATGTAACAATCACAAACAGTCAGTCCACATCAGTCTTCTTAAAGATCCTTTATGGTATTGGATATTGGATACACACCCAGAAGTGAAATTGTGGAGCTTATCATCTCATATCTGTAAAATGATGTTTACTTACTTACTGCTAAACTAAGATATGATAAGCATGATGGGTGACTGTGGGCGTTCTTTAATAGACTCATAGAGATTGTCACTTTGTTTAATCGCATCCAATCGCATCCAGTCGTTCTAATATAGTTTATTTAAATCTAATCCAAGTTTATCTCCTATGCATATCAGTTTATTTTAATTTAATCCAATCCAGGTTAGCCCACATGAGTCCAATCAAGTCCATTCCAACCTAGTCTACCAATCCCGTCCAGCTAAATTTGATGAAGTCAGTCTGGTGTATTCCGGTCCGATCTAATTCAGCTTTACAGTGTAGTTGTATCGGAGCCAATCTAGTGATGTATTATTCGATCGTTCTTGGTCTTGAGACCGGTCTTTAGACCACTTTTTGAAGATCTTGGTCTCATCTCGGACTCAGTTGCATTTCTGCTAGGTCTTGTCCAGGTCTCAGACAAATAGGACTCTGGATTTTATTTCAAGTCTGGTCAAGACCATAACTGTGGGGACATCACTTAATTGCCTGTGCAAAAAAATGAATAAAGATAGTTAAGTTGATATCAGGTCCTCAGTGTTTGTTCGATTTTGTTTACTCATAGAAAACAAGGGGAAATTCCCACACATAGAATTAGCCTTTGTAATGCCTTTTGATTGTTTTATCTAGACATTTATCATAGTACACGTACACAAATATATACTGTATGGCAATAAAAGAGGTGAATGACGAGGAATTCTTTATATTTTTTGCGTGGGTGTTTTTATGGAAATGTGGATCTTACAGACCAATTCAAGGAGTGCCTATGGTGCATGTTCCACATTATATCTCAAGTGTGTCAACAGTGTGGGACTTGCACTGGTCTGGTCTTGATCTTAATTTGGTCTCGACCTCTCAAAATCCTGGTATTGTCTTGATCTTGATATACTCTGGTCTTGGTCACGACTTGGTCTTGGTTTAGGTGGTCCTCATTCAATCTAAACTTCTCCAGTCCAGTGAATTCCAATCACATTTCAGTATAGTCTAGTTTAGTCTAATTCATTCCAATCTAATCCAATTTCATCAAATCAGGACCAGTTTAATGCAATACAGTTAAGTCCAGTCCAATCCAGCATGATCAAATCAGTGCGTTTATATGGACAGTTTAATTCCCTTTTCATTCGGAATGAAATTCCTATTAAAAGTGATCTTGTAAACACCTCATTCAGAATGAAAATGGCCAATGCGATTGAAAATTCATTCCGATGTAAGGGGCTGGAATATTCCGTTTCTATTTCCGAATGAAAGAATTTCTCGCACTTGTATACACTCATTCCTCTTTAAGTTCATCCCGGTCTTTCTGCACATGCTCGTTTCCTTACCTTTCTGGCATGATGATGTATATAGCATGCGCATCACAAGATGGCAGTTTCTAAAACCAAGAGTGGTCCCGAGCGGTCTTCTATCTCCCTTCATCTTCTACCTCCCTTCTCCTCCTCAACAGACGAAGCATTAGCAGAACAAGGTTGTTGTCATACTGCTGCTTCAAGAATATAAGCAAAACAAACCCGAAAAAGGCACTAAGAACGGCGGCGTCAAGCATCTTGATATCTGGAGCGAGGACTACAGTGTTTTCTTCCGGTAAACGTAAACACGTAACATCTGCCCCACCCCCTATAAAATCAGAGACCTTCCCTGCCCCAAACCTTGCGTGGACCTGAATAAAGGTGATTAAAAGGCGATTAAACTGATCTCCCGTGTAAACCCTCATTCGGAATGGATATTTTTCATGTAAACTACCTGGAAAAACTTTAATTCCGAATGATTTCATTCAGATTTATTTCATTCCGAATGTGAAGCCATCATGTAACCGCACCCAATGTAGTTTAGTCCAGTCCATTCTTTTCCAGTCTGATCTGTAACATGATGTGATGCCAGGTGATTTCAAACATGATTGGGAAAAAACAGGTTGAAAATACAGCAAATGAACACCACCTTAAAAATATATTTGTAATTAAAAATCAATGTATTCTCATTCAATGGTTCGTATGATATCTTGCGCATTAGTGCCCCACAAATGACTTCACCTACTTAACCTACAGATACATAGGTTAGGTTTAGTAAGAGAAACATGTTGATTACCTGCTTTAAAATAACACCACTCAAAGTTCACATCTATCTCCTGGGGGAAAGTGCTATGTTTAACGACCCATCCACCACCTCAACCCGCCTCCTTATAGGGACCACTTCCTTCCCTACTCCCATCAGCGCACATGATTGCAGTCTTGCCAAAACCGCAGGTTATACACAAAGTACTGGCTCATGATTATATGGGTTATGTATCAATTTTTTTTGCATTACTTTAGAAAAACGTACAAACAGTGCATGAGAACAGCCTGTTAGAATTACTAAAATTAAGAAAATTCAGTAATAAGTTAAATGCACTGACCACGACAGACATTCCCTGACATATTGTGTAACAACATACAGCCTCTATAATATACAGTGTATAGATAGAGACAACTATGGAAATTAACCTGGGCATTAGTGTTTTTAATTGTCAAGGGATGCAGTGCTTCTTATTAGTGTAGATGGTGTTTATGCTTCTCAGTGTTAATGCAACAAGGTCGAGTGAGTCACAAGGAGACAGAGATAGACACAGACAACAACAACAACAACAACAACAACAATAAACCCAGATGAAGAACAAAAAAACCACCCACCTCCTCGCTTTCCTCATTCTCTGATCACTGTCTTGTCCTATAAATAACCCAGAGCTTTGTCTGGTGGTGTTAAATGTAGTGTTATTGCTCCAGGCTATCACACTCACTGTGAGCAAGGATCATTTAAGACAGCACAGGTGTAGGCTGCTGTGTGTGTATGGTGAGTGTGCACAGTCAGGACGTATGATTTAAGGGTTTTTCCAGAAAGCAATAATGCCTTCCAGACCAAACTGAAGCTAAAGAAACCAGCATTGCTACACACACACACACACTCACACACACACACACTCACACACACGTAAATACACACACCACATGGCTTTGTTTGGGGTTCTCGGTCATTTTAGCGCAGTGGAGTGGACTGCTTGGCAACTAGTGACGGATGAGCACACACATACACACAAGCGGACACATGTACACTGACCACTACAGGAGAGCCATCGGGGTTATGGTGCCCTCAGGTAGGGTTAATGACACGAAGAGCAACTGGTGCAACAGATGGCCCTCACTAAGTCATATGAGGGCCTCCGTTAGCAAGTGCCATGGCTATGACTGTCTATTATTTACTTATTCACGCCATTGCACACATTTACACACATATTCAGGCAGCATGGCCACTCCTGGACCCATTCTTTGTCTTCTGCCTGCCTCTCTTTTTCTGTAGATGGAAATACAAATTGTGGAGCATTTATGTTCCTTCAGTTAGGATCTTTGTATGAATAACAAAATGTTATGGTGAACCGAGACTATCAGCAGGAAGACTGATAAGACTAAGTCAGTATGGGACCTGCTGGTGTGCTTTATGCATGGTGGGGATCACGTGAAGAAAACGGTTGTATCCCTATTGAACCCTCTAGATCTTCCACCCTCTGAGCATTATGGATGTACCCTGTCATCAAGTTTCCATACCATATAGTTCACACAGCTGACTATACATAGCAGAGTCATTATTTGCCCTGAACAAAGAGACCAATCACTGTTCCTCTGCTGGAATAATGGTTCCCAGCATCACACTCTCTGTGTCAGTTTGATTGTGATAATTTCTTTAATCACAGCATTATTTCTGAAAACGCACAAAAGTTCTTAAACTACATATTGTTATAGGACCTGCATATGACAGTGGTCCCCAACCCCTGTGGCTTATGATGCCCCCCAAAAAAGCCTTGTCTGCTTGTAACCCCTTATCATTACATAAACATAACCTGACAGGTTGAGAACCATTGCTCTGTAATACAGGGCAACAAGAGTAGGTAATGCAGGATCTCAACCCAGCTGGTACTGTATGGTAATAGTATAAATGTTATAACCCGTTTGCAATTATTGAAATGACCAAGTCTTAAACAGAGAGCAGTAGCAGCTCACCCCTACCCCTAACCCTGTTATACGTTCTTCTTTGCAACATGGCTTCAGCTGTTTTCAGAAAAAAATATATTAAAAATTTCAAACTCTGTCCAAAAGTTGAATGTACCTTCAGCCCTTGTTCATGAAATCTTTTCCTCTTACCTTTTTTTACATTCGTTGGGCCGTCAATGAACAATCAGCAGTGAGCAGATACTTAGCAAATCTGTAATACAACCCTGACCCCTGCTGGGCATAATAGGCATTACAGCTTGCCCCGCCTTGGTTACAGAGGGTCACTGTCAACTTGATCATGAGACAAACAAGTGTGAAATCTTGAAATCTAATTCTGTTTTGCATTCTGGAAAATGTGATAAAGTCAGTGTGTATAGATGTTGGGGTATGTGCTATGGCAGCCCATTTCCACCAATGTGATGAAAAAAAAAATGGTTGTGTAATTTACTTTACTGAGAAACTTTCACAAAATAATGATTATCTCAAAATGATGAGAAGCTTTCTCAAAATGATGACTTAAGTATCTTAGAATTATGATATGGTATCTCAGTATAATAAGAAACAATACTAGCACATCATTTTGAGAGTTTCTCATTATTTTGAGATGCTGAGTTATTATCTGAGATATCAAGTCAAGATTTCAAGATATTGAGTCATTATTTTAAGACACTAACTCATTATTTTGAGATATCAAGTCATTATTTTGAAATGCTAAGTCTTTAATTTGAGATATCAAACCACTATTTTGAGATGCTGAGTCATTATTTTGAGACACTTACTCATTATTTTGAAATATCAAGTCATTATTTTGAGAAACTTTCTCATTACTTTTAAATACTAACTCATTCTTTTGAGATATTAAGTCTTTATTTTGAGAAGGTTTCTCATAATAGGACTTAAACGATCTTTTCTCATCACTCTGGCAGAAATGGGCTTTCATGTATTTCAAACACACATTTTGCAAATTTATGAGACAGTACTGCAACATTAAACATAAACTACACACTACTTTTGTTGCATAAAAGAGTTCTTTCAGAGGTTGAAAACAGCGTGGAAAATGTGAATAATGAAATCAATGATTAACGATTCACACTTGAAAGAATTCAAATTTAGTAAAAGTTGCAGTGCAGGTGCCACTGAAAACCAGGTCAGCATGTCTGTCATTTCCATCTAAATAAAATCATTGTTCCATAACACAATATGTGACAAAACATTTCAGGTCATATCATCAGGTCAGCATGTGCTTCATGTCGCCCACCTTACAACTTATATCATATTTCTGGGTATCATTGCCCCAGACTGGGACGTTTTAAGGAAATTGGAATAACTATTAGTCAGAGTCTGAGTCACAGCCTGTCTCAGTACACGCTGTTGATCATGTATGCATGGAAACGTTTTTTCCACTCGCAAAGAGGGACACAATAACAGAAAGAGAGAACACTAGATGGGGGCGGCAGTAGCTCAGTCCATAGGGACTTGGGTTGGGAACCGGAGGGTCGCCTGCTTGAGTCCCCGTCCAGACCAAAATATGGAGCGTGGACTGGTGGCTGGAGAGGTGCCAGTTCACCTCCTGGGCACTGCCGAGGTGCCCTTGAGCAAGGCACCGAACTCCCCAACCGCCCAGGGCGCCTCACCAAGGGCAGCCCCCTCACTCTGACATCCCTCTCCACTTTGTGCATGTATAGGTCCTGTTTGTGCATGTGTGTGTCTTTCAGACCTGTGTGTTAATGACAAGCAAGAGTGAAAACATTGAATTTCCCCTCAGGGGGATTAATAAAGTAAATAACCTTAAACCTTAGATTAACCAAAAGTGTACAGAACACAATGGAGATTAATTCTGTCTCCATTATTTATATCGGCAGCAGCGAGAGTCAAACTGGTCCAAACTGAGAGCCTGAAGAAAATTCATTATTATTAATGAATTTAAATATAATACAAAGTATAATAATAATAAAATATAATATAAAGCCTCTACTTCTGCAGCAGTCAGTTTGAATAAACAGATCATTGACACATTGAGAAATAGCTGATTTAAGTTGAATACAATAGACCAAACACAGATTTCAACCTCAATTGAAGACACAGCCAGGTGTTGAAGTTCAGATAAGAAATTATTAAACTGGAGCAAATGATCTATTGTGTGTCAGTGTCTTAAAGATCTTTAATTTCAAAAGTTTGAAAGAATATATTCATTTGAACACAAGTTTCATTGACTGATGGAAGTACACTGCTCAGAAAATGTTAACATTTAAATCACACATCAGGTCTTCATGAACAAATAATTCATGTTGAAAATATTTACTGATGTACATTGTATAATTTGTTGAGAACAGAATGACATAACAACAGTCAGTGGAAACCAAAATCATCAACCCACTGAGGGCTGGATTCCAAATTACATAAAAAAACTGAAATCACAGGCTAATCCAACTTGTGTCAATCTTACCACTGCAACTCATAACGTGTCTCAGTGGTGTGTATGGTGCCCGCGTCCCTGTATGCACTCCCAACGTCTGGGCATGCTCGGTCGGTGGATGGTGTCCTGGGGGATCTTCTCCCAGACCTGGATCAGGGCATCAGTGAGCTCCTGGACAGTCTGTGGCGGTACTTGGTGGCGGCAGATGCAGTGATACATAGTGTCCCAAAGGTGCCAAGTTGGATTTAGGTCAGGGGAACGAGAGAGCCAGTCAATGGCATCAATGCCTTCGTCATCCAGGAACTGCCTACACACTCTGGCCACGTGAGGCAAGCATTGTCCTGCACCAGGAGGAGCCCAGGGCCCACTGCACCAGAGTAACGTCTGACAATCAATCAATCAATCAATCAATTAATTTTATTCATAAAGCCCAATATCACAAATCACAATTGCCTCACAGGGCTTTACAGCATACGACTTCCTTCTGTCCTTAGGACCCTTGCAGTGGATAAGGATAAACTCCCCCAAAAAAAACCTTTAACGGGGGAAAAAAGATAGAAACCTCAGGAAGAGCAGCTGACAATCACTCTAAGGATATCATCCCGGTATAGGTCTTTGTGACCCTTCAAGGATATGCCTCCCCGGACAATTGTGTTAAAGCAAATGAGAAAAACGGTAACGCAATTCTGTTTTGGGTTAAGTTTAAGTTCACAGCTTACTTGTTTTATGCCAGTGAAGTGTAATGGAATTAATTTCAGCACCATGCACTTGTGACACCGCCACAAGGGTGAGAGGAGAGACATGTACAGGAAGGTTAGAAAATAGAACAGCCTACGAATATACTCTCATTGTGTCTTGCAGTGTCTCCCTCTCACCCCTGCTCCGTCTTGTTGCCACCTATTAGTTAACTGTATAAAAATATGGGGATTGACTCGCTAAAGAAGCCAACCCCAAGTGGCCATTCAAGATACTGCAGTTTTGGCTCTTTGTTGCTGGCCTCATTTTTCAGCCCTGGAGGTTGCTGCTTGCTTTTACACTGATATTTTTCATGCTCAGTACCACATCACGTAAGATTAGGCAGCTAAATTTGTTTACTTTTCTTTATTCGCTGTTTCAAACCACCAATTAATGCATGCATTCAGATTTCTCTTTTGAATTTTTTTGTAGCCTTGAAGTGACTGGTTCATCCATGTTAAATTACACCCAGAATCTGCTGCATTTCAAACACAACATCATATACATTGTACTTAAAAACTTGTTATACCCCCTTTCTTCAAGGTTTTGCTCCATCAATGAATACATTTGCACAACTCAGTGTTTTGTTTTGGGTTTTTTTGGTCCACTTTCTTTCACATTTACATTTTATAGTGCCAGAATGTTTGTTATATGCATCATATTCTAATCATTTAATAACCTAATAGGTCTTAATAGCTGTTTTGTTCTTAATACTGGATTGCTATATTGTTGAAATTTATTAATCATTTGCAGAAAAGTTGGTTTGTTTTCTGACCATTTTTTATGAATATGACGTTTTCTAAAAAAAAAAGAAAAAAAAAAAAGAGTTGTATCATAAACATGTTATTTCCAATCTTATCTTGACTAAAATACAGAAAACATTACATCAGACAAATTTATTTCAACATTTATCTTAAGTTTCTTTTTTACAAAGTTGGCAACAGCAATCCTAATATCCTGGTCTATACAGTGAAAAATAAATGAGAAATACTAATCCATTTTCAGCTTGAATCTTTCTAACACAAGATTTACAGATTCAATTCTATACAATATCTTGAACTTTCTTAAGTATGTTATTTGTATAGCATTATCAAAAATCTTCCATGTTTTTTCACATTGTATATCATGCGTTTCTTAGCGTTTAAAGATCCATTTTTTGTACCAGATCTGACTAGCAAGATAAAAGCAAGATCACACCTAAATAGAAACAAAAATATCTACAAACCCTGTAATTTTACCTGTACCTGTACCCTGAAATGTAATTTACTTGCCCTGTGGTAACTATTCAGTGAGATCCTTCCTGCCTCAGTGAGTGTTTATGATACCTGAAACTTCACTGTGCAAGGAGGTGGGAGGGAGAGCAGACACTTCGAGGCCAGGCTGAATTAACCTGGAAGTATGATGTGTAACAGTGTGGGTGTGGAACATTGCTAAACCCTGTCTTTCAACGGTAGAACACTGCAGTGAAAGTGCAGGGACATTTTAACCTGAGAGCTTCTCTTTATCAGTCAATACTGAGTTTGTCTTTAATTGGTCTAAAACTGTCTGATGCCATGACATTCTGTTACAGCGTAGAAGAGAGTGAAAGGGAATGGAAGATTGAGGAGGAGGAAGTGAGGAGACAAAGTGACCAGTAGAAGGGAGCAGGTCAACATTACTCAGTACAAGATGCACAAATGCCATACAGGTAATCAGAACATCATGACCTGCCGCAGGAAATGAAAGCAGAAATACAATTTTTAAGAACTATTTTCACCACTGAAATATGCCTTTGCAGATGAAAATTTTTCCAATCTCCTGCACATTCACAGCACCCACTTCATGCTGAGAAGCTGAGAATGGGAAAGAATCTTTAAGTGGGGATTCACACCCTCACTAAGGTTTGAAAACCCCAAAATGTCATTGTGTTCTAGCCACACTAGCATCATTGTAAAGACACCTGTGGTGCCCAAAAGATATATCATAATTAAATTTGGTGATCCTCTCACTCTCCCCTACATTACTCTAAAGTTCATGGTTTTCAGTGAAATGACTCTATTGGATGGACTGCCATAAAATTTGATGCAGACCTCAGGATGAACGGTAATAAGGTTGATAATCTTTCGACTTTCATCTAGTGCCATGGTCAAAATGCCGGGTCCATGTCATTGGTTCGACAGCCCATTGGTTCGACATCCCATTAGTCCGACTGTCCGTGGTGCTGAATGCGACCAGCTTGAGGCGAAGCAGGCTCACGGCTTATGAGTTTGTCACTTTCTTTTTCATTTTAACCCACACCATGATCTTTTCCTGACCCTAACCAAGTGGTTTTTGTGCCTAAACCTAACCAGACCTTAACCACAGGGCATCATGATGATTTCGGAATGGACTTTGGAAAAATGAGTTTAATATGGTCGGAACAATGGGATGTCGAACCAATGGGCTAATATGGTCGGAACAATGGGATGTCGAACCAATGGGCTGTCGAACCAATGGGCAGTTCCCAAAATGCCAAATTGTTCAAATTTTGATTTATCATTAAACTCTTGCTAAACACACAGAAACCTTAGCATGATTTTTTATGTATCTACTGCAGATAACAATGTAAATACATGGCTCATTTATGCCAAGATATTGAACAGTATAACAATTAGCTTACCTTTAAAGCCTAGTTATGAGTTAAATTTTAAAGCTACAGTAATGACTTTGGGCCCGTCCCAATACCCGCCCTTGGCCCTACCCCTAGATTTTCACGTTCCCGCAAGGGGTAGGGGTGTCCCAGTTCCTTTTTGCGTGTAGGGGTAGGGGTGTCCCAATTCCTTTTTGCGTGTAGGGGTAGGGGGCATAACGAGGGGTAGTAGGTATGAAACTAGCCCTTTGGAGTGAGGGATTTCAGATGCTGACTTGCCAGTGAGGGGTAGACGTTGCCATGGCTACCACCGAGTAAGAGACGGGGAAAAAGTTCATAAATGTACGTATAATTTCGCAAATAAACATGGCACTTTTGTAAAAACGTTTTTGAATAACTGTGTATTTGTGTAGAGAACAGTATAACAATTTTTTTTATTGCTATTCACGATGTCTAGATTGGAGTTGACAGAGAGCTAACAAGCTAGCTAAAGTAACCGTTGTCAGGTTGCTTATCTGGCACACTATCTGGCGTAAGTCATCTGTCCTGTTCTACAAAATTGTCGTATTTTTCACATTACAACAGCACACCAGCTATTATAACTATGCTGCCTCGTAATGTTAGCTGGTTAGCTAGCAGAAGTCCCCTGTCGAAAGAAGCATGATGAATACAGCAAATGCAATTGGTAGGATGAACTCAACTGGAGACTCCATTGTAGATGCCAGTTGGAAATGTAGATGGCTCGCAGCTTCCTGTTTAAAATAGTTACGTATGCGTGAACGTAACCAATACCGTGACGTAGTGAGCGGTGTCCCAATTCCTAGGGAAAGATTTCTACCCCTACCCTTCGTTGCTTCCTTTTGAGGCATTGGGATTGGGCCTTAATCTTGGTTAGAGGGGGTAGACAAAATAAAGGACCTGACTCCGGCTCCCTACTGACACCAGCAGAAGAACATACTAAAGGAAACCTAAATAGACTCAAACATGATTTATCTATATATTATTCCCCTCACCAAATGAAAATACAGGAGCAAAAAAAAGTAGGGAAAAAAGGTAATCGGAGGAATGTCCCATTTAATAATTATTTCCTTCATCCAACTTAAGGTAATTCCAGTGATGAACAAAGGTCCAATGTCCATTATTCAAAATGACAAAACAGGTACAAGGAAAAAACAATGCATTGCAAAAAAAGTAGAAAAATATCCTAAAAAAGGGAATCAAACTCACCGGGGTGGAATTTAAAAAAGAAAAGCAATGCGGTCCTACTTGTTTGTTGGCTCAGTCAGTTTGGTCAAGGAATCACCAAACACAAGAGTCCATTGAAGTTCATTCTCCTTCCAATGCAGGCTGTCCACTCTCCATTACCGTTCTGCTTTCCTCTTTGTCCAACAAAATGTAAAAAAAAAAAAAAAAAAAAAACCTTCCCGAACAATTACCTGCCCCTTTTTACCTCAACGGCCATGCCCCTTTACCTGTGTGCACCCAATTAAGTATAAAAGACATCTGCGCACACAAGATAAATTACTTATTTCCTCTGCTTTTAATATACTCATGACTTTCTTTTCTTTCTTTTATGGCTTGTTATGCCCCATCATAAAACAGTGTCAATTATGTAAAAAGAAAATGATTAAAAAAGGCATGCAGTAAATACTGCTAAAGTTTTATTTTTCTGATCTTTTTATCTTAAATCTGTGGATACTGCTGGAAGATGTGAATTTCCCTCGGGATGAATAAGGTATCTATCTATCTATCTATCTATCTATCTATCTATCTATATCTATCTATCTATCTATCTATCTATCTATCTATCTATCTATCTGTCTGGTCTGGCCGGTCTAAATGCATTCATACCCACCAACATCTGTATTCCTGTCCCACTGCTGATGGAGAGACGTGTGTCGCCAGTTAAAGCCATTCTTTTGTTCGCTGCTGATTCTGAGTCAGTGCAGTTTGTATTTCAATGCGTCCAGCACAGAGTTTTCCAAGAGTTTCAAGTTAAGATTATTCAGGGCCCGAGAGTACAAAGGAGTATGAGAGCTGGGACAAAGATTTAAGAAGGTGAGGGCAACAAAGCAGGGCATATGTCAAATGTGTGTCACGTAACTGTAAAAGCACCACCACAGGTTTCATAACATTTTACAAACTGGCTTAAGAGAGGATTTGATGTTCCAATGCACTGTAAAGATAAGGTGCCATCAGATATTATTGGACTGTGTTGCAGAGATACATCAAATTCAGTCAATGCTGTAATAACACAACTCTGCCAAATGGTGATGGTGTAGATCCATGAATGAGTTTCATCAGCGCTCTTCCTCAGGTAAGAACAACTCATTCCCTGTTGATTGATTCTTTATTGTGAACACTGGAGATTGATACGATACAAATCATTTCAGTTAAGATACAGCATACAGATTACAAGTTCACAATAAATTAACGACTTCTGATTTATACTGAAAATCTATTGAAAAAAATGTATATCAAGATTCTGGGTAACCATTTGATGTAAGCAAATTAAATCTGTATTTAAAGTATTTCATGAGAGAATTTACAGTATCTTTTAACATATGCGGACAGCAGTATGAAACCATCTTTGAGAAAACATCTTACAGAAAAAAATAAAAATGACTGAAATGCCATAGTTGAACAAAGAACTAACAACAATGACTACAGTGCTACGAAACAACAGGTACTAGAAAACCTCAGGCTGGAAAAACAAGTCAAAATAGGTTAAGTTAAACCTTCTAGGTTTCAGTTTTCTAGGAGAATAACTGATCTATATTTCATGACCTTAACTGCAAAGTACAAGACTGGCACTTATCTGATGTTGTAATGTTTATCTTATCTTGTTTGGGCATTTGTATGCATTGAATAATGAAGATGTCTGGTGCAGCAGTTTAAACATTTATACAATATTCTCTTTACTTAAAAATTTACTGTGTACGTACAAAAAATAGAGAATAATAGATCCTCTGCCCTCTATATAACCTCTATCTTTACCCAGTAATATTCAACTTGGACATGAAATAAATATCTTAACATATAAGACTTAATAGCTTTATCTAGAGCTTTCAACCACATATAGTCTTAATCTGATGTAGTAGATCTGTTGATGTTTATGTTAAGTTTTTGTTAAAGCTGATGGAGTTGATACAGTATTCATTAGTAGATTGATTCTATGTACTGGAGTGAAGAAAGTTAGATGTGTTGGAAAGCTCCAAAAGAAGCTAGCACTGTAAGTGGACCATCATCCCCCCCCACCCCCCACCCCCAACTTCTGTTTCTAACTTCACACTCAATGTTTACCTTTTTTAAAATCCCAGTAAAGAGAATCCTCTCAAAGAGCTCCTAACTTTGCCAGAAAAAAAATTAATAAGGTGTCCAGGCTTAGGAGTGATTTAGGAAAGCTCTAAGAGGAACTTTGAGCACGGAGGGGACAGAAACTTTTACGCTAATGAGGAGGTGTGGCTGACCCCATTGCTAGGTATGACGCATTCTTTGCAGATGTGATTGGTTGTCACAGACACGCCCTTTTGTGAGCCTGCAAGGTGTGGACACCCAGTGGAAATGAAATTAACTGCTGACTGTGAAAGTGTGGAAGGTTGGGACAGACCCAAGTAATCACTGCTGCACTGTTACATTTTTCCAGTTTTCCAAATATCTTAGTGTTGTGATCATTTAATTTCTGGTGTTATAGCGTTAGGTGGCAGATGTGTGTGTATCCCTAAGGGATCAGCCACACATATTATCCCTGCATTATCTAATCTGTAGCATTTCATTTTACTCACTGTTTTTCAGCTTTTGGAGACTATTTCCTTGACCTCTTTTAGTTTCCACCATTTCCTCCTCGGCTTAGCAAACTCTTAAGTCCTCCTCTCTGCTCCTAACAACTTTTTACCATAGGAGCTCTTTTAAAGTCTAAGATGCTCTGTGAATAACTTCTACCTTTACAAGGACCCAGTCTTAACTGTAAGGGGAATTCTAAGAAAATGTCACAATTCTAAGAATGTTCTTAGAATTTCATCACTAGGAGCAACTCTTTGTACTAGGAAGCTTTGCAAATATGGCCCCAGATATTACAAGAACCCTGCTGCTTTGTCTCATAAAACAAAGTTTGTCCCTGTCTCTGACATTTTTCTTTTCCTTGAGTAAAAAGGATTCTTCTATGGAGGAATGACAACCTCCTCTTGTTTTGTGCAATAAAGAATTATAACTGTTTTTTTCCAAATCTGTAAAAAGCAGAGTAGAGTCCGTTTCTTTGCTGATGATATTGTTTTTTACATTGAATATGGTCTAGTTATTACCAGAAGATTTCTTTGTGTTAAAATGCATCATATAACACCTTTAAACTGAACAATCTGTGTATAAAAGATAAACTAAATGCCACGGACACATCAGTATAATGATAGTCATGATCACAAGTATTAAAAACAGTTATTGTATGATATCCTGTACATAAACAGCACACAGTGCCATTTGGCAGCTTACATTAGGTGCAATAGTGTATCTGTACAAATGTGTTTCAGATCTACTCATTGATTAAATATTTAACATATTTGTGTCTATGTTTCAACAACACAGGCATTTACAAACTACAAAGCTTCAAGGGCACAAAATTAAAATTACATTTAAAATATGTACATCACATTTATGGAAAAAAAAATGGATTGAACGGGCTGTAGAGTTAGTTACAAACATAGCTGTATGTGTGTGTGTCTGTGTGTGTGTACATGCATGTGTATGTGCAAGCATGTAGATAGGAGTTATATTACATTCACAGTTGCAGAAGATAGGTGGGTTGGGAGAGAGAGCATGTTGGCCGTATCACCACTGACAGAAATGTTACAAACACTGAGAATTTCATGATAATTCCCAGGCACAGCAGATTAATTACTACTCTAACAGAATGTACCTGTTCTCTCGCTCTCTCTCTCTCGCACACACACATACACGTGTATACACACACATAGGATTGGGTCTATGAGCGGCAGCAGCCTGCGGTCCTCATTTCTTTGTTGACGTACTCCTGCAGTTGAAACTTTGGCTCATCTTGCTCCTTCATGGTCCTGTGCTTCAGTTCTCTAAGAAAAAAGACAAGATAAACATGAGGCTATGCTAACTCTGCTACCAGTAGGTGGCGACTGAGCAGAGCAGTATTGACACTGACCTGCAGTATTACAGAGTAGTACAATGGCATGTTCACTATTGTTACAATGTGTCATGGCCGTGGCTTTAAAATACTTCAAGTAATGTATCAGTGCATGTTTCAGACAAAGACTGAGCCCATTCATTCTACACTGAGGGCATGTTAAGCAGAATATCTTTTCAAATCAGGTTTTAGCTCAATAATGTGAAATTCCATGCAGCCAATTTTCCCTAAATTTCCATAACTTTTGAAAACTGATTTAAAGCTCTTTGGAAACTGGTTAAGACAGTTACTGTATCAATGTGTAGACATGCAGCTGCAGATAGCGAGATGGAATTCAAAACTGTAAATTTTTAATTGTATAGGTATTGCTGTCCTGCCATTGGCTTCAAAGAAGTGACTCAATAATTGTTTGACAAGTTGCTAAGTGTTTCATGACATATGAAAAAAGTTCCAAATATGAAATACAGCTCTACCCTGGATGTTTGCCTTAAGGGGCTGTGCACATGCTGCGTTTTTTGCGCCTAAAATTCATTGTCTTTAATGTAGACGCATGTAAGGCGTGGTCAAACGTCAGAGTGAGACAGACATAGCGCATATGTGTTCGCAAGCAGCTACTTTTCACTGTGCCATGGCTGCAGCCTGAGAAACTGAGTTCAAATTTTGGAACGCAGCAGTGCACACCACGTCACGTGACGAGGACCAACAAATCACAGCCGACAGACATTTTCATCTGTAAATATCGGTCGCTGATAAATATGGAGAAGTTGATTATTTTATTGCAGGGCTGCCAGAGCTTTACATCTGTCCCACAAATACTAGGCCTACACAGAAACAGTGCCTGGAAGAAGATCAGCTTTGCACTTAGGATTTCAGGTAAATAGGCTATGATACAGTGCTTGTTAAGGTTGCTTAGCAACCTAAAAATGCAACCTGCCACTGCGCTCTTGAAAGCTGGCACAGGAAAGACACAAGAGTAGCACCCAGCGTCTGACCTTGCGTTTTCCAGGCAGTTAAAGAAACGGCATGTGTACAGCCCCTGTAAGAGTGGTGCAGGAATGAGTTTGCATTTTTGAACTTCTGGTTCCCTCATCTCAAAGTCAATGGTTTTTTGAATGGGTTTTTGGTTAGAGGCCTGCAATAAGGTCTGTGGTTAACACAAGCTTAAGAGACTCTCACATTTTATTTCACAACACAAAATAAGTCAGTAAATACTGTCTTAAAAAGGAGGGTTGCTAGCAGAAGACAATAACACTCCAGAACGTCATCCTGCTTAACACAGCTTTACAGCCTTGTTGCAGTGGTGATACTGGGATCATGCAAATGTGGTGTAGTTCGTTTATGGCCTAAGGTTAGCGTTTTACTTCAGGCAGTTGGATACAGGCTTCAAAAATCTGCCACAAAGTTAATTTTCCACAATAATTCAAAATCCAGTGGAGAGATCCCATTGAGTTTTTGTCAAGGGAACCAGGGCAATGTTAACTTCTGGGCTGGTATACATACAATGGTCATCCCTGCACCATTAAATGTGAGTTATACAACCCCATAGACTGGCCACTAGGCCCAAAATTCAAAGTTGCCAAAGGTACAAAAATCTAAATTTGGTGAAAGTTGTATAAAATTATAGTTTGGCATTTTAGGAGATACAGTGGTTGACCTTCTTGTCCAAAGATCAGCTAAGATAAGATGACAAGATCCAAACCACTTTCATATCTGTCTATTAAATATGAAGCCACAGCCAGGAGGCCTCATAGAACTTTTCATTTTAAGTGACGTAAGGAGAAAGAAAGGGTGTCATACTGTATTTATCACAATTTCTATGTGACTCATGTTTTTACCTGTTTTTTAGTTGCTCTTACTTCGAGCAGTTGCATGTTTTATGCAAATTAAGCACTCTCAAAGTGAAATGAACCAAAACATGACAGGGTGTAAGTGTGACAGAGTGGAAGAGTGACAGATGAGAGGTGATGGAGAAGTTTGGAATAAGCAAAAAAAAAACAAAGGGAACAGAGAAAGAGAAAAGTAAAAACTGAAAAGGTGTTAACATGAACTGGAAGACAGCAACAAAAAAGGAGCTGGTCTCAGATTCTGTATCTGCATGGTGCTGTGTGCCAGACTGTCATGCTATTCCTGGCAACACCCCACAATGCCAGCCTGTTACCATAACGAGGCTATAAATGTAAAACTACTCCCACACAAACTGTCCGACACTACACATTTAAGTGAGACACAGTGAAAATAGCATCCTCATTATTAAGAAACAAAAGACAGGCAGAGCTATTTTGTGTTGCTGTCAAGACAAACTTTCTGTTGAGATACTGATCTCATATTAACAGCTGAATTTTTAATGCATGTCCTTGTCTAATTGAACATTTAAGTCTGACATTTTCCATTATCACACCATGGCCGTAGGGAACAAATGCTAATGTATGTCAAAAAATAAATCTTAATAACCCTCCTCTCCCCTATAATTATCACACTGCTCTTGTTTTTTAAAGATAAGAGCATCGGCTATGTTGCTCTCAGCTTTTAAACTTCATCATACTCTATGTGGTAGGTGTTGCAAAAGTCCTCCATGTGCGCCTGCCCTCCATTAGCAATGCAGCGCTTTTGAATCTGAATATAAAAGACTTCAAATGGTTTTACGCAGAAATGTAATGCCTGCTCAGAAGTCACAAGGCTAGAGCAACACTGCAGCAGTAGTTCAGCTGATCAGACCTCTACAATGGTCCCCCTGTGCAACGTGGAGGGCACTTCATCATGATTTTGCTATTGAAAGGGTACCCTCGAGGGCAAGGTATCACAATTTTACTACTGTAAGGGCACCCTAGGGGGCAATGTATCACATTTTCTCCAATGGAGCATCCTAGAAGGCACTTCAATATGCTGTCTCTGCTGGAAGGGCAACCTGTAGGGTATTGTGTCACACTTTCTTCACTCGAAGGGCACCCTAAAGGGCACTTCATCATGCTTTCTCCACTAGAAGGGCACCCTATAGGACACTTCATCAAGCTTTTTCATTGGAAGGGGACCCTAAAGGGCACTTCATCACGCTTTCCCCACTAGAAGGGCACCCTAAAGGGCACTTCATCACGTTTTCCCCACTAGAAGGACATCGTAGAGGGCATTTCATCATGATTTGGCTACGGAAAGGCCACCCTAGAAAGAACTTTATCATGCTTTCTCCACTGCAAGGGCATTGTAGACAGCACCTCATCACAATTTCACTATGGAAAGTGCACCCTAGAGGGCAATGTATGAAATTTTCTCCAGTAGCAGGGCACCATTCAAGGCACTTCATCACACTTTCTCCAACAGAGGGGCATCCTAGGGGGCACTTCATCACAATTTCACTACTGAAAGGGCACCCTAGCTTCTCTAACTCTGCCAGGACGCCGACGTCCTCGCTCCCCTCCTCCTCTGTTAAATGGTATCTCCCAGACGCACTACATCATCAAACCATGTGATGTTTGGTATTGCCGGATTCAGGAAGCTCTCGACTTTTCAAAAATAACATCGTTTTTCTTTTATTTACTATGTATTTCGCACCAGAGCAGACTAAACACACAAAGTCCAAAATCACGATGAGTGGTGACAAGTCATGTCATGCCATTTTTTGCGACGGGTAAAGTTAAAGGATTACACGCGAC
The DNA here is from genome assembly GCF_006386435.1 of Epinephelus moara. Classification (NCBI taxonomy): domain Eukaryota; kingdom Metazoa; phylum Chordata; class Actinopteri; order Perciformes; family Serranidae; genus Epinephelus; species Epinephelus moara. Next base: position 27,572,807 of record NC_065518.1, on the reverse strand, counting down.
CTTATGTGGAGCCGTTAGCAGAGACTTAGCTGGTTTATAAAAGGTAAGAGTCTCACTCCTACCACTATTTTTGGCTGAGATATGCCATCTAGAAAGTGGGATCATAACTTTCACGTTTAATGTGGCTTTATTCTGGTGATGTTTTATGGTGTTCCTGTGTCAAAAACAAGATCAGCTATCATAATCACACCTGATTTCAATCATTACAATGTTAGAAGCTGGCTGAGTGTTGTTTGATCACTGACAGTACTGTTTTGAAGCAGAGTGATCGTCTTTTGGAGCTCCGGTGCATCTTTTCATGGAAAAAACACTGTAGAATGGTCATACTTTGAGCAATCTTCTTCAAATTTAAAATAAATATTCACTGATAGTGTGCCTACAGCCCCACAGTGCCATTTACCTGCTCAGATGAAGCCACAGACAGTTATTCATCCTGAAAAACATTTTTTCTTTTATTTTAGGCAAAATCCTCAACTTTTTACTCACTTCACAGGCCCATTACTCTCAACTCAACTCAACTCAACTCAAACTTTATTTATAAAGCACATTTAAAACAACCAAGGTTGACCAAAGTGCTGAACAGGTCAATAGAAATAAACAAGCAAATACAATGAGGTACCTAATAGTACACCACAATAATAACCATAAGATACATAAAATACAATACAATAAAATAAAATACAAGAGTTATAAAATAAGATCAAAATAAGCTAAAATGTTTGGGTGTCCAGCTCAACCTGAGTTAAAAGCCTGAGAGAAGAAGTGGGTTTTAAGAAAAGACTTAAAAACCTCTAGGGTCTGGGCAGACCTAATGTGCAGGGGCAGGCTATTCCAGAGCCTAGGGGCAGCCGCCCCAAAGGCTCTGTCGCCTCTGGTCTTCAGCCTAGTCCTAGGAGTAGCCAGTAATAGCTGACTGGCTGATCTCAAGGCTCTGGAGGGAGCATGAAAGTGCAGGAGTTCGGTTAAATAAGGGGGTGCCAGCCCATTTAGGGCTTTAAAAACAATCAATAAAATCTTAAAATCAATTCTAAAACGCACTGGAAGCCAGTGGAGCGAGGCCAAGATTGGTGTGATGTGATCGTGTTTACGCTTTCCAGTGAGGAGGCGGGCTGCTGCGTTCTGGACAAGCTGTAGACGGTGTAGCAGTGACTGGTCAATACCGACATAAAGCGAGTTACAGTAGTCCAGACGTGAGGTTATAAAAGCATGGATTACCCTCTCTAGATTCTGGGGGGAGAGATAGCCCTTTACTTTAGCTAAAAGCCTGAGTTGATAAAAGCTGGTTTGTATTACTGATCTAACTTGTTTATCGAATTTAAAAGCACTGTCAAAGGTCACACCGAGATTTTTAACAGAGGAACGGATGTTAGGAGTGAAGGGGCCCAGAAAATCAGCAGAGTAATCGGAGGGGTCACATCCAAACATAATGATCTCTGTTTTATCCTCATTGAGATTTAAAAAGTTAGTGTCCATCCAGGATTTGACATCTTTTAAACATTCTAGCAGTGGCTGTACAGAATCCTTGCTAATGGATTTAAGGGGCAGATAGATCTGTACATCATCTGCAAAACAGTGAAAAGGTATGTTGTGTTTCTTAAAAATCAACCCTAATGGCAGCATGTACAGCAAGAAGAGGATGGGGCCCAAAATGGAGCCTTGGGGGACACCGCAGGTGAGAGGAGCCGTAGCTGAGTTGAATTCCCCTAAGTTAACTGAGAAGCTCCGATCAGTGAGGTAGGACTGAAACCATAGAAGGGCAGTACCTGTGATACCCACCCACTGTTCCAGGCGAGACAGGAGGATCCTATGATCTACGGTATCAAAGGCTGCTGACAGGTCAAGCAGCACCAGAACAGCAGAGTTACATGAATCAACAGTTGACAAAAGATCGTTAAAAACCCTCAAAAGTGCTGTTTCAGTGCTGTGATGTGGTTTAAAGCCAGACTGGAACTTTTCATACATGTCATGGGCCACTAGGAATGATTGCAGCTGAGTAAAGACCACTTTCTCCAAAACCTTGGACAAAAATGGTAATTTGGAGATTGGTCTGTAGTTTGACAGGAGAGAGGGGTCCAGGTTTTTCTTTTTTATAAGGGGCTGCACTACAGCATGTTTGAGAGCAGCTGGAACACACCCTGAGCTAAGGCAGGTATTTATGACAGCAAGAACAGTGGACCCCACAGTACCAAAAACATCTTTGAAGAGGCGAGAGGGAATGCTGTCAGAGGGACAGTTAGTCGGCCGCAGATGCTTAACTATATCTGATAGTGAGGAGAGAGATACTGGCTCAAACTGGTCAAAGACAGCAGGTAAAGGAGGCACAGTGGGGTCAGGACCAGGGGCAGTGAGAGTGGAAGCAACTGGCCTAAGGGCAGAAATTTTTTCAATAAAAAATTTAAGAAAGCTCTCACAGAGAGTGGGCGATGGCACGACTGGAGAGTTATCGCACGGGTTTACAAGGGAGTTAAAAATGCTGAACAGAACCTGGGGCTTATGACTGTTATTGGAGACAATATTTGATATATACTCCATTTTGGCAGCTTTAACGACTCGCTGGTAGGCTGATAAACATTCACGTAAAGCTTCTTTGGAGACGTGGAGCTTATCTTTTTTCCACTTCCTCTCAGCACGCCGACATGAACGTCTGAGAGAACGTGTGGAGTCATTTAACCATGGCTCAAAAAATGCTTTAGAGCGCTTAAATCTGAAAGGGGCAACAGAGTCCAGGATATCAGTGCATGTAAAATTAAAAACACTTAAAAGCTCTTCGGCATTAAGACCATGATTGACATCCGGAGTGCTAAACATGTTTACGTCGGCATACATGGCAGAGAATTGTGATGCAGTTTGAGGGTTCAACATGCGCAGGCGGCGTGAGGGAGCACGGGTTACAGTCCGCGAACAGGGGACTGAAACGGTAAATAAAACAGGCAGATGGTCAGAAATACATGCTGTTTCACATATCTCATTTACACTCACAGATAACCCATGTGATAGCACAAGATCTAAGGTGTGACCCTTCTCATGAGTCGGGCTGGTCACAGACTGAATGAGATTAAAAGAAGCGATGAGGTTTGAAAAATCACTGACCAGAGGTCTGGATTCACAACACACATGGACATTAAAATCGCCAGAAATTAAAAAGTGGTCATACTTCACAGTAACCTCTGATAGAAAATCGGCAAAGTCATTAATAAAGTCCTTATTAAATTTAGGAGGACGATATACAACTGCAAACATGACAGGAGGGGACAGGTTTAGCTCAAACAGTTGCAGCTCAAAACTGGAATAATTGTCAAATAGAATTTGACGACATTCAAAGCTGGATTTGAACACAGAGGCTAGACCTCCACCTCTGCCGGTGGTCCGAGGGGAACTGAGAAATAAGCAGTCAGGAGGAAGGAGTTCAGAGAACGGTGTACACTCACCAGCCTGAAGCCAAGTCTCCGTCAGGAGCAGAAAATCCAGATCACGAGAGGTGAAAAAGTCTTTTAACAAGAAAGTCTTGTTTGCTAGCGATCTAGCATTAATCAGGGCAATACGGAGAGTAAGCTCCTCAGTGGCTGAAGTGGCTGAAGCTGAGACACGAGCCAGCGGGCGAAGGATCCCATGGTCCACACCACCTCTGCGGGCTCGCAACCGGCGGGGCAGAGCAATGGTCTCTATAGGGAAAATGACCGGTGGAAGTGGCAGTGATAGCTGGGGCCTGTGGGGGGTGGTGGCGGGGGAAATAGTGCTGTGAGCAGTTGGTGTTGTTGGCGTAGAAGAAGTAGACTCCGGTGAGGGGGTGTGGCAGGTAAACAGTCAGTCGCGTGGAGCATACTGGACAGCGTGGCGAATGTTTGCTGTTAGCATCTGGCTGCCCAGCCTGTTTGGGTGGACACCGTCGGGCTTGTAAAAGGAGGGACGGTTCCAAAACAGGTTAAAATTGTCGATAAAACCAAAGTTAAGAGCTTTGCAGGTGGACTGTAACCAGGTGTTGAGGTACAGGAGTCTTGAAAAACGCCCTGCTCCGAGGGTGTGTACTGGGAGAGGACCGCTGATAAATACAGACTTTCCGGTGTCATTTAAAAATCTAAAAAGGGCATTAAAATCCTTTTTAGTCAGCTCAGACTGCTGTCGAGATGCGTCATTGCATCCCACATGGATCAAGACCTGTCTCTGTATCACCTAGAGTGTTTCTGACACTTTCACAAGAAACTTTAGGGAGTTTTCTTTCTGGCAAGACCTCATGCATGCATGTAGTCAGAGCGGTTCACAAGCTAGAGTCTTTTTAATTTGTGTATGTCATTTTTTTGCTACAAAATGGGGGTGGAGTGCAAGAGGCTAGAAAGAACTTTATCATGCTCTCTCCACTGGAAGGGGACCCTAAAGGGCACCTCGTCATGCTTTCTCCACTAGAAGGGCACCCTAGAGGGTACTTCATCATGCTTTCTCCACTGGAAAGGCACCCCAAAAGGCACCTCATCATGCTTTCCCCACAAGAAGAACATCGTAGAGGGCACTTCATCATGAGTTCACTACTGAAAGGGCACCCTAGAAAGAACTTTATCATGCTGTCTCCACTGGCAGGGCATTGTAGACAGCACCTTATCACAATTTCAATTGTCAAATGTTCTCCAATAGAGGGGCACCCTTTAAGACACTTCATCACACTTTCTCCACTAGAGGGGCATCCTAGGGGGCACCTCATCACAATTTCGCTATTTAAAGGGCACCCTTGAGGGCGATGTAACACATTTTCTCCAATGGAAGGGCACCCTAGAGGGCCCTTTATCATGTTTTCTCAATTTAGGGGAACCTAGAGGACACTTTGTCACATTTTCTTTACTGGAAGGGCACCCAAGAGGGCACTTCATGTGGAGTGAGGTGAGGTATGGTGTGATTACTTCATGTTTTACTTACGTGATAAAACCATTGAAATGTTTATCTGTGGTGCGCTAAAAGTAGCAAAAGTATAGAATTGTCATACTGACTCAGAAATGTTACATATCAATATCTAAAGTTCGCAAATATTGGTCTACATTAGCCACAATAAGCTACTGGTTGAGCAAAATCAGGTAAGACTATAGGGGTGTACTGAACACAGAAAGAGCGTGCTTTAATGCTCAAATGTTTGTAAGAGGAGAATTGTATAACTGCTTCTGTAAAAAGTAGCATATTCTTTAACACAATGCTTTTTGTCCATGGATCATGTAACACCAGAGCTAGTGACGTACAGGGGACAGTACTGTTCCAGTTCTCATCACATAGATGTTAGATATTTAGAAACTTTGTGTGCTTCACTATTGTGTGTTTCTTCATACTGTGGTGTGGTGTTGTGTGTTTGTGACTCACTTGGCCACAGCAGTGAAGGCCAGCTCCACATTCAGTCCAGATTTAGCACTTGTCTCCATGAAGGGTACTCCAAACTCCTGCACAGAGAAACATTTGTTATTAGGTGTGAGTGTTTGTGATTTGGACTTGGTACTCCCGTATGTCTTGTCTCTCACAGAAAAATTAGGTTCAAGATTCATTTTCGGTTGAGGAGTGGAGGATTAAAGTACCAGGAGAGAGATGAGAGGGTTGCTGATCAATACTAATAATTCATCACTAATTTTTAAGGTGCTGAGATCTCCGGCTTTCAAATATTAATTTTCTCCCCTCTTTGTTGTAGCCTGTATGAAAGAAAATGAACACAGTGCGTAGTCGATGAAAGGTGCTCCCAGGTATCGTAATCTCATTCTGTGTATGTGTGTACATGTCAATATTCTCACCATGAGTGTCTCTACCTTGACAGCTGCAGTGCTCCCTACCACTTCTGCTCGTATTTACTCTAACACGCCTCTCAGAGCTTATCTGAGCGAAACGGCCTGGAAAATTAAGTTAGCAAGCCCCCGTCATTTATTCCAAACAATAACAACATTATGCGCCTCCATGAATACGTAATTACACACACTAATCAAGACACAGCAGCTACATGGGGGGGGGGGAGTTTTGGGGTCCACGTGGCTGTGTGGGCAGAGCACAGCTTGTCTTTTATCCTTGTTACATGTGTCAAATTGAATACGGGTGTGTTTGTGTGTGTCATGAAGCTCACCTTTGCCAGTTTCTCTCCCTCCTCTCGCTTCACCATCCTGTCATGTGTGGAGTCAACCTGGAGCACATTGGACACACAATATTAAATTAGAAACTGTCGCTCACATTAAGCCCTGGCTGTCACAGTGTCTGGAGAGCGGTTAATGAGGGAATTCACAGCGGTTTGTTGTCCATGTTTGACAAACGCAGGGCCACATTAGGCTACTTTTCCTGTCTTTGGCATTCATTTCAATGCATAATTATTTTCCATTGTTACCAGTTATTTCTGTTTCCCAGCTGCTTTAACATTGTTTGTAATTTTTGGCTCTGGTTTCATGACCACCACTTCTCTGGAAAAAAATACAAGCATGGATATGTCTTGTAATGTCACAGAAAAAAGATGTTAATTAAAAGCTTTTCACGTTTACTTAAAGCAGCGGAGCTCCATAACAAGCTAAACACAACACCTGCCATTTTATTGCCTAGAATGTTGCTATGGCTAACTAGCAAAAAGTTGCCTATTACCCCTTTCACCAGACATGGAGCAAGAAGAAATTATTCTGTAGTCTTGTTACTTGCTACCTGAAGAATATAAGGTAGCCATAGTCAATATTCTGTCTCTGTTTTGGTCTCCACCAACCTACTAACTTTGTCCATCTTCTGTTTGATGTTGGGCAGGTAGTGTAACATCAGTTAACAGAATCTTTCATTAAAAAAAAACAAACAGCTGTGTCTGGAAACAATTTAGAGAGCAGGGCCTGTAAGCCATAAACCAAATTAACTAAAAGGGGCTACAATTTTTAAAGTTGATACAGCTGAAATGTTAGCAAACATTGCCTATTTCCACATCCAGTAGCTTCAGAGCAAGAGCATTCATTTTTAGCCCTTTAGTTTTGTTTTAGTTCTGTTTTTTCCTCGGATCACTTGCTGTATTGCAGTGAACAAATCCCCTGCACCCCCAAAAGCTTTTTCCATATAGACCACCATTAAAAAAGATGGTTGTAAAACTGTTAACAGGACATGCTGAACTGCAAACAAGGTCAATTATGATTTTTTTTCTATCATATGTTTTGATCCATGGAGGTTTTATATTGGTAAACCTTTTTTCTACCAAGAGAAGCATTTTAAAAATCTGTGATGTCTTCACAATGAGTGCGTTTACATGGACAGTTTAGCTCCCTTTTCATTTGGAATGAAAGTTCATTCCTATTAAAAGTGATCTTGTAAACACCTCATTCAGAATGAAAATGGCCAATGCGATTAAAAATTCATTCCGATGTAAGGGGCTGGAATATCCCGTTCCTAGTTCCGAATGAAAGAATTTCTCGCACTTGTATACACTCATTCCTCTTTAAGTTCATTCCAGTCTTTCTGCGCATGCTCGTTTCCTTGCCCTTCTGGCGTGATGATGTATATAGCACGCATAGCAATGGGCTGAGATAGAGCAGTCGGACTCGTTGCATTAACTGGTTTCCATTCGCCACAGCACGGTCTTCTATCTCCCTTCTTCGACCTTCTACCTCTCTTCCTCCTCAACAGATGAAGCATTAGCAGAACAAGGTTGCTGTCGTACTGCTGCTTCAAGAATATAAGCAAAACAAGCCAGAAAAAGGCACTAAGAACGGCGTCATCAAGCATCTTGTTATCTGGAATAAGGACTACAGTGTTTTTTTCCGGTAAACATAAACACACATAAACATAAACATCCACCCCACCCCCTATCCAATCAGAAACCTTCCCTGCCCCAAACCTGGCTTTTTCTAGCCGTCTTAAAGGGACATTCCACCCCAAAATCAAAAATACATATTTTTCCTCTCACTCTTAGTGCTATTTATGAATGTAGATTGTTTTGGTGTGAGTTGCCGAGTGTTGGAGATATCGGCAGTTTAAGAGCAGTAAGAGCCTTTTGTCTGCAGCTCTATATCAACATCTCACTGTGGCTGTTTCTGCTTTTACTCTTCCTCCCTGTTGTTTTAGTAGATTTGTCTTTGTTTAAGAGAAACTGCTACTAAAGATCTGCTTATTCAGTGATAGACATTATTTCATTTCCTATAGATTCTTCACAGTAAAAGTCCCCTGTTATTTTGTTATGTAAAAACTTTTATTGTGAAGCAGCAAAATAAGGAAATCTTGAATTTTCGAGCAGCAACTTCATGCAACTTGTTATACTGCTGATGGTGAACATGACACAGTAAAAAAAAAACTTCTGTTAGAAGCTACAATAGTACTGAGAGCTGAACACACAGACTTTTAAAAACGCCTTTCTCTCTGGTCTCCTGCTGACAGAGGTGGGGAGAGTCTCGCATCACACACAGCTTATTCGAGAGGGAGAAGTGGGGTTGTCAGGTGTTGGCTGTGGTTGGAACCGAGGTCGATGAGCACAAGAAGAGTAAACCAAAACAGTGCAGTTGAAAATTGAAAACTTAAAGTTGCTAAACTCCAAAGACCTGAGTGGAACTGGGTGATAATTCTCTGTGGGTGGGCTTTGCTCCATCACACAGTCATTTGGTACATTGTTAACATGAAATGTCATAGATTAGTTAAGCTTTGACATTTTGATCTAATTGTTACCTTTCTAACAAGATGGCCAATCTGTTAAGATGACTATTAAACTATACCAAGACATGTGGGACATTTCAAAATCCAGTCTGCAATACACATAAAGTACATCCTTCCCCTGCTTCCAGACATCCGGAAATCCGTCCTTACACTCCAGCTCCCTCTATGATCCCTCCCTCCCTCTATGAGTCCATCTGTCCATCCATCTCCCTGTGTTGGCAACAAGGTCTCACCTTGTTGCCCAGCAGCATGACGACCACGTCCTGCTGGGCGTACTCATGGATCTCTGTCAGCCATGCCTGGAGATGGAAAAAGAGCACAGAGTGGTGAGGAAATCCAAAACGGGAAAGGAAAGAAGGGAAAGGGGAGAGTAGAGAGGAGATTGGCCTGATACATGGGAGGGATAGGAGATAGATAGTGGTGACAGAGGAGATGGATGGATCCACAGCGAATGAGAGAGGGAGAAAGACAAAAGATTCATTTATTGTTCACTGGCTGCAGTCCATCTTGTCCTCCCCACCTCCCTCTAGATTCACGCTTCTTCCCTCCTCCTGCATCTATATCCATCCATCTTCTTCCAATTGCAGGCCAGTAGTTTCTCGGCTCTCTGTTACCTGCCTTGCTTAAAAAGCACTTAATGTCTCTGGGGGTCTTTGATACTCTGATACTCTCCTCGTATGCACTTTCCTCAGAGATCTCGCCTTACAGCGTAGGGTTACTACAGCACTCGTGCAGCACATGGAAATAGAAGAGTGTTTACATCCCACTTTCAGACAACTTTTATGCAAACTTTTGAAATGCCCAGTGATAAGTAATGTCACTGGGCAGCAAAGAAACCTTCTTACACAAGATGATGAATGTAGCCGAGGGGAAAAAAACAATACATAAATAAACAAACAGAGAAAGAGAGGGTTTGCAGTCCTTCCAGACTAGTCTTCCAGACTTGTCCAGACTAGTATTGGAAAAGTCAGTCTTTACTGTCAGCTAATATTTTATTCAATTTCATCCATAGAAAACAAAAACAAATAAATGCACTTGGCAATATTCCAGTACACTGACTAAAGTTAATACAGTCACGACAGGCTCTGTGTGTATGTGGGAACAAGATGTAGATGTGACATTTTTGGACGGCTGTGATGGACAGATATTGTGCATAAACAATACTTACTACACAATGAGCAATCAATCTGATACTATTGGTTGATATAAGCTTATTACAGATTTAACAAATATTGTTGAAGCTGTCAATTCTTCAACTTTTTGAACTGCTGTTCTTGGCCCCCTTGCCACACTATGTCCCACTGTTTATGCTTACAACCCTGCCCACACTACTTCCTGTCTGGCCTGCTCTTTGCAGCATCACACGAGTAAGTTTCATTTGGCCAAATGTGGTCTGACTGCATCTTCAGGCTGGGGTTCGGACCAATTTTTGCTTTGCAGCAGCTGGGCCAACGCAGAGAGCTCCAACAAAACAATGCATAAAAGATGAACATTGCTGGACTTTTGCTGCCACGTTGCTACGAGCTGGCAGGGGAGATTACTTCGTAACATGAACGCTGTATTCTCACCTTGTGATCATCAGGACAAAAGATAAAATAGGTGTCACAGTAATAACTTTCCACCATTGTACAGTGTAAAATCACAAAGTTAATTTTGACGACTGCTCTGAGGGCCCTATCTTACACCCAGTGCTAGGCCACACAGCACAGCGCAACTTCCATTGCTAGTTTCAGACCAATGCAGTTGTCATTTTCAAGGCCAGCATCCACATTGTGTAAGTACTTGCACCCATCTGTGCACCCATGGGCATCTATTGTCTTAAAATGAGGTGTGATTAGGGGGCTGCCTTGTTCAGGCGCCCCGAGCGGTTGGGTGTTCAGTGCCTTGCTCAAGGAGGTGAACTGACACCTCTCCAGCTACCAGTTCACGCTCCATATTTGGTCCTGATGGGGACTCACCTACACAGGTGAGTTCACCATGATCACTCTAACTGTTTCACACAGAGACGTACAGATGGGTTGTGGGTGAAATAATACATCACCAATAAGGAAAATATTTGTTCCATTTTGTAAATGTGAACATAGCAGAGACCAGAGCAGAGTTGCTGTCTGACTCCCCATTAAGAAAGAGGCTGTGCACATTTACACACGAGGAGCAGGGTAATGTTATTTTGTTTATTATTATTTCAGAAGCCAAAGTGTTGTTCAAGTTTATCACTAAAGTTTTTAGCTTTGCTGCTGAAATTTTCCACAATGTGAACTGCATTACTCTCAGCAGAAAACCGCTCGCCTCTCCCATTTACCAAATGTGCCATGTGAAGAGCAACGCACCAGGTGCAGGCACACCTGGCTTTTAAAGGGAATGGGAGATGACATTGTTTGAATTCATCTTATGCCCAAAACACACACACACCACAAGTTAAAAGTGGATATGCTCTAAATGCAGTTGTGCCATGCACTTTCGTAAATGAGCAACTCATGAGAATATGCTGAGTAAAAAGGGTTGGTAAAATAAGCTTTAGCTTCAGCCTACAGCTTTTCGGTCTAAATTCTTTGTTTTCCTTTTTATTTTGTTTATTTGTGTATTTCTTTTAATTTAATGCCTTGATGTTATTTATTCTTTATTATGTGCATTACTCTTGGAAAGTTGTTAACAAGGACTGAAACAAATTACCACTACTACTACAACCATGTGCTATAGATCATTTAAATAGGGCCCTAAGTGTAAAAGCCTCTATAATGAACTCTAAAACTTTCCACCAGACCGATAAAATTCATTAAAGTTATAATTTGCTTAATTCAGTTAAGAATACAAAAAGTGAAAGGCCTGAGTATATTTGGGGAAAAAAACTCTTTTGGTTTCTACCAGAAACAGCATTTACATCTTATTTATTTAGCTGCGATCCCCCACAGAAAACATGCAGTTTAAAACTGTGCCCTTGTCTTGTGAAAATGACCATATGTCAATAGTGAAATATGATTATTAATGCACGCTACAGTCATTTACATTAACACCGAGTAGCTGCCCTACTTTCATGTTTCAAATTAGCCTCGATGATTATGGAAATAATTTCAGTTATGGTAATTACTGTCCCTTAACATTCTCAGAGCAGATACTGTATTGTGTGTGTGTGTGTGTGTGTGTGTGTGTGTGTGTGTGTGTGTGTGTGTGTGTGTGTGATTAAATCTAAATTCAATTTTACACTCACCTGTTAAACATTACAACATCCCTGAAAAGTTGTCATTTTTTGGCAGTAAAAGGGATTTTCAGATAGTGAAGATACTAAATAATGAGCCACAGAGGATGACAGGATTTGTATTAACGTTCTAGCCGGCCTAATTTTTTTGTTCACAGGATATAACTTAGGACGGAGATTCAGCTACTAAGCCTGGATAAGAGGAAGTGGAAGATGGAGGTAGGTGTAAAAAAATGGAGAGCTTATGCAACAGTGAAGTTGCAAGGTTCAAGGTTGTGTTAGAGTACCTCTGTTGTTTGAGAGAGGAGAACAGGAAGGTTGAGCTGTTTTGACAGAGCACAATGGGCCTGTTTTCATCAGGTTCATCATTTCATTATTGTGAATGTGGCAAAAAGTTGTCCTTCACAAAAATGTATCAAACTTTTTTTGGATGTTTTTCCTTGAGATCACTTAACCGTCTTTGTAAGAAAGTCACACTTGACATTCTATTCAGCTGTGTTTGCTTTATAGACACATGAGTTTTCACATGGGAATGTGAAGTTCACTTTTTTACCCTTCATGCTATCACTTAACTTCTTTAAACAAAAGGTTATATTGGATTATTAAGGCTGGTACACACAATTTGAAAAACAGGGAGTAGAACTGGGCTTATGATGTAAATGACAAGTAGGTAGAGGTCCTATCACTGATAATTTAGCTAAAGCAGTGGAGTGAAGTGACATAAACCACTTTGTTTCCAATAGAGATGCAGATATCTTTGGATCTCCAAATAAAAAGCAACAAATGCAATGCACAACAACAATGAATTAAAAAAAAAAAAAAATGTACGGGCTCTGATATCTCAAAGCCATTAAAGCCTCTAACTTCACAAACCGATGCAGGTAGTAGCAGTAATGAATGATGTGGACGAGTCATTATTGTAAGTTTTAACCATGTAATCAGGCATTTTTCTAGCAGTCTTAAAGGGACAGTCCACCCCGAAATCAAAAATACATATTTTTTTCTCTCACCCTTAGCGCTATTTATGAATCTAGATTGTCGGTGTGAGCTGCCGGGTATTGGAGATATCAGCCGTAGAGATGTCTGCCATCTCTTGAATACAGTGGAATTAGATGGCACTCGGCTTGTGGTGCTCAAAGCGCCATAAATAAATACATTTGAAAAACTCAACAGCAATGTCTCATTTCAGAAATCATGACCTCGTTACTCAAGATGATTTACAGATGTTGTTGTGAGCAGTTTCATGTAGGAACAATTTTCTGTTTTACGGAACTACAACTGCCAACTGTATCACCGCACAGAAGGAAGTGTGCATCTACTCATGGATGAGAGGCTCGTGCTTGTGACAGTGTGGTCTCAGTGGTGCTGAGTGAGCTAGCTATTGTTGCAGTATGTTTTGCAATATGTATTTATGATTTATAGACGAACTGTCCCTTTAAAGTTTGGGATAGGGTTGAAATGCATATAGAGAGCTGTAAATCGTACCTTCATTAAATACACTTCCACTTCCAGGAATAGTCCAAATCCTAAGAGTGTGACTAGCTGTTTTACTTGGATCTCTGATTCCTTCCAAAAACTTCCAAAGAGTTTCTTTTGTCATTTTGCTGGCAAACCTGAGGGATCAGGCTTCAAATCTCTCCATTTACCACAGAGATATACAGTAGATCTCTGCTGAGCCAGTCTCTGTGCTCTCCCATTGTGAACAAAACTCTCTGTCACTGTCAGATAAAAAGAATATTTGAAATCATCCTCCTGGTCCTCTCACTCCATCTCACTTGATTTCTGAAATGTTGTATTACTTTAGACCTCGTATTTTTTCCATTATTAACAATTTCCCTTCCTTCTACAGTCGGGCTTGGTATCAATAGTCTACACATTTAAGGTATCAACTGAAATAACCCAGTGCCGATAAGTACATTTCCAATCAAACTGTAATTGCATTCAATCCTTTTTAGTACCCAGATCTAGAGAAAAATTACTATTTGCTTTGCCCAGAGCCAATCACAGCAAGCGTTCTTCAATTTATTGAAACATGTGATTGGCCCACTACCGCAGCAGCTACAACCTGTACAGTCTGTGGTGTGCTGAGGTAGAGTATGGTGCATTTGACAAAGCTGGTAGGTCATAATGTCAAGCTGCTGTTCGAAAGTATGGCTCTACCACATATCTGGGCATCTGGTGGCATCTTATGGCACTAAATACTTCCATTCACATGATGGGTATCGAATGAAGTACTCCATAGTGTAAAAGTACCAGTACCACTATCTCAATTTTTTAAATAATTTAAAATAGTAATACATCATTAATGGGGAAAATATTTGTTCCATTTTGTAAATGTGAACATAGCAGAGACCAGAGCAGAGCTGCTGTCCAACTACCCATTAAGAGAGACACTGCACATTTACACACGAGGAGCAGCGTAATGTTATTGATTATTTCAAAAGCTTTATGACTAAGTTTGTGACTAGAGCTTTTAGTTTTGCTGCTTAAATGTTCCATGATATGTACTGCATTGACATTACTGCTCTTTCTGCATTACTCTGAGCAGAAAACAGAAAGACGTTCTCTAAACCCTCAGCACAAGTTTTAACAGTAATGTGATGTACAGAGGAAATATAACTCCAAAACATAAGATAAGTAGAGACGGCCAGCTGGGCACACAGCTGCTGTTAACATGTCAAACATCAATAAGCACATATTGATCGATTCTGACTGGCCGTAGGAAAAGAAAAATTGTATTGCTATCGATTGAAACAGTGAGAGAAAGGTCAGGTCTCTCTCACACACACACACACACACACTTTACAGTACACACATTTCCTCCCGCCTCCCTCCATCTCTTTGTGAGTGTATCATCAGACGAATACCGCTCGGATCAGCGGTAATCCCCCTCTTGTCTACAGGTTTACAGTATTCTGCGCACCCTCCCCGGGGGTTTCATTACACAGAGATTAATGTACCGAGCCCTCACCTAGCAGCCCCAACTCTCGACAACATGCGAACCTGCCAATTACTCACACAGCCTTGAAAAATCTCGGCGGCCTGTGGGTGGATTAGGAGGAAGTGAAAGCAGGAACGCAGCTTCTGTGCTGAAAGTGATCAAACTTCAAAAGGCTCACTGTCGACATTGAGCGTTAGAAGTCGTACGGTACGTGGGAGCATGCGAGGAGGACACGTGTATGTGTTGGTCCACATGTGATAGTTTGTGACATGCAGTCAGGTTTACAGCTTTGGTGCAGCTTTCGGTTGACACTGACCTTGACAACCACGTTTTGTACAAAGGCGGACAGACGAGAGAGGCCGAAAGTCGTGGATGTGGGGTTTAAGGGCCAACTGCAGAGTCACATTATCACTTGGCTGGGTGCTTATTTTTAGCCATTATCCAAACAACTGAGAGGGAGTGCTAAGAAAAAAGTTCTATCGAACCAATTATCGACAGTGTTTGCAGCGGTCACCAGAAGTCACCAGAAAATGATGCATCCTAATTTGCATAGTTGCTACAGCTTTCTGAACTTTCTGAAGAGGAGAGTGTAAATCAGTTGTAACCTTCTAACATATCTCAAAATGCCCCAGAAGTCAAAAAATCAACTTTGCTGCCACTGATTTAAAAAAGTTTTAAAAAAGAAGTTCTCAAGAAGTAATGTCACGAGGGTGGGCTGCAAATTCATAAAATTAAAAGAGAAGATTCATTTTGCATTTTCAGTGACCAAGTTTTAAATTTCAGATTGGCTGAACAGAATATATAAAATGAACCAACAGCCATTTTGTCATCAGTACAGCACTTATGGCCCCTTATCTTTCAAAATGTTCTCATGGCATACATTTTTGGGAAAATTAGATAATCCTGATGAAAATAGCACTCTGAGTCACCAGAGTCAGACATTTTTAAATCCGTCAAATAGCAGCTTTAGGTCAGAATGATGGCTTCGCTTTCATCTTTGAAAACAAGATGACACTTTAACATTTTCCAATTGGAGAGTGCAGTTACATTCTCCTTGCTCCCTGCACAGACTTTATAGCAAAAACACATTAGCAGAAGAGCAGCTTCAGTCCTCCCTCTGTGTCTACACATGATGTGTTCAGAGACAGTTGGTCACTCATGTTTGGGCAGCACAAAGAGCCCAACACACAGTCACTGTAGATATGTGTGTAAAATGGAAGAAAATAGACTTGAAGAGCATGCATTTGCACATAGCATGAGTGAAACATGACCATTACAAGGACAGCCATAATGACTGAAATGGAAGCACATCTGTTCCATCAGACTCATATGAAACAGATGACTAAAAAACATGGCTGAAACGGGTCCTGTCTAGATAAGCGTGCAGAGCAAGTGGTTCTTTTAGGCTATAGCCTACATAGTTTGTGCTCCAAGCTAGATAGAAACATCAGCATGCTAACAATAACAATGCTAACATATTGATGTTTACCTTGTTAACCAACTTAGTTTTGCGTGCTAGCCTGCTAACATTTGCTAATTAGCACTTAACAAAACAAATGTCTGTACAAAGTTTCCGGGCAATTCACCCCAGTTGTTAAGACAGTTCGCTCAAATCCACAACCTAATGGTGATGCCACAGGCATCTCTAAAGTAATCAGGGAATATCATCTGGGCACCATGAATGTCTGTGTTAAATTCTGTGCCAATCTGTCCAGATGATTTTGACGTTTTTTACTGAGTGAGTGAAATATTTGAGCTGTTGGTAGCACTTGAGGAAAAGTGAGAGGATCACCAGAGTAATTAGGATTAGTCCTCTGGGAACCATGAATGTCGGGACAAAACATACTGCAAATCCATTCAAAAGCAGTTTCAGTTCAGGACCTTAGAGAGCTGTAAATTAATCGTCATAATTTGTCTTAAGTGTAATAATGATGATTAAAATATCACAGCGAAGATGGTTCACACGTACACGTGATAGTGGTACAGGCGCTGATAATAGCCACAGCTGTGAGTAATGGCTGCGTGTAATTACAGCTGTTCTGTGTAATGACAGACTGTCTCTTAAATGGCAGTTGTAATGCGTGGTAAAGCGTGCACACATATTGATAAGCAAACAAATTTAGGGTGCCTCTGCATCAATTCATATCTCACAGTGGGAGTGGAAACAAGGCCTGTGCATGTCCAGCTCCACAATGACTATGTAAAACAGAACCAGGCACACATGAGAGATTTATAAATCCATAAACTTTGTGGTTTAACACCGACCCTCGCATAATTTTATCACGCAGCAGTCATTCAGCGGGTCAGTGAGCATGCTAACAGTGATCCTGCGCGTCAGAGTCTCCATAAACAAGGCAACAATGACGCTGAGTGACAGACCTGTCATTATGTGTCATCCTCTTCTGCAAATTCTGATTTAATATGAATCCACTATGTCTCGTGAAACTCTTTTGGTTTGACAGCCTATCGTTCACATCATTCCAAGCATGTGAAAACAGCAGCAGGGTGTGCACAGAAATACAGGACAAACTGCGTCCGCATTGATTCAGTAAGGGATGGTACATTTTATTTTTCAATACAGGACAATCCCGTATTACACATGACAAGTGGCAACCCTACCACTATGTAAGTGACATTGCAATCCCTAGAGCCACATTGCTGGTGATGCTAAAAATGTTTTCCCCTGCATCTAAAGGAAGCAGAAAGTGTATTATTATGGTGTACCTTAAAAAAAGGGCTGTAATTGGGTTATTTGTGAGTAGGTAGCACTAGATTTAAGGCACCATGATGAAGAGGCAGTCTCAATGCAACGCATCATTACTGCACCTAATCAAGCATCCAAAATGTCATAACTCTAAAAACACACCAAGCAGCAGTGAAGTGTGGCTGCAAAAATGACATCTTTCTGCAGCTGGGCGGTGCGTTCATGTGATTCGGGAGAGATGAAATTCTTTGTAACAGAGGTCAAAATGTCAAAGCACTCTGTTTACTGATTGGCTGTGGATAGTCTCTTGCCATAATTTGCCACCAAAGGTTGAAATATCCCTGACTTTTTATTTGGCTGCACATGTGCAGAATCAGCTAGACATGTGTATGCTTTAGGTGTTACACTTTTGCCATCTCACAAAAACAAATAGAAAAGATCTGGATTTCATTTGTGCCACTCATAGAAAACATACTGTTGAAAAAGAAACTCAAAATTCAACAGCAAAGTTTCTTCAAAGACACAATGTTGTAATTACTCAGACCTCACTGTGGACAGGTTTCACTC
This sequence comes from Epinephelus moara, assembly GCF_006386435.1. NCBI lineage: Eukaryota > Metazoa > Chordata > Actinopteri > Perciformes > Serranidae > Epinephelus > Epinephelus moara. The sequence goes on along the minus strand of NC_065518.1, from coordinate 27,554,783 downwards.
CGAGGCTAAATGTGTCCTTGATCAATGATAGGGTGAACTTGGAAAATATATTCTTTTATAATTTGATGAACTGACCGATTAGTAAACTGACTATAGGTTAAATCATCACTTTTCATATCAGGTAATGATCGGGAAGAGAAAAACACACACTACAAGGGTAGTAGGCCCATAGACCTGTTTAAGTCTTTGGATTTTCACAGATGTGTTTCCCATGAACAAATATCTACTTTCCCATACTGTTCTTGCTTCACGCTATTATGAAAACGGCCGTTAATCAACTGTGTGTGTGTGTGTGTGTGTGTGTGTGTGTGTGTGTGTGTGTGTGTGCGCGTGTGTGGACTCTGTGGGTTCCTGGGCGTTAGTTTGAGGAAGTTGTGGTCAAAAGTGAGTAGGTCGCTGGGTGGGGAAACATAGAGAGTGGTATTAAGAACGAGATGTGAGAAAGATATTAGTCCAGATTGGATGAGACCTAGGATCAACACAGCTCTGCAGGTAAACAATATTTTGCATTCGCATTTTGGACACTGGTTTTTAAATTAAAAACATGTCAGTGTTCATTCTTAAGTGTTTGGGTTCTCAAGTTGTTAAGTGCTAAACTTTCTGTTAAAAACTGTTTTCAGACCATTTTATGTTTAGTTATTTAGCTAGCATGTGTATGGTGCAACATGGTAAAAGTGTTTCTTTATTTAAATGTATTACTATGTCATTTTTGACAGAAGAAATAGCACAATCTTTCTCTTATAACTGAAAATCTAAATTCATAGGTAATAAAATGCAATACACTCAGGGGTTATGTTGCTACAGCCGTACTTGGTCTGGTATGCTTAGCTTATGTGTGCTAATGCTATCTAACGTTAGCAAGCTTAAGGATATTATAAAGCTGTATTAATCAAGTACATGATTGAGTCCGTTTGCTAAATCTGTGACTCTTCCCTATTTATGCTACAGCTACAATAGCTTAGCATTTAAGCTAAAAGCTAAAGAGAAGTTTAGCATTCATTTGTATAGCTAAATAAATGTCATAATTGCCTTTTCAAATTAAAACAGCTGGTCTTAAGTTGATCGACGTTACTGCAAACATTCACACGACTTTTGGGTGTTGACATAACAGTTAGTGTCTCTGTTGTGGAAATGTACTGGCTGTGAAACTTCATTTGAGAACTTGAAATGGGCGTCTTCTGTTCCTCTTTTCAACATTCTCATCCTGACCCTCCCCTCCGTCCTCTCACTTTCAATGTGTTTTTCTTCACAGAGTTTTTTATGCTCACCAGACCTGACAAACACTGAGGTCCCACCCCTTCACGCAAGATGAAAAAAATTTCTGTTGCTATTAATAGCACTTCAAGCCCAGCCCGTGTCAATGGTAGCTATGCTAAGTGTGGCCAGATGAGTAAAAGAGAGTCTGAAGCTAATCATGTGAGAGTACAGAATAGAAATTGCAAGAACAGACAAGGACCAGGACATGTCACAACACACAGCCAGGAGCCCAGGGAGCGCCCTTTCTCAGCAGTCATCACCTCTAATGGAGCCACACATTCTCATCAGCGACGGTGGTCAGGAGAATTCTGCAAGAGTGTGACCTCGCCCGTCATTACTGTGAAGAAGAACAAGAAGGAACCACAGCCTCCTCAGCGTGAAGTATCCCTCCTCCGACCTCACGCAGCGTCCCATCATTCATGCAAACGCTACTCCTGCCCCCCCATTGGGGCCTTTAGCTCAGCATCCTCTTCTTCAGCCTCATCATCCACTTCTTCCTGCTCCTCTCCTCCTCCTGTGCAGACATCTGTCATCACCGGCCCCGACCCTCTAGGCTGGAAGTTGCGTACAAAGTCCAGCTCCACCTCCCGCCAGGCTCGCACAAACAGGCTGTCTCTGCAGATTCCCCTCCCTGTCATCTCTCCTGAACCCAAATCTAATTCTGCACCTAACTCTCAATCAGACACCCCTAACCCAGGTCTCTCTCCTGAAACCAAACCACCTCCCAAACCATCCCGTCGCCGCCACTCTGACTCCTCAGCCTTCCTCAGATCCCTGCCAACCCCTCAACCTGCTTTGACAGTTGAGGAGCTCTGCGCTGTGAATCTCCGCCCGCTCACCCTTTTGGATGAGTCTGACGATGTCTTCAGTGAAGAGGAGGTGAACGTGGTGACGAAGCCACGCAAAATACCACCGCCTGTTCCAGAAAAAACTTTCATGGCAAGACAGATAGCACAACTGATGGCTCATTCACGCCAAGGCTGTAAGCCTGTGGCAGCTAATAAGGAAATCATTTACAGCACTGTCATAAAGCCAAAGCCCAAACATTCACACAAGACTGAGACCACTGCAGCCTGAATGCCAGAACAACTGGTAAGCATACGTGACAATTTTAAAATATTATCTTGTGAAAGAAGTACAATGTTGGACCAACACCTCAGCAAAACTACAAAACACACTGCACTTCTAACTACGGTTAGTTAAAGAGATGATCCAACAATAGAATTGCACTACTATAACGTAGAAAAAGTTAACTAGTGAGAGACACATAGAGGGTTTTGGAACATTCTCCATAGGGTTGGGTACCATTCACATTTGAAACTATATCGGTCACAGTACCTTGAAGTGACGCAGTAGGCCTAGACCCTCTCACTTCCTCTCAATACTCCACCCTGGTCAACAAGCATGCTGTTCCTCTGCTATAGTCTAATTACAAGTCTGTCTGTGTGTGTTTGTCTGTTGTGTCTGCTCATCTCTCTTGCTCTCTGTTTAGACACAACTGACAATATATGGAACAGTACGTAATCAATCACAATCCCAAACAGCAGTGACACTTTATAAAATGAAACAGAGAACAAAATGCACCAGATGTTGAAACTATTGCTGCAGATAGGCACTGCAACAATAGTTTCAGCTTGCCAGGAAGCCGACGGGGCTTCGTGGGCAGCTTCCCTGCCCCTGGCGGCTTCTGTTTCCTGAACCCGGCAGCTCCGTAGAGCTAATTGCCAGCCACAGAGCATCGTGGGCACCTTCCTGGCGCTTTTGCCTCCTGTGTGAAGAAACCAGCTGTTTTGCAGACCACCATTGCTGGTGGAGCTCAGAGGCTTTCAGGATTCTCTGCCTCCTGTCTAAACCCAGATGCACCCTCAGGCACTGAAATTAGGCATGAATTTTTTTAACATGAATTGTTATTTGGTAGTACCGACACAATTCAGTCAGTACCAAGTGGCAACCTCCGTGGCTGACGAATTAAGCCAACATGGAATTGCCAAACTGCAGTTCCTAGAACAGCCACTGGAGGTTGGCCCCAAACAGCCTGGTGCAAAAGACAGTTTTGGTCTCTATAGCAAATTTTAAGATCCGTGACAACTGTACCATGATTTTTTATATACTTATATTCTATTAAATATATGCTTAAAGTTATGAGTAATTAAGGGCAGGGCCGCTTGAGTGACAGGCTGTCTGCCAATAGTGTCCTCGGCTTCTCAGTCAGATCCAGCCCTCATTCCACCACAGCTCCACCCTTTCGTCCAACTATGGTCACTTCTGGCTCCAAGAAACCAAAATGACGACGACCAAAATGCCGAACTTGAGGCTTCAAAACAGGAGCCCACAAACCAATGAGTGATGTCATTGTAGCTACGTCCATTAATTTTTTACAGTGTATACTCAGTACCCATAAAAGTACAGGTTTGGCACCCAACCCTAATTCTCAAATGTGCAGATTTTGACATCATTAACTCATATATCTTGGTATTGCACTACAGTGGCACTGTTCTGGACCAAAATACAAATACAAAGGCAGAATTAGACATGCAGACTGTTTTCATGGCTGATATAACAAGTGTATACCCAGTAGAGCTGAGCATGACCATTCTCATGGAAGATATTTATTTTCAACATAAACATAAAGCATAACATAAGACGTTAATGTCACGGTACAGTGGAAATATTAATTGCACAAGTATAAGACATATGCCGCTGGGGTTGGTGATAAAGTGATGGAATCAACTGAAATAATTAACATACTTGAACGTGCGTTTGTGGAGGCTTGCTCTTTTGTTCATTATTACTGAAGCATTACATTTCAATTATTTTAATTCTTTAGGTTTAGAGGCAGGATTAGGGTAGAGGAGAAGGAAAATTGAGTTTTCAAAACAACAGTTGTAAAAGAAGAAGACAACTGTCCTCCAGTGAGGAGGTAGAGGTAGAGAAAGAAAAAAAAACGTGTGAGAGTCAGATTCAAACAAAGAAAGGTCACAACTGATGCAGCAGAGGCTGAGATTTACTGTAGTCCCCAGCTTGAATCAAGCTTTAAGTTTCTATTGGTTAAGACTCTCCCTGCTTGGTAAATACCCACATCTTTCAAAACCCACTTGTAAAGCATTCTGTTAGAAATGTGTCCTCTAGCTCAGGCCAAGGTACCCCTTGAGACATCATCACAGGTATTGTCTAACACCAGTAACTTCCTCTGTGGCAATGGTTGGTGTTCCTCTTTACACAAACAATAACAACATGTTTATAAGAATGGAATTTGTTCCATTTGAAGATAATGCTCAACACTGTCTTTAATGTTTGCAGAAGATCTAACTGCAGATGCCTGAGTGCCTTTCACCCTGATTAGCTTTTGATTGATTTCCTTTACGATGTGCTGAGAGGAGAGAAGGGCCGTTACAGTGTTGGTCAATAGTAACAGCATTTTCTGTGTTTCTGCAGGGCTGTGTGTGGGTACCAGCTGCGACAGGGAGAGGTCCACTCTGCACTTCCCTGGCTGAGGACACTGAGGGGAAAACTGAGACTCCTTTGACCTCCAAAGCCACCACTACCAGGAACAGTTTTACAGATTACAGTACAGTCTCCAGTATGTCCTGGGGATGGGGCATCATGGTATTTTTGCCTCATTTGAAATGTTGTACTCAAAGGTCTTATTTCTGGAGTGTAAAACACACTTTTCTCACCGCCCTGCAACACAAATGACTGTTATTACTTCAGCATAGCCTGATATTTCACCTCTCTGCCATACATTGCTGTTGTAACTCAGCTGTAGATATTTGGCAAACTTGTCGCTGTTGGAGAAATATAACTTTTAAATGAGTCTTTGTGTGAGTTCAGGCAAATGTTACTTTAGAGCATGTGGTGTGGCTTGTGGAGAGAGGAACAAACCCCGCAGATGATGCAGTTCCTACTGGTTTCTAATAGAGATGATAAATCACTAAATTTCCCTTTAAGGTATTGTTGTGTATTTTCTTGTACAGTGTATGAAATGTGCCTGATGTTCTCTGTTGAAAGAAGGTTACTTAAAATATTCTTTAGAGGTGATTTTCTTTATAGTGCAATTCAATGTATACTCAGCCTCCAGGAATAAAAAATGAAGCTAATGCAGAAGTGCCAAAAACTGCAGTTCCTCAAATGGCCACTTGAGGCTGGCTCAGAGAACAAGTCAGTCCCCATAGACCCCCATGTTAAAATGCCTAACTTGACAGCTGGAATACACGTTTACGCCCTGGAACAAAAAACATTTTGGTACCTATAGCTAATTTCTACATTCATGACAACTGTGAAGGGGGGGAAATTTTTATATAACTCACCTGTTTACATGTTATTAAAACCCAAAGTTACACATATTTAAGGGCGTGGTCACTTGAGTGACAGGCTTTCTGCGAGGCGTTGCACCAGTCTATGAGTCAGCTTTAATCTTTTGTCCAAATATGCTCAGTGATGGCACTAAAAAACCAAGATGTCTACAGTCAAAATGCCAAAATCCAGGCTTCAAATTGTGAGTCCACAAACCAGTGGCTGACATCACAGTGACTATGTTATTTGTACAGTCTACAACGATAACTTACGACAAGGTTTGCTTACAGTTTGTGTGATATCTTATCTCAACAAAATATTTGTATGTGTGGCATCTACGGGGCATCTATAGGGCTATGTAAAATTACATGGTGACGTGACATTATATATGTATGTAGCTTAAAATAACGTTGACTTATGATACTGTATATAGTGCATTACTTTTTGTATGTATAGGCACCACCAACAGTAAATGAGGACAGCCCATTAAATTAAAACATTTTAACTTAAAGGAAAGAGCACTGATATTAATTAGATTAATCAATAAATAGATTAATTGACTGACAGTATATAAACTCTTTACAACCTAACATTAAACATTTCTGTACTTTTTTTATGTTTTTTTTTTTTTTTTGGTTGTTTTTTTTAATTTTTGTTTTATGTTTTGTTTTGTTTTTTTGAGTTAATATTTTAAGTTGGGGGACACTTGTCAAATATAAATCCTCTTCCTAACTGTCAAATAAAAGCAAAAAGAGTGTGATGATTTGAGTGACATTAGTTGAATACAATATTGTTAATAAAGCTTTTAAACTACTGGTCAAATAAAGCAAACCATTTCAATACAATGCTTTGGCCTCTCGTAATATATGAATGTTGTTATTTGTAATATTTCATAGTTTTAACCTGTTAAAAGATGATCACAGCCCTATAGTGATTGAAGCCGAGAAGTGTAGGAATAGAATTATTTTTTTCCAAAATTTTGTGAAGAATACCTGCTTCTTTTGTTTGTTTTTTTATCAGCAATTCCCATGGTCGGATGTCTCCAACACTCTGCCAGTAGACAAATTTCTGCTGCTCTGCTCTAGCTCAGGCTCTGCAGGCCCTCGCTTCATGCAGTACAATGGTGTATTTGCCTGACAGATGCACACACACACACTCACAATGTGCAGCAGCAAAATCTATCTTGCTTGTGGCTGTAATGTGACTGGAATAGTACGTGGACTTCACACAGGTGGAAAGTGCTGAGAATCTTGCTTATCTGGACAGTCAAATAAAAATGGGCTCATGACAGCGAAAAGCTTCGAGTTTACAGAAGGTCTAATCACAAAGGAACAGCTGCTTAAGGGGAAATCACGGGGAAACACAACTATGTTATCATTGTAGAAATGCTGGTTACAACTACAAACAATAGTCTTGCAAATGCCAAGTAATGCTCATTAGACACATGGTGTGTTTTACAGCAACCACAGCAGGGGCACATTTGCAATTAGGACGAGTGAGAGGATCCAAGAGGAAATGTTCAAATGACAGAACATCTGTTGAAATCCAGTAAGTAGCAGCCAAAGGCAAACACTTGTTTAACTTCTGTCGCCTCTGTCCAGGATATCAACCAGTGACACACCTGGATTAATAAGATCAGACAGACTTAAGTGTTGCAGCAAACTGAAACAATGGGTAACAATTCATTTTACGGCTCACAAAGTTTCCTGTTCTTCTCCTAGAAAGGAACTGACCGGGTAATTGGTAAGGTCCTGGAAAGTATGTAATTCAGTTTAAAGGGAGATGGAGACAGTGCACACTTCAGTACACTTCCAATTATTTATTTCTAATTAATTGCTGGTGTAACTTTTTTTTTACATTTTAATTGTTTTGGGGGGCATTTTGCCATTATTCTTCAGCGAAAGCTTAAGAGAGACAAGAAAGGTCTCTTGCCTCTGTCCAGCTTATCAACCAATGACACACCTAGACGAATAAGGGGGAGAGACAAAGGGGATGATATGCAGCAAACGGCCGCCTAGAACCAAACATGGGCTGCTGTGATAAGGACTAAGATTTAGTGGTATGCGCTGTATCAGATGAGCTCTGGGGTTACACCTGTGATTTAACATTGCTTTCTCATAAAGTTCGGGAACTCACAAGAGACAGATAAAAAAAAACAACGGTCAAAACTGGAGCGGCAGAGGCCAAGGTGTCCTGACAGTCGCTTATATGGTTCAAGCTCCAAAAACACCAGATCCAACATGTCTCATTATGCAACTCTATACTACCCACTTCTTTCAAACCCCACACACTTCCAGCTTGTCATGCAGGCTTTCAGTTAAAATCTCTTAAGTCTCAAGCCAAACCAAGATAACATTACCTTACTATTACATCATGACTGTTTTAACATTTGAAAGCTCTCCCCAGAGCCAGATGTCTGATTCCACAGGATGGGTATATACTCCTCCTTGACAAGAGAGAGTCTTTTTCTGTCCATCCATACCTAATCTCGCAAACTACTGGACCAATCAGCCTTATTTTTTGTGTGCACATTTATGACTGTATGCTCAAGGACCTTTTGTGGTTCCAGTGATTCAGAATTGTTGAAAAACCTGTTTTGTTGACTGTTTTATACCATTACTCACCACTGACTCCTCACTCCTCACTCCTCTTAACCAGCCAGTGAAGGCTCTAAGTTTTCAGGAAATTGGATTGGCTAAAAACAACAAGCTTTCCTGTCTGTTGCAGGGCACATTATGGTCTCCACCCTGGCTAAAAAACTGATATTCATAGAAAAGATTGGTCTCATTTTGAACTGGAGCATCTGCAGATAAATTCCAGACCCAATATGTTATGATCCATTAAAGTTACATATCTTACGTTTTGAATGAATCCCCATTTTTGTTATCTTCACCTCCATCTTGGTTGCATGGGAGCTGGCAAAACTGTGGCGCGTTCCAGCTGCGTAGCTGTGATTGAAGTTTTGTTCCTTTGTCCACATGCGGTTGTAACACACCGGGAGCATTTCGGAGGGGATTGTTTAACCTGCCCCTTTTCTAGACTTGCAGATTTTGTTGATTTCCTTGACATTTGTGTTTCTATTGAAAGTAGGTACGTAATTAGGCTCTGTAGTTGAATGGTTTCCTTTTCAGTCTATTTTAATTGTGTTTTTTGTTGTTATTTAACATTATGTGGTGCTGTAACCTCCGGACAAAGTTAATACCATTGAAAGTCTTGTTAGAAATGACATAGATTAAAGATTTGTGACTGTTTTTCAGTTATTAAAATACATTTATTCTCATAATTACATATATTTCACATACAGTGCCTTTTAGCAGGCAAAAACAGACGAGGAGTTTATTTTTGTTAGCTTCTGGGATGCTTCGGAATTGCGCTGCAGCGCATCTGCTGGAATTAGACAACAATTGTCTGGAATGGCCATGATCAGTTCAGGCAGTCGCCATGCAGAGATATGCACTCTACGCAGTGCACTTTTCTAGTTTAGAAAATGTATTCTGTTAAACAACTGCTGATAGGCTCTATCTCACTTCAGCTCTAACAGTATTAGTGTTTTGAGCACGGAATGTAATTATTTGCCTTGGGATAAAATAAAATAAAACAAAATAAAATAAAATAAAATAAAATAAAATAAAATAAAATGAAATAAAAATTAAAGCTACAAGCAGCAATGAACAGGCCCTTGCACCTCTGCACAATTCGGAGGTCCTGGCAGGACACCGCCTGATGCGGTTGTTCTTTTCTCTGAAAGTCAGACACTGCATGCAGTGAGTGAGATGGTGTTTCTGCATTGAGTTTGAGTGGTGGAAAGACCTATTTCACATCAATTGGATCTAATCTGTAGGAGGAGTCTGTTAAAGAATGACCCATGAAAATGACCAAAAATGCACCAAAATTACACATTCAATTCAAAATGGCAGACTTCCTGGTGGGTTTAGGGTATTGTCCCAAGAGACAATTTTTTACATTTTGGGGTGTTACATGTGCCTACCAAGTTTCGTACATGTTGGTGAAACCAGCTTTGGGGGCTGTTTCTAGAACTTTTGTGGGGGGCACTACTGAGGCATTTTATGACACCTGTTATATTGACCTAGTGAAAATATGACCTTCACTGTGAAATATTTGGTAATATTTCAGCAGGATATTGTGAAGAAATCAATAGGTGTTCCAGTGTAAGTGAAAGGTAAAAGATGCAGACAGAGAAGTTTGGATGGAGTCAGTTGAGTGAATCTGGGTTTGGTCCGCTGAGATGAGCTGCTGGGTGTCGAGGCGAGTAGAGAGAGATCTGCAGTGTAAGCTGGGAGCAACGCTGCAGGCAGGTAAGCATAGGGACTACAGATCATGATACATACACATAAACACATGCAGACATCCCACACCCATACACACACTCTATCGCACACCCTTCGCATGCAAATAGGAAGCTGCAGCATCTCATATTTCCTCATTGGGTCACTTTACATTTGCTAAAATACAAATGAGTGAGGAAAAGTTGTGTTTGCATGAATCACAGTGGAATTTCTTTGTTAATCTAAATCTAATCCCAGTCTTAGTCGGAAATGTAAACATTACACTGAACTCTTTAAGAAGGGAGGAGCAGCAAAGAGGAATTGTGCCATAAAAAGACCTACATTCTTAAGGTCTAAAACTAGATAAAAGTAACTGGATAAAGGCACAAAAATACACATCACACACTGACATACACTGCACTTCAAGCACTTACAACTGTGCAAAGAGGTCTTTCTTCTTACTTTTACCTGCATCAGCTACTGGATCTAAACTCATCACATTGAGACAATCACCATGACAACACACACAGTATGATCACACCTATAGTTTGTTAACTTCAGTTCAAACTGGAATGGAGAAGTTCACTTCTATGTATATTTGTATTTGTTTTGTATCAGACAGTCAAGGTCCAGGAGTATAACGATTCATTTCTCCTTTGGAGAAGACTTCTAACGAGACGGTTCTCGCCAGAAAACCAGCGGCATTCGGTCATTTATTCAAACACTTTAAATAGGCAAAAACAAACTTGTGTTTTGGTTATCCCGACAAGTGTCTTATGATATTTACATATAATGAGGGAAGTCAAATGTGACTACTAAGGAGCATAGCTGTGGAAATCCTCCAATCACTGATTCTGAAATTCTGTTGTCTGTACCTGCTGTGCAGAGACGTTTGAAGTTGAGTTTCGGAGAACTTTGTGAATAATGTCATCATTCCCCTTTGGAATTTTAATTGTTTGAGCACTTTGGCTACATTAAAAAGCATTACATCATTTGATGCCCTAAGCCCAAAATGGATGCACTGTACAGTAGCTGGGATGTGTCAATCTAAGGAGTGACTGTGACAAAACTGCAGCTTTTCTGATGTCAAAACTGGGAAAGAAGGACAATGGTTTTAATGCAGTGATGCATCCTGAAGTCACCAGTGTGCTGCCACAAATATGAAACAAAAGGGAACCACTGCTGTGATTATGGACGTATTAGGAGAACTGGATAATGTGTTCTAAGATATTGTGCCATTAATCCCAATGTAAGATGCTCACTTGATGCATATGGCAGAGCAGAGTCCTTGTCTGGCAACCCAGTCGGCAGAATAAATGTTGGCATGGTACATTTTTGCAAACCCTGGATGAACCCTGTTACATTTGTACATTTTATATGTAGCAGATATGTTGAAGCATTACATTTCTTTATGTTTTTGTTGTGATGACAATGTGGCTAACATGTGGTAAGGTTTAGGCACAAAAACCACTTGGTTAGGGATAGGGAAAGATCATTTTTTGGCTTAAAATACCCGCTGTTGTCACTACAAACACAGATAGAAATGTCCTGACCTCTCATTAAAAAATACCAGCTTTTTGTTGGTCTCAAACATTCTGGCGACTGGGCTGCTTCTGGGTGAGAGGATACTCGCGGGAGACTTCCTCTGGCTTATCCTACTGACTTCTGCTGGCTCCCTGACAACATGGATGGCATGAAATGAGCTATAATTACAGCATCACGGTTGTATGCCTCGCCAACCAGTCAAGTTGCAATTTACATCCATGTCTAACCTGACTCATATGTAGCCATGAAAGTAGACAATATGTTATAAACATTACAATCTTTTACACTGAGCTCCCACTGGTAAGATTCTGCTGCTAGTAATAGCAGTTACTGGTTGTAATTTCAGTACGAGAACTGCAAGGAGAGGAAGAGGGAGGGAGACTGTGAAAGATGTGACCGAACTAGAAAATCAGAACTAGAATTACCACCTCACAGTTTTATGTCTCTGCCAATCAGTCAAGTTGCAGTTACAGTTTACATCCATGTCTGTGCAGACTCATATGTAGACATGACAGCAGACAGTACTTCACATATGGATGTTGCTGCAAGGAAGCTGCACATTCTCAAACATGGATGCTTCACACACATCTAGAGAAGATCTGTACAGTCCCTTCTCTCCCCTTCTGTACCTGAGTTATAATGCTGAATAATGGCCAGAAAACACTTTTGTCATAATGAGTATGGGAATTCTGGAGTTATGGCCAAAAACATATTTTGTGTGGTCACAATGACCGTGAACCGTTAACCACCAAAATCAGCTCATCCCTGAGCCCAGGTGGACATTTGTGCCAAATTTGAGGAAGTGGCTTTTTTGAGTCATGGTGATCAAGAGAATGAGACTGTCCTAGGGCACAGTGACCTTTCACCACCAAAATCTAATCGGTTCATTGTGAGGTCCAAGTGGACGTTTGTGCCAAATTTGAAGAAATTCCCCAGACTCAGGATGAGAATGGGACCCTTACAACAAACCACAGTTTTATTTGAAGCCACCTGAGCTTAAAAGACATGCTCCCACCCTGCCAAATAAACTCAGCTAAAGGATCAAACGCTCCAAACATGCTTGGTGTGAATAAACCTTAGATATAAGCTTTCCCTCAAACTGATTAATAAGTGAAGCTTGAAGGGGGAAAAAGGAGCACAATTCTCAGGAGTCGAAATGAGAGGGTGGGATGCACTCATAAGAGGAGGAAAGATGAAAAGGCAGAGAAGAAGAGATCTTTTTTCACCTTCAGAGGGAGGCTGAACAGACTGACACTTATTAGCCTGTTACTCTGTGTGTGTGTGTGTGTGTGTGTGTGTGTGTGGTTAAGTGTACATGTCAGTGTGTGTTTGAGTTGTGTGAGTTGTGTGAGTTGAGATGTGTGTTGTGGCGACCCCTGTTGTTGTCGTGCAGCAGTGTCCGTGCACTGTGTGTCACTATTCGGCACAATGTCAATTAGTGGCTCCTGATAACACCTGGACCTGATGTTGCCAGCCTGTGTAAGAGAGTTCTGGCTACTCTCCCAGTCTCCCAGTGTCTTGCTCTCTTGCTGCTTGCTCACTTGACTCATACTCCTTCTCCCTCTTCTCTCCTGAAAGTACTGCCCATTGTGTGAGGAGGGCAGCATTAGCTCAGCTGTCTTTTGGTTCCTTTTTGTACAACTTACAACACTCGCTCACCAACTTATCCCTCATGTACACATTACACTACTGATTCCACTGATACTCACACTCCATGTTTTGTTAATGTTGAATAATTCATTTAATTAATTTGCTTTTGTAAAAGGGTAACTTCAGTATTTCCTAACCTGGACCCCATATGCTTATATATTTGTATCTGATTCCCCTTTTGCACCAACATGGAACCAGTTCCGTTCCGGTTCCCACACCGAATTTTGAACTGTTACGAGCATTTCAACCAAAAATAAAGTGGTTCACAACCTGAAAAGTTGGTTCTCAACTAGAACCAAAAAATAGCAGGTTTTCTTTAACTTGAAGTGTGGACTGTGACGACATTAGTGGGTGTGTCATATTCTACAGGTTGGAAGGAGAGGATGGAGAGGGCAACAATGGAGACCTCAAGTGAGAAATAATGAGACAAAAATGAGTGTGCAGTGGTGTCATTTATACTGTAGTTGGTTCATGCTTATTTTTCGGGTAAAAACAAATATCTGCAATAACCAAAGCCAATTTGGTGGAAAAGGGGTACAAGTGACTGATGGGAAGTTTGTTTGAAACTGGTCCAGTATGAAGTGAAAGTGCTGCAGCCACATGTAGCAGCAGTGAAACAGGCTGCGATGTGACCATTTGGGGCATATTCACACAGTCAATTTAAGTCCATTAAAAGCTCTTGTCTTGTCTGACAACATTACAAAATGGGTTACTACAGTGACAGAGCTTTTTATGAAAAATGATGATTCCTTTTGTTGACCCAGAAACAGTCCCGTTTTTTTTTTTTTTTTGTGTGTGTGTGTGCAAAAAAGTCTGAATAGCAGTCAAGGATAAAAGGATATGCACACAGGTGACACTCTCTGTATAGTTGTTTTTTTTTAATAAGCACATTTTTATGGCATGCTAACCATCGATTTTCATTCTTCAGAGTACAGTTTTCACAATTTATACCAGTGCAATTATGGTAGGATTCTTTTTTGTTTTATGTTTTCAGACACTTATAAGTCAGTGCCAAAGACAAGCACTTTTAGTGGATGTACATTCAGCCGTGCATATGCCCCAAGTGATTACACTGCAGTCTTTTTCATGGCTGCCGGTTACAGCCCTGTCACTAAATACCAAACCAGTTTAAAAAAGTGTTTTTCACATTTGTAACTTACACACAGATACACTGGGTCCAGGTTGGAAAAATACCAAAATTACACTTAAAATAAATCACTTTTCTCAGACACTTGAAAATCTATATATATATAGTCTATATTTGCCATGGCTCATGAGCCTGTTTGTAACAGTGTGCATGTAAGTGTTTGTGAATTTGCATTATACGAGTGGTATGGGCCCCAGTTAAATAAGCAAGTTAAACTTCAATGCATTAGATATAGCAGGTTCAGGTTACCTTAACATCACTCTAGAGAAGCTGATAACATCTTCGGTATGAACCCCTCAGGCTAGAACTTCAAACATTTACACATCTTTACTGCATAATTACAATATTAACATTCCCCTTAAACAAGTGCAGCTTTTTTACCATATACCTGTGTTCTCTCTAGTGTGGAGGAGCCTCAGTGCAAAGTACTGTAAAGAAACTCAGCAACTAGCCTGCAAGACTACATTTGGGGAAAGAAAACCCATTCCTACATGTATGAGTAGTGTTGTGTTTTCACACTTGATTCTGTGTGTTAATTGGTGTGTGTCTGTGAATGTCACTGTGTGAGTGTGAGCTAGCGTTTAGGGCAACAGCACATGCAAGAGCATAAGTGTGAATGTGTGTGTGCACTCTTTCCTGGTCCTTCACATACTGCAATAAGCCAACTACAGATGGAACCATTAAAGTTTCTATCAAATCCCCTGAAAAGACTAAATAAACAATTAGTACTCAACTACCACAAGGCTTCCACATCTTAATCCCATGCTCCTTATCTCCTACATATTCATGACACACACACGTTGGCCCTTTCAAGCTGTTTGCTAACTCCTGTCTGATAAGCCATGGCGACATGCGGATGTTTTTAAGTCAATTGACTATAAATGAAAAAGAAATGCCTTTGTTAGCATTGGATAGGAGGGTGGAAATCTACCTTGGTTTAAAAGATATGCAGCCTTGACAGAAGGGAGGAAGATGAAAAATAAACAGTGGAAGGAAAAGTGAGAAGAAGTGTGAGGGCTGGCGGGATGTCGCGGGGTAGATGGAGGAAATAAACAAATATGCTCATGAGTTTGTGCGAGAGAGACGGGCAGAAAGGCAGCGAGAGGAGGGAGCTGGAAGGACAAACATTATTTGATTTAGTTCAATAAACAGGCAGAGAGCTGGGGAGTGTTTTTGCATCGTTGATTTACTGCTTGGAAAGGACCTCGATGAGCAGAGCATCACCAATCTCTCCTGCCAATCAACTGTGTTCTTTATTTATTTATTCTGTTGTTCACCCCAAATCTGTGGTGTCCCTGCAGCTCAATTAGGCAAACTGGCACTGAGATTCATCAACGTCTATGTTGGTGTTAGAGAGGCTGTGCTGTGCTCGAAAATAATTGTTTTTCTTTTCTTTTTTTCAGTGTTTTTCAGTGTTGTAGTGTTTAGTAGGTGTGGTTAACTGTGGCTGAACACACAGATGATAAATATTACATTCATTCATTTATTAAAGGCTACATTTATCAAATGTATCTTAAAAGAACGATACCATGTTGATACGCATGTTTAGGGTGCTTTTAGTTAGTTAGTAGCTGATTGCTCCTGCTGTCAATACCCATTAGTACAACTATGCTTTCGGGAGAATAACATCCACAGTCCTTGTTTGTCAGAAAAAGAAATTTTACGATCAGCGGAAGCGAATATAAGGCCTCACTCAGTCTCAGTTGGACTGATCAAGTGGCAATATGATTGACATGAGTGGCTGATGTGCAATACTGTTATGTGTAGTATATGTTTTTATGTCATTTTTATGGTGTTTGTTTTTATTTCCTCTGGACTATTATTGTAAGGCAGTAATACTTGTGCAGCTCCTGAGTCCAAGACAAATTACACTACAGGGACAATAAAGTATATTGTATCGTATCGTATCGTATCGTATCGTATCGTAATGTATTTTTGAGAGTTTTTAGTTCAGATTGCTCTCTTCTCACTTTTACTGTAGGTTTGTGGCTGGATCTTAAAGATATACTTTGCAGGATTTTTTCTAAACTAGAATTATCACATCTTGGTTTTATGCTTTCGCACACCAGTCACATTTCTCTTACAGTTTACACCCATCTCCATAAAAGCATGGATGCTTCACACACATCTTCCCCCCGGCAGCACAGAAGATCTAAACAATCAGCACAGTTTCAAGGTGGACACCCAAGATTAGTGTCAGCGGTTCAGTATCTGACCAAATGTCTCCCCTTCTGTTCCTGAGTTATGACAATGGATTTACATACATTTGGATGTATAATGTCATTGCTTCAATATTATGTCTATAGTGTGAAATTTTGTCATTATTAGTGCATGAATTCCTTGGTCATGGCAAAAATCGTGTTGTGAGGTCACAGTGACCTTGACCTTTCAACGACCAAATTCTAATCATTTCTTTCCTGAGTCCCAGTGGACGTTTGTGTCAAATTTGAGGAAACTCCCTCAAGGTCTTCTTGAGATAGCTCCTTCACAAGAATGAGACCGATGCAAGATCATGCTGACCTTGACCTTTGACCACCAAAATCTAATCAGTTCATCACTAAGTCAAAGTGGACATTTGTGCTGAATTTGAAGAAATTCCCTCAAGGCTTTCTTGAGATACTGTGTTCACAAGAATTGGATGAAGGGACACACAGACAAACAACTCAAAACATTATGCCTCCAGCTATGGCTACCACCAGGGCAGAGGCATAAAAAAAATGTATTTACACCTATAGAAGTGATCCATCTCAATCATCACTTAAAACCCAGTGTGTGGTGGTGTATTTTTCTGCAGACACTCTGTCCTCTGCCTGTATTTGCTTGTCTTATCCTTATTTCTGTGTACAGGACGTTTATGGGCATGAACCCCCACAGCACTAAGATGAGGTCGGGACTTTATAAAAAGGTAGAGAACAGGAGCCAGAACATATGCAGCAGGCATCCAAGAGAAACGGTGCCAATAAAAAGCAGATATAGCGAGGCAACACAGCAAGCGAGAGTGAATCTGGGATTGGTTTTTACTGTCACTTTTGCCGGCGAGTGTGTTCACAGACAGTAACTGACAATCCTGCATGGTATACCTTTAAGCTGGGTATACACTGTGCGATTTGAGGCCGTTTCTGACCTGAATTTCAGCTTCCTCAGACGTCAATTGCCATGCAGTGTACAAAAACCAATCATGTATGTGTGTGAGAGAAAGAGAGAGAGAAAATCAAAACCTGGACTGACCAGTTTTTACTTTTGAGCTCTTTTTGGGATGTCTTTTACAAACTTCTCCCTGTCCGCAGCCCTGAAGTCTTCTAAAAAAAATTGTCCCTGACAGCTGTCAATAGCCAGAACAATGTACAGAGGCCAATGGTCCATTTTATTGCCTTTTTTACACACACAGTGTGAGCACTCAAGCCGTGGCTTAACGATCAAACTGTACAGTGTGAGCACAAAAATCTCAAGCTTTGGCTTTACAACACAGGCAATTTACTTGTACAATGGGAGTTGGAATTAAAGAACAACATTTCTAAGAGTGGCTCAAAGTACAGTGTATGCCCAGCTTTACTCAAGTCAGACCTCTTATTCAGGTCAGACCTCTTCCTTTATCCACAAATCCTACCGCAAGAGTGTGCAGTCTGTGTTTATTTCTTTTACACAGATTACATTAACATCTACATATCCGTCTCTACACGTTGCATTAACACACACCTTTTGAACTATTATCTCTGTACACTGCACATATTTTATTTATACTTCATGCTGTGAATTTTTGAACACCACCTGGACATTATTTTGCATGTTGTCAGCTCTTTCATTTTAAAACAGATTTACTGTTCATATTTTTCATATTTTTATTGTATTGTTGTCTATTCAGTGTTTCTTGGCTTTTATAATATGTGCTTTTTATTTTTATTTGTCTTCCTATGTTTATTGTTATGCACCAATACAATTTTGCAGAAGTGGCCGGTCAGTCAATCAATCAATCAATTTTATTTAGCCCAATATCACAAATCACAACTTGCCTCAGAGGGCTTTACAGTCATGTGTGACTTTAGTCATGTGAGTTGACGTGACTAATGTCAACCCAAATCTTGGTCTCTTGATCTTGATCTCTGTGTGACTAACAACTCATGTGACTAATGATTGATGGGACAAAATAAGACAAAGTTCTAGTTTAGTGGCTGACGGGTGCTTTCAGACTTGGTTCGTGTTCTCACTGCAGCATTGACAAGCAAACCAGATAAAATGCCTTGCGCGAGAAATGTGCTCTTGATTGGTCAGAATTTCCATGCAAGAAAAATCCAGGAAGTAAACAAAACGTTGAAGAAGAGTACACTTGCAAGATAAATGTGACACTTTCTGATGTCACAATGGAGGGACATCTACACAGGTTGATTTTAGCGCTGGTCATCGTGTACTATATTGACTGCATTGTTCATTTTAGTCAAACCATACAGTTTGAAAACGAGGCACGGCTCCAACTAGAAAACAATGTTTTGATGCATTGGATGTGCTGAATGTGCATATTAAGGCAGCACAGGAGGAGGTGCACATTAATAACCCTCTGGGACTGTAACATGCTCATGTTTATGCGACTGCAATTGGTTGGATCGAGGTCGGAAACTACAAACGAACCGCACCAGAGTTAGTTTGTGACAGGACTGAGACCATGTCTTCAAGAAGGTCTCACTCTGGTTGTTTAGGTGTGCACCTGAGTGTGATTGCTGTGTTCACACCTGCCCAAACGAACTGCACTTAGGGGGCAAATGAACTTCAGTTTGATTAAACCAAACTAAACAGGGCAGGTGTGAAGCTAAGAATAAACTATGTGTCCAGCTGTTTCCCTAATTTTCCTCCTGTCTTTTAGGACATAGGTTTGGTTTCAGGTATATGAAAGTTCAAGTTCAAACCCTGTGTACATGGCTGTGTTATTAATACACTCAGCCAATTAAAAATCACATTAAAAGAGAACTCATACTACATCAGTAACGTATTACCATCTTTACTAAAGAGAGATCTGCCTTTTACTGCCTTATCTTTGATCGATGCCTTTAAGAAGAAAATTTTATGTATTATTAAAAGCATAAATTTAAAGTTTTTAAAGCCTGGAAAACATACAGAGGGTTTGCAGTATATTTTCAAGACCTTTTTAGTTCAGGAGCAGCATGTGGTAAATTCAACAGATTACATAAAAAGAAAAAAAAAATCCACTGATCATATTTGCACAAACATGTTATAGTTCTGCCCTCTGTGGTCTGCTCCATTTCTTCACCCTATCCACACATTTAGCTGGCCATGTGCCAGCTGACACAGGGTGTACATCAAATTGATTTTTACTTTACTTGTTGTGGGAATCTTTTGAACAACAAAGCCTCCATGCTGTGAGAAGGCTTTCAGTGATTTAATGATTTAACGATTTTTCCCTGTGGCCTCTGCTGCTGAGCATGCCGGTCAATACCAATAAAATCTGTCTGTGTGAGTGCCGCAGCATGTATTCATGTGTGCGAGTGTAAATCTGCAACTGAGGAGTGTCTTGAGCCAACGTGGCGCATGGTGCCAACATAGCAGCTGTAAAGCCCTGATATGAGGTTGCAGAGGATCAACACGTTCTCACTCTCAGCTCGTCAGTTTAGTCAGTGGCCCTACACTTTGAACTATGACATTCTAAGTACCTCTCTAGTGGTGCTGTCGCAATAAAAGCAATATTGCAATACGGTGTTTTTGACAAGCCATCCGCAGGGGATAGCAAGCAACTGCCACAACTGCTATGTTCATGTTTTTTCTTTTTTCATTGGAGCACCCTGTATTTACACTCAAATGCCAGCAGCGTGATGAGGGGAGTGCCGCATGTTTGCTGTTTTGTCACTGAAAGTTGAAAAATATTCAACATACTTTTTACCCAGCTGTCTAGTCATAGTGGAGGAGGGTTGGGACAAATTGTTTACTACAAAGACCAACGGTCACATCGCTGAACAACAATGGAAGAGAAATTAATACTGAACCCACACAAACCGGCAGGTCTGTCCTGTCTGCCTACGTGCTTCAGCATTCCCTTCATCAAGAGCAGGTACTCTACCTTGTATCATAGCAACCAGACGCAACCAAAGTATCTCAGCTGTAAAACACTGCGCCCCTTATTGCGCCCCATTGCCTGCCTTTGTTCTGAATTTACCAATATTTAATTGTTTTTTAAGCAAAAACAACCAAAAAAGACCCCAACAAAAAATGGCGGTAATACTGCATAGCGTGCTGTTGAGCCACCCTTAATCATCACAGGGGAAATTCCTTCACCCCAACAGCCCTACCCTCTAGCGTCACTTTTGGATGCTCAGAGAACAGTGCGTCAATATCCACTCATTACATGTATAGTTATTTTTTTAAATAAATTTCCATGTGCACATTAAACGTAGGTTTCCTCACCAAAACTATTTCTGGTTTAGAAAACAGCCTCATAGTTAACAGTCATGTCGTAATGTAGTTTTGAAGAATTCAACATTTCACACTGAACATGAACACCATTCACCTGAGTGAAAGTCCTGTGTGTGTTTGACCCATCCACCACCCCTTCCTCTCCCAGTGCATACTGACTTTCTCTCTCTTTATATTATGTCACTGTCACAGAAAGGTTTACACTGGAGTTAGCGTGACGCGTCTCATACAGATGCTAAAGGGTGCCTTGTACGTCAGAATCTAACGCCTATGGCCTCTGACCAAGCTGCTGTATTTGACACCTTGGGGATCAGAACTGAAACAATTCAAGGGTTTATCGGCATCAGGCTCCTGAGACATTACAACTATATTTACATCATGTCTAAAAATCACATTATTATAACATAACTTGATGAGATCACTTTTTGAAGGTTTTGGGCTCTTCTCGGACTTGACCACATTTTTACTCGGCCATGTCTCTGTCTCAGACAAAGAGAACTCTGGATTTAATTTCAAGTCCGCTCAAGATCACAACTGCCTTTATTTCTATTTGTTTGCTCATAGAAAATATGGGAACATACCCATACATAAAATTCACCTCTGCAATTCTATTTGATTATTTTGTTAAGACATTTCTCATGGTACACTGATACCAGCACACATATAAACAGTATGGCAATAAAAGAGACAAATTAAGAGGAATCTTCATTTGTTTTCTGGGGGGGTTTATGGGAATGTATTTTTCAGATCAATTTGAGGAGTGTCTATGGATTGCTTGCTTCACATTTTATCATAGGTGTGTCAGCGGTGCAGGACTCACACTGGTCTGGTCTTGGCTTTGTCTCGGTCTCGGGCTCAGTTGAGGGGGTCTTGACTACAACAGTGACATGCAGCATAATCATATCTGGATATTGGACACTGGATGTGTGCCTCTAGTGCCCCTGCTGATTGGCTTTCTTCATTTATTATTTTGTTAGAACCTAATTTGAAACTGACTCAATCAAGGTCCAATCAAAACTGTTGAAGATGATGGTGGAAAACAATCGCTGCATTAATGGTAAAAACTCACCAAAAAAATGACATATCATGCAATCATGAAGTGGTTGCCATGGCAACCAGTACATCGCTAAGTTCTCATCAACATGTCCTTGACCAATGAGGGACCTGAATGAAATTAGAGATTGCGTAATCATGTAGGGCATTATGTTTTACTACTTGCATCACAATAGTAATGTGTGTATGTTCGTATGTAAGCAGTGTGGCCATGACATGTTCACAGTGTGCTGCTCTATACATGTATGAAGGTTTCCATTTTTCTTTGTTATGACAGGAAAACATTACTGTCACATGAAAAGAGGCTGAGATACAGACCTTGTCACGTTAAGACCTTCATGTATTGCAGAAAGCATGCTCAAGGCTATCTGCTGTACTGACCAGCATGAAGATTCATTCTCTTTACTGCTACAAATTGAACATTGGATGTGCATGATGTAATTGAAAGTGTCATTGTGACCACGTAAAAGTCATCAAGGCCCTACTCATACATAAGACCTACATGTTAAATTGCCAGCACATTTATGTAACCAGGTATATGCATACATTTTAGTGCCCTCCTTACTTTTACAATGACAATACACATTTATCAGAATTACTGCAAATGGACTGGTCTATAAAAGCTAGAATGTTAAGCAAAAAAACTCCCGGCTGCTGAAACAGAAAGGCAGCAGGAGTTATATATGAAGTTAAATGGAGGCATAGAAGAGGGGGTAGAAAGCAGCAGTGGCTGTGGTCATGGTTACAGATGGTATGGAGAGTGAAGAGAGAAGTGAAAGAGCAAAAGAAACACATGGGAGACGGAACAAGAGAGCGTGAGTGATGGAAAGTACTGGGCACAGTGTCTCCATCTCTTTCGCATCCAAATGCTCTCCAGCCTTCACCCTGAGGCTCTGTTGCTAATGGATTTACACTATGGGAGACATCAGTGTTGTACAGCATGCTGCAGTATAGCCTTGAATGCACATGTAGCCTATATGGTGAGAACTGTGTGTGCCATGTGTGCAGTATATACACTCGTCTGGAGTTAAGCTCAAATGATAATCTGCAGTCTTTTTCAAATAAGTATGAGTAGTTATTCATACATGAGGGAAAGTAAAGGTGTGTTCTGACCAAACGTGAACATGATGTGAATTTATTGCAGTGTGATTACATACAAAATAAATGCAAAGACACATACTGCTGTATCACAAAAGACTATCAGTGCTGAGATTCTCTCACAGAGAATCGCATCTAGGGGACAAACTTATTGGCCCACTGTCTGTGGGCACCAAAAGCATCATCTCAATGTCAGTACTGACAGCTAGAAAGAGAGTGAGCTATGACTACATGGTAAGTTCTGAAAATACAAATATTTGTTACTTGATTCTTGATATCTGTTCTACTTTACAATAGTGAAATGAGTCTTTTTGCAAGGGTTGTGACATTTAAAAAAAAAAAAAAATCATCAACTAATTTACACAGGACTCAAAAACAATACAAGTCAATGGGAAAACATCTTTAGGGGCCCAATGTCATCACATGGTGGACCTGCAAGTTGTGTTATCACTTTTGGCCATTATGTAAAACTGGCCTTTATATCCAGCACTGTTCCTAGGGATTTGATACACATAAGGTTACAAACCCCCATTTAATAAGATTTCCCATCAGGAACCTACATCCAACAGATTTTGGTTGTTAGATACTATTAAGACCAGAACCCTACTGCTTTCAACTGCAGCAGAGGAGGCAACATTGGAGGAAGTAAAACCTATCAGAATAGTCACTCTTATGAATCACATTGGGTTCACTTCTATAGTAAATAAAATATAGTAAAAACAAACTATTCCCCCATTTTTTGGGGACCCCCACCCAAAACTCCCTCAAGGACCTCTTATAATGTGGTTTACAGGTAAAGTCAATGTAAAGATGTGATTTGATGTTAATTCCCGCCGGCACGATGGACGCGACACAAATGACACAAAATAGGCAAATCAAGCGGCGGGAATGAAGCGAGCAGAGTGATTCTGCATTACATGCTTATTCCCGAGAGTTGAAAAATCTCAGCTTCAGCGACCAATTTGCACTGTTTAGCCAATCAGCATTCAGATCCTCTGGGAGCGAGTGACGCAGAGGTGGTACTGGCAGAAGTTTTTTCATCAATTGAGAAATTTCACGCACGTATGACGTGAATTATTCGTGCATATGAAGCAAAGCAACACAATATATTCTAGCGCTCCAACTCTTCGCAACTCTTTGCAAAATTTGCATTGCATTTGGTGTGAACACAACATTGAAGGTTCTGGACCTTTTGTTGAGAACCACTGAGGTCACATAAGCTTTACTCCAGAAAAACACTCCAGAGGCCGTATTTGTGCAAGTAACGCGAGGCAAAACTTTGCATCATATTTGGTCTGAACAACCTTTAACACTACCAGAATAAAAATACTCCTAGTATACAGCATTCACATTTACTTGATTAGAAGTGTGAACCATAAAGGTAGCCTACTCATGCTAAATGGCAGTGTTTAGAGCTCCATATTTAGCATGAAGCTAATTTGTAGCTTTAAAATAATACAGCTTCTTCTCAAGAGTTAGATGAGAAGATCAATTACACTCATGACTTGATGGTAAATATGAAGCTACCACCTGCAGCCTGTTAGCATAGACTGTATAAAAACATGGACAACACCACAGCTTCCCAACAGTCAAGCCAAAACATTACGATCATCCCCTGGTGGTTGGCTGCAGTGTAAGTCATAAATCTTGCCCCTGCCATGTTAGTCAATGGAACATGGGCCAAATAATTTCCAACAAAGATGCTTTCTGTAGTTTTGGGTAGTTGTTATCACACTCATTTATATTCAAATCTTCATTGTTCTGAGTAGTTTGGTTTCAATTAGTTATTTTATGCTATTAAAGGAGGGTTTGATCAATGTCCAATAGTAATTTTTCGGACATGTGTATGTTTAACAACTCGACACCAAAGACATAGCTACTGCACAGAATCTGGCTCCAATTGACATCACCAGCACAAGACAGCAGCGGACATAAATTCAGGGAAATTGTGGCTTCAGTTTTGTTCAGTGGGAGACACGTTTTCCAACATTACAGTCCATGCCTCATGGCTTAGCTTAACACACAGTGTAAAACCACAAATTGTTGATTTTTGCACAGCTGAGGATACAACATGTTATTTGGTGAGCTACAGAGCTGCTGCTAGGCAGACTTTGTCAGGGCCCAGCTAGCTGTTTCCCCCTGTTTCAAGTCCTTATGCAAAGCTATGCTAACTGGCAGGTGGAAATAATGTCATAGTTACTGTACAAACATAAGAGTGGTTGCCTATCAAACCTATCATCTAACTTTTGATGCAAATACGGTAAGCACATTTCCAAAAATGTCAAACTACTAGCAGAGTAAAAAGTATATGTCAATTAAGCACAGTACTTGAGTACATTAACTGAGCTGTATTCCACCACCACACACAACATCCAATATATGTGTGATTTTGGAAAGGTCTACTTTGTTGTACACACTGAAGTGACAAAAATGATACAAAATATGTGTTTACAGGTGAGTGGGGGAAAGCACAACATGCAGTGAATCTTGACACCATAACATCAGAGTCCTCCTGCAACACTGTGCTTTTCCTGCCACTGCGACTCATGACAAGCCACCAAATGTATCAGACAGGTGACAGTGAAGAAGAAAACAGGTTGCTACATCTCAGGAAAAAGCTCCATCTCACACCTCACACAATGTACCCATATAAAAGTGTGTGTGTGTGTGTGTGTGTGTGTGTGTGTGTGTGTGTGTGTGTGTGTGTGTGTGTGTGTGCGCTAATGCTGCATTAGGCCTGCACAAGCTGCACTTCAGTTGTAATTAGAATTGATTAACATTAACAAGCTCAAATTGTGTGTCTCCAAGGTTGCAGTTCAGTGATGTGCTGAACAGGTGTGCTCTCTCAGCCCTCTGAAGAGATTACTGTATATTCACCACACACACACACACACACACACACACACACACACACACACACACACACTGTCCACTAGCCTCCTACTGTGTTGCATCTGCTTTGGAGAACTAGAACAGTTCTTGTACTCATGCTGTCATGTTTGTAACTTAAAGTACGAATAGGCGAGCATCCTCATACACGGAGAAATCTTTACTACAGTAAGTGGAGCAGGGTGGATGATTTATATATGTAGAGGATATGATATATACCACATGTAATAAAGACAAATGATCAAAGGGACATTGGAGAAGAAAAATCATGTCAGGATAAGGAAGATTTATCATCTGAGTCCAAGTAATATGTGGTACTAATACCGCAGAGTGCCACTGCTTCATAATTTCAAATTAAGCAAAAAATCAATAAGTAAACAGCCTGTGTGCAACAGGTACATGCTCCAGCTTATATAGCCTCTCATTGCTCAATCCCCAGTTCAACTTTTACAAGCTTTCTGAATTCAAATCATCGACACTCTTCCTCTTCCTGTTCTCTGATTGCTCCAAGAATACTAACAAGCAAAGACCCATGACCTGTTTGTGCCATTTGTGGCTGTGGGACAAAGTGTGCCACCCTTTTTAGAGTCATTCCATACAGCAAAGCAGCAAGCTCATAATACTGGGGAACAAGGTGGGCATAGTGCACCCAGGCCAAGAATACATTACTGAAATGAAGAGGAGGTCATAGGACAATTTGATGCTCCATTCAGTGAGTGACAAACTGTCTAGACCAAAGGACAAGCTTATTCTATTATAACTTTATTTATTCAATCTATGTTTAGCAGCAATACAGGCAGCTTTTTACAACTCACCCATCTCAGGTGGGAAAGCCTTGTATTTTATGTCTGCAGCTAAGAGTGGGCCATCATGTAATGACCTAGCTCCAAATGTGCTAGATACGGCACTAATTATGGCATAACCAGCGCCAGACCTAACACATTCGGCACCCAAGCAGACGTATCCTGCAACCCCCTCTGCAACTGATCCTTTGCTAATTTCTGCCACTCGCATGAAGACTGGCCAATCATGGCGTGGAATCAGCCGGGTCCAAAAACAACAACAACAACAACAACACTGCTGTGTTTCAAAGACTCTCATGCAATCATATCAGATTTTCTTCATTTTCAGGTTGGTTTTGTGGATTCAGATCAGGGTTCAGCAACCCTTACTACTAGAAGAGCCATTTTTGGTCTAAAAAAATGAATTAAATCTGTCTGAAGCCACAAAATATATTTGAGCCTTATAATAAAGATAACAGCCTTATTAGGTCTAAATTAGCTTGTCAACATGACTAATAGGTGTAATCATTAATACATTTACCATCAGGTGGCTACTCTGCTGTAAGGTATTTATGAATATTCAGTACCTTGTAGTGAAAGTAAACAAATCTGTCTGTGCACTATTAAATTCAATATTTCCCTCCAGGACTTTTCCTTTCTGGATTTGGAATCCACAGCTAGCTTCGCTAAGGAGACTGAATACAAGCCAACGCTCTTGATGTTTGGCAAAATTTAGAGAAAAGGCGCCAGGCTGTAGACGTAGCTATGACTCACATTTCAGTTGACGAAATGTTAAAACATTTTTTTGAATTTGTTGTAGGCCTACAGGTTACACATTTTTACAATTGGATGATGTAAGAATCACTTTAGGCCTACAGTAATGATAAATTAAAATATAAATGTTCAAAAAAAAACTGATTCATTTTCATGTAGCCTCATTTTTGGTTTTAGATCTAAAGCTTGCTGCATGTGTAATAGTGACACTCATCACCTGGCAAGGTTGGAAAGAGATACATGTTTTTTTTCCCCTCCTGGGTAACACTGAATAAAGACCTACCCTGCTTTACAAGAAGAGATATTCAACCAGCTATGTGTCTTCGTAGTGTGCACAGGTGAACGTTGTTTGGCTTCCCCTTGGGGCTCGACAGAGGTCCAGGCACTGACAGCATGAAGTGAAGCAAAACACAGTTCATCTGCACACACTGTGATGACAGATAGCTGGTTGAAAACTGCAAAGTTTTCCTTTATTTTCATTGACTTCTGTCTCTATTGCCAGTTTTTAAGCAGTTTTTGCTGGTGAGAGTTTGACATCCTTGATATGTCCTTCAGCTGCATATTATAGACCCTTCTGTCTGCTTCTCTCTGAAATCGCTTTTTTGTCTTTCCAAAAAATTTGATAATATCTCTTCAAGGAGTGCAGGTAGTTACAGCGTGGGCTCCAAGCTCACTCTGACAGCTTCATAGACCATCACAAAGAGGCAGGGCTTAGCAAAGGCTCAATGAGGTGTAAAAAATATGTGCATATATAGGCATCGGCCAAAATGAGTTGGAAAATATTACCATATTAGATATCAGCAAAAATCCAATATAGTACATCCCTCCATGGCAAATGATAAGACTAGTAATGATCAATATAAACTGTTGAAGAGACGGGAAGCAACCTTGGACCCCAACTTGATCAGGACAATGTAGCTGAAAATGTTTAGTGAATAAAGCACAGTGGAGAAAAGATGTGCCACATATTTTAATTTTAGATGCACTTGCATTGAAGCTCCCAGTGGTCTGTCTACCTGTCTGTCCTCTGTTATCCATCCCCATTAGATCCGAGGCTTTAAATACCTGATATTAAAAGCATAATGATGGTAACCAGCTGTTTGTAGAGAAGCTGAGCTGTGTCTGTGTCTCCCTAGGGAATATTCTCTGTCCTCTGTTAATGAAAGCATCTGCGCACCTACACACACACACACCTGAGCACACATGCACATTCAGGTTACACTGGCACCCCACACAGGCAAAACTCATGAACACACACTGACAAAATCCACCCACACACAGCACATAGTCTCCAGATGTAAATGTATTAAACCTGACAGATGGCTACGGAGCCAGCCCTCTCACTGATGTGCACACTTTTATAATGGCCATATTTTGTTCTGCGTTAATCAAAGGAGACTAATGCACCTACAGGGGATAAGGGGAGTGGCATCAAATGAGGCCGGAGATGGCTGGAAAATCAGTTGGAGTTGAGCTCAGAGGAGAGACATGCTGCGACTACAAAGAGATGGCTGCATTTGGGGAAAAAGTGAGCTCTATTCCGATCATTTGTTGCCGCTGTGGTCATCCTCAGTCACTGTCCTCATCGTTCATCATCCGATCCCTGCTGTGAGCATGAACACACGGGCACCTGTGCACATTACTAATACTATACAGTGAAACAAACTAGTATTACCACCTCTGGATTGTATGCCTCCATGAACCAGTCAAGTTACAGTTTCCATCCATGTCTGTTCAGACTCATATGTAGCCATGACAGTAGACACTGCTTCAAATATGGATGTTGCTGCAAAGAAGCCACAAACTCTGAACTGTGGATACTTCACACACATCTTTCATTTGGAAGCAAGGCAGGTCTATACATTCAGCACAGTTTCAAAATTAGTGTCACCAATTCAGTATCTGACCAAATGTTACAACGTTGAGTAGTGGCCAGAAAAGTGTTTTCGCATAACATTATGAAGACACAGTGGAGCTGACCTTTGACCTTTTGGATATAATATATCATTATTACATCATTTTATTGTATTAGAAATTTGTGAGAATTTTTTTCCTGTATAATTAGCATATGAATTCTTGAGTTATGGGCAAAAACACCTTGGAATACCTAATTCTTATCAGTTCATACTTGAATCCAAATTGATGTTTGTGCCGAATTTGAGGAAATTCCTTTTAGGTGTTGTTGAGATATCATGTTCACCATAATGTGATAGAGGCAAGGTCACAGTGACCTTGACCTTTGGCCACTAAAATCTAATCAGTTCACTGTTGAGTCCAAGTGGACGTTTGTGCCAAATTTGAGGAAATCCTGCAAAGTGTTCTTTTGATATTGCATTTACAAACATGAGACAGACGAGGTCATGGTGACCTTGACATTTGATCTTTGAACACAAAAATATAATCAATTCATACTTGAATCCAAATTGATGTTTGTGCCAAATTTGAGGAAATTCCTTTTAGGTGTTATTGAGATATCATGTTCTCGAGAATGTGATAGAGGCAAGGTCACGGTGACCTTGACCTTTGGCCACTAAAATCTAATTAGTTCATTGTTGAGTCCAAGTAGACGTTTGTGCCAAATCTCCAGGCACTCTTGAGGAATTGCGTTCACGAGGGTGGTACAGGCAACTCAAAAACATCAAGCCTCTGGCAATGCCTGTGACTGCCGCAGAGGTATAAAAAACATCCTGTGAGCACTAACTTGTGCATTTGAATATAACATTTCATTTTTGTTTACATGAAGGGTAAGTAGATTTCCATTTGATACTCATTTGTGCCATAATCTAAGGTAAAAATTCATGCAAAATCCCAATTTACATGTCCAAAAAGCTATGCCAACCCACACAGTCATTTGTGACACACTTCTACAGAACTCTCAAACAGGCAGCACTATTCAGTGGCGCCTTTTAAAGGGAGAGTGATTATGGTGATTCCACCAAGCAGCATTAACTTTGTTCCTCCAGAGGGATCAGCAGTGATTTCAAGTGTTCATGAATCATTACACTGCTTTAATTCAGGCAACCATTATATGTATTACTGGTATACAGAGTGAAATCAGGGTGCAACTCCTGAATCTTGTTAATGTATGAATTACCATTTCATTCAATTTTCCGCCTCTTATCTGAGTCGTCCAGACGTCCCTCTCCCCAGCAACATGTTCCCAAACCAGATGAGATATATAATCCCTGCAGCGCACCCTTATCACGTGCGCGAACCACCTCAACTTGCACATTTCTACGTGAAGGAGCAGCAGTCCTCCTGCGAGTTACCTCTGCATGTCTGAACTCCTCACCCTATCGCTGAGGCTGAGGCCAGCCACCCTAGGGAGGAAACTCATTTCAGCCACTGGATCCACAATCTTATTCTCTCAGTCACTTTCCAAAGCTCACGACCATCAGTTTAGGGATGAGGGGTGAGGTACAGCTCCGACATTATAGTTGAGTCCATACCAACTCATCTGTCGACCTCATGCTCCATTTTACCCTCACTCATGGACAGAACTCCAAGTGACGGAATATCTTGGAGTCACTATCTTACTCCCATCCTGGCAGTGTGGCATAAATTAATCAAATTCAACAGCTGCCAATTTTTCCAGGAACCATTTTTTGGGGATTGACACAAGATAAAACTGACAGCAGCGAGTTATATCAAAGACAGAAAGAAAAGGGGGAATAGTTGGAAGTCAGAGAAGTCAGAGTTTGGCAGTTCTTACCCGGATGTTGTCGAAGGATGCTTTGTTGGTGACGTCATACAGAAGAAGGAGAGCTGAGAAGAGACAGAAAAAAATCAAGTGAAATTCTCCTGCATCTGTATACTGTTCTCACAAACCAAAATCAGCTAAGTGAGTCACTCTGGTACTAAAGAGAGAGATAATTCATTAATTAGAATGTTCAGGTAAAACATGCTGGTGATTATCAGTCCGCACATTAGAGCATCATATCACAAGCATGTATTCTCATATAGCCACAGTAGCCGTTCACTAATGTGCCAAGGAAAATTGCTATCAAAAATTTGCTGCAGTGGTCGTGTCAGTGCATCCAGTGACTAACCAAATCAACGCTGATCACGAACAGTGTCAGTGCCACAGTGCTGTGGGAAATACATGAGGCAAAGAAAAAGGGGAGAGGAAGATGAGGACAGAAGAACAACATAGAAAACATGTGCAGCATCATATGGACACGGTTGATAGCTGTGATGAATCATACCATGACACAACAAAACAAGTGAAGCTGTGTCATAGTCAAGGAGACCCCCGCCCCTCTGCTCCACTGGGGTTCTTTGCAGATAAAACACCTTCTGCTCTGTTGTGCTGTTACAAAATCATCATTAGATACGGAGATTCTTCTAATATTTATTTATATTTATTTATCCTTCACCACATCATGTGCTTCTTATATCAGCCACACAGCTTTTTTTTCTTCATAAAATGCTCTATAACTGTTTTCATCTCTGACATTGTTTGTCATAAACAACAGCAAACCCGTGAATCACTTTCTCTCAAGTCTCCTTGTAATTTCATGAATAGCTTTTGATCTAGTAACACTGTTATTCATCAGCAATGATTAAACGGTCTAATTCACATCGACAGCTGCTTCTATTTCTCACTTAAAACATCAGTGAAGCCTACACAGTTAAGTTACCTGCATGACAAAACAATAATGACTTAATTAAAAAAGCACTGTTGAGTTTAATTGGATTTTGCTAACAAATAGTTCTCTTGGATACATATGGTAAGTACTGCAGTACTGGGACTTTGATGGCATGTCCTTTCTCATATGAAAGGATGCTCTACAATGCAAGGTCAGTAGCTACAGAGGAGCAAAAGTTACTGCGATGTTTTTGTTGGTGTTGTTGTTGATGTTAGCTGTTAGCTATCTGTGTATTTGTCTGACGATTGCTATCCATCAGCAGCTATAGAGGTCTGGTAAACTCACTTCTTTCTAACTCAATGCCCTCCGGGTTATTCTTCTTTTTTAAATTTGTAGACTTCAGTCCAGACCGACGCTGAGTCATATGACATCACTTGAGTCCACCTATCAGTTTTCATGCAGCTCTCTCTTGAGCCATGAGATGTTTTATACAATGCTTTTTCACATATGTAAAAGTACTCTTCAACACCTGACTGACTCTGATGTATAAATTTGGTCGAGTTCCCCTTTAACTTCATGGTAATGTTTTCCTTGCAAGCAATATCTTGTAGTTGTTAAAATAATAACTGCTCTCCTTAAGAAGCAAAGGTGGAAGCCATACTGACGTTGCTTTCGCACTGCAATACATCTTAGCGTCTAGGTCAGAGTTAGGCATCTAAATGCATCCTGCCTCCTGCAAACTGTCAGCACTGGTTTCTTTTAACCATCACCATGACCTTTCCCAATCTAAGTAGTTAAGGCTGCTGAATTGACCTTGTGAAGAGACTGTTTTGCAATTGCTGTCTTAAAGGTCAAGAATGGACTTTCAATCTTAACTTTTAAGCAAACACGGACAAGAAGTCCTTGAAGTGCTCAGGGGAATGGAAGTTTGAGCATCTACAATCCAATGACAAATGGACAAACTTCTGCTGGTGATGAAGATTGTGTGATCCAATAGAAAGCTCCAGAACAATTACTGCATGGAGTTTGTGGTAAGACTGTTACTGTTGAAGTAGTTAAAGTGGCTTAAACCAAACCAAAGCTTAACCACAGAGGCGGCAGATCAGTAATCCCTCATGTGAATAATTGCTGTAGTGTTCATTTGTGATGGTTATGGAAGGCACTGACCAACATGTTTGTCATTTAGAGTTGTGGACTGTCTGGTTTCTGGTGCAGATTTGGATCCTAGTACAGACTCAAGAATTCTTAACATTGTAAGACACGTGTATCCTATGATTGTCAATCACTTGGCCTATGTGTAAGCTGATGCAGATTTAGAGCTTGTGCTTCGTTGAGGACGGTATCCCCTGATCTGTTAAATTTCTGTCACAACATAATCATGTTTTGTCCAGAAGTTAGCCACTCTTTAGCAGCACCTATAGCTGTGTGTAAAGGCTTGTTTCCATCAAGCCGTCTGGTTCAGTTCAGTTAAAAAAAAACATTCCTTCCTGTTTTTTTTTGTTACCATTGTGTCAGTGATCTAGCACACTGATATGGTATTAAAGGCCCTGACCCACCGAGCTGAAAGTCAGCCCTCGGTCAAAGTTGGGCCATTGGTGAGTGTCTGTCATTTTTGTAGGTGCAGCCATTGCACCATTGGACCCCGTCGACACTAGTTGGCCTTTTTTCCACCAAGGCAGAATGTTGAAATGGCACTAGCACAGCAGTGGCCGTTGGCGAATGTAATCACTCTGATTGGCAGTTCAGCTCAGTGCAGGAGAAGAGAAAGGGACGTGAGGAATGTCAACAAAGAGCGAAATCTTACAAAGAGTGAGATCAAAACAAACTTGTTAGGTGAGGTAAGATTATTTTTCTGTAGCCATTGAGCTCTGTAGCAGAAACGTTTTGTGATGGTTTGCGTTATTGTTCACTGGTGCACAATATGCTTTGTTCTTTCAACCTTTGATTTTGTTGTTAATGTGCTAACACGCTAACTAGAGTCGAGATGGTCATCCGGTTTCCTTCTTTGAAGGACAATTACAGACAACCGCCATCTGCTGGTATGGAGGGGTATGTCCTCTCAGGCATAGAACGTCACAGGAGTGCTTGTTGGCCGTTGGTTTGATGTGTTCATGTGCAACTTTTTGGCCGAGACATGGGGATGAGAAGCGATGCAACAGGGGGCTCTCGTGGCTGCTAGTTCACCAATGTTTGTTTGGTGTGTCTGGGGCCTTAAGGCTCATTTGTGCTCAACGTTAAATACGGATCCGGATACGGACGGAGCCTTCTGTCAGTGCTCCGCGTTCATTTCATCCGTATTTCTGCATGTTTCCATAAAGCTTACGGATACGGGCCAAACGGAGCAGTACCACCGGGAACCGTGGGGGCAGTGTTGCTGTCACTACCCGATACGTAGCTCTACTGAGACACGAAGAAGAAATAACAATTCAATTTCTCTTATCGGCAGTACAAGAGAAAAGAATTCTCCGTCCTCCAGTCGCGATGTATTTAATGGCCTCACCGACCACCGCCTCCTACAACACTGTCCCTGTTTTTATCTTTTATGCAAGAGGGACATTATCAATATCTCCTCCACAGTCGCCATGTTTGTTTTTGAGTTTGTTGTTGTCATAAACTTTTGACGCTGGGCTGCCTCCTGGTGGATATATTGGCTAACATCCATGCCAACGTAAAGGGCGCATGGAAGTATGTGGGCAGTGACGGTAACATCGTTTGAAATGGACGTATACATTTTCGGACGTAAAGGGAGCATAAATGAGCCCTTAAAAGGTGGAGCAAGAAACACTGCAGTCCATTGATTGGTTCAATGAAGAACTGACACTCAAGAACTCAATGCACAAACCACAAAACCTGTTATTTTTAGATATCCCATAGATTGTGACAGACTCCAAACACACCGGCCTGTTCGTTTTTGTCGTGCAACCCTGTTTCATGGACAATAAGCAAAGTGCAGACATTTGACTGCATTGTATGTAAAGAGGAAATACAATGAGAGCTGCATGGAGCAGTGATGCAGCTATTACCATCTGATAATGACCCCGTTTAAGGGTCCTGTCTGTGGTGGAAACACAGCTCAACAGTTAAGGTACATATCCATACAGGTTATGTATGGGTCTGAGGATACTATACCATAAGTGTTTGGTTGAAAATGTGTTAAATAATTCTAAAGCACATCATGTTCTGTAGTTTGACCTTTAAGAAACAAGCAACTTTGTAAAGCACCACAGGAAATATCACACCTATTCAACCATTCCCAGCTTTAGAATTCATGTGCAATTTATTTTAGACTTCGGTTCCACTGTTCAACAAGAGCTTTTGGATCTTACACAAGAGAAATGCATGGAGAAAAACTTTTGTAATGCTTTCCACTGTTAGCTGAGCAAAGTGCTGCGTTCTACCTTTCACCACAGCATTAGTATTACACCTGACACATAACCACGCATGTGAATTCTAATTACCTCCAACTGCACCATGCTGCCATGCAAGATAATATCACCTCAGGTATTTTTGAGCACAAGCTGGAGGGTGTGCATTATAAAGCTCTGTCAGAAAGAAAAAGTCATTACACCTACGAGGGCAATTGTAACTCATTTTCTCAGCTGGATCAACTTTCACTTGGAATAATTAGCCTAAGCTAATTACCTCCACAGCACTTCTCCTCCTTGAACTGCATGTAATCCCTCTAACTGTCTTCTTTACAGTACTTGCTTAAAACACACTCCATCCTCACTCCTTCACTCTTTCCTAAACCATACCTCCTTTTCCCTGTCTGTCCCAGAACCCTCCACCACTCAACTGTGGCCGCATTTTTCACCAATCTATTTTGGATTAAGTCCTCTATTTGTTTATTCCAGCCAGACAAGGCCGTGAAGGGTGTTTAATGAGTTGTAATCACCGTGAGCGTTGCTTGGCTCTGTTTAACTGAGAAAACACAGAGAGGGGGAGAGAAAAAAGGTAGGCGTAAAGAATGAGAGAAAGAAGGAGAGAGGGATGACCTGCCTTGCAAGTTAATTTCCTCTCGCGTGGCTCCTGTGTTTATCAGCCACCCGAAAACCAGAGTAAACCACAAGGAGTTGCTTTCCTTCACCCTCCCCTAATCCAATTACATCTTGCCAAGCAGACAAGACAGACGAAGCTAGAGAACTTTCTCACAGCAGTAAAGACGCAGAGAGATTTGTGATCGCAGGCAGTTACATTATAGTCGCAAAATAGTATAAACAAGACAGAAATAACGACTTTGAAAAATGGGCAAGTCAAGGTAAAGGGCAGAGGAAGAGGGGAAAAACAGATGTTGGTAATAGTGAGAGAAGAAGGGTATGAGATTAAAGCAAGCAGAGAGGAAAAGGTGAGTAAGACTAACCATGGAAAGGCAGAAAGACATACAGATGGATCGACCTATAACCTCACCAAGAAACTGAGAGACGAGAGACCACGATGAAAAGACAAATGCTAATGACAGAGGCTGACGTAGAATATAAAGTGCAATCCTCTAGCTTTTTGTAATGGTGTTGTAAGAAGTAAGGTGAAAATGCACACTGGGTTCATGGGACGATTAAGCTATTACGCAAGCTTAGAGAAAAACGAATACGGTACCATCTGCTGACCAAAAACAGCACTGCAACAAACAAGAAACATTTAGGATAGAAATTATGAAACTATACCCGCAATTAAACCAGCAGTAGTGGTCTAAAGCAAGACCTGTTTTCTTGACAAGCAACCCCTTGTGGTTCGTCAATAAGGGCTGCTCTGTGATAGGCAAAGGCTAGAGCTGTGGCTACCAACTGGTCCAGACACTGGGTCCAGAATTTTCCTTTGTCATATTAGTTCAAGGTCCACACAGTTTAATACATTCAGCGTCATACTTGCATTTGGCCATTTTGTCATGCTAGATGGCTGTCCATTATTAACTAACTCTACAGCACTCCAATATAAAAGCGCTGTGCTGGAGATTCACTGTACTTCTAAATAAAGTGTGTTTTTTAGAAACTTGACAAGATTGCGAATCACTTGTGGTCCATTCAGAATGGACCCCTCACCCACTTTTAGACTGCGACCCACCAGTTGAGAACCACTGGCTAGTGTATCCCGAAAATTTAGGGTTCACATTTACAGTTCACACAAATTTACCGTAAGATTGAAGTTTCAACAGCTGTTCCGATTGGCTACACCTGAAGATGGGGCAGTTGTGTGGCAGCACACACCTGGCAAATCACTGCGGTCATACTTGGACGCAGCCCCTCCAGTTCCGATGTTGGGTTTCAGGCGCCTTTCAATGATCCAACAACTAGTTTTTTTTTAAACATTCTGACCCCCCATACTGACTATGATACTTTTAACCAAGTATCAGGTGCTTCACCTAACGATGTCCCAGAACCTTACCTAAACTTAGCCAATGCTACCGGCATGGCTTGAGGCAGTGCTGATCTGTCCACCAATTTGATCCAGAATGAAATATTACAACAACTCTTGGACTGATTGCCATGACATTTTGAGGAGACATCCATGGCTCCTGGGGGGTAAGCCAAGCCACAACCACAGGGGCTGAAAAATGGAGCCAATTAATGCGGAAGTACAAAAACTGCAGCTCCTCTAATGGCCAGTTGAGGCTATTGCTCCAAAAGCAAGTCAATACTCATGGACCCTTACAATAAAATGCCCAACTTTATAGCAGACATAAATGGTTAACTGTATGTGGGGTGAATTTTTATATAATTCACCCATTTAAATGTCAGTTAAGCTTAAGTTATCATAGCCAAGAACATGGCCACTGAGTGACAGGTGGGGGGTCCTCCATCGACAACTTGCTACCTCAGTGACAACATTGGTTAGGTCACGTAACCATGGCATCTCCAGTGTCATTAAGTATAGCACAGCCATATTTACCGTTATTTCAGTGTGTTTTCAGTTCATTAAAGTTAACTGTAACATTTTGGTGGTTTAAAAAACAATCCTGTTCATTATTTGGTAGTATTAAAAGACCCACTAAGGGGTCAGATGTTTTGTTTTCTCTGTAAGTATATTTCCCACAGACTGTAAATGCACCATGCTAACCAAGCTAGCAGCTAGTGTTAGGGTTAGGGACACCCTCTCATCCCAATATGGTCACTTTTTATCACTTCTGGCACAAAAATCCAAGATGGCAGCAGTCAAAAGGCCAACCTCAAGGCTTCAAAACATGAGTCCACAAACCAATGGGTGATGTCGCAGTGTCTACATCACCCACTGGTTTGTTGACTCATGCTTTGAAGCCTGTTTTTATTCAGTACATGGCTGAATCCTACTGATGTTGTTGAACACCAGCAGGTCATACGTTTCAGTCATCCTGTGTAATATCTCAAATATAGATGTCCTATTTTTTTCATGTACGCCTAGGTATTATGATTTCAGAGGGTTGTAGGCAATTTCAGAAAATTCTGTTTGAATATTTTTTGTTTGATACAGTGTTTTACGCTAATATCTGCTTGATAACGGAACAATGCCTGTTCATGCTCCCTGCATGACCCAAATGCAACCCACCAGCATGCCAATATTACACACAATAGCAACTATCAGACTTTGTGAGCCGCTACCAGCATGACTATCAAAGTTCCTGCAGGAAACCCTGAGCAGGAAGGGATGGAGTTTGATGGAGTGAAGTGATCTATAATGAGCACAGCCATCCATCATCTTTCAGATTGTAATCTGCGTCAGTAATCACGGGCTGACCTTGGCCACTCTCCTTCCCTTGAATAAGTTGCATGAACAAGTGATGCACGCAGACATATGCATACAAATGCAAATACCCATGGGCCTGCAATACACTATGGGTTGCTCTTTTGTTTGGTGAATCTTAGGTTTAGCTAAATAGTGACTCTGGAATTAATGTCCATAACTACTTAAATACAACACACAGCATCAACCAGTTTAGTATTTAATAAGTAATGCTGGAGTCATATAGTGTGCATCCCTAACCACTCAACAATAGGTTGCCCAAATATCATTAAAAAAAAAAGAGCAAAACAACAAAAAGAAAATATGACAGCTAAATAAGAAATTCCACTAAATTTGGTTCGTTATACAGATATTGCAATTGTAAGTGCTATTTTCAGGAATACTGTTTTTCACATCCTACTTTTTAATATTTACACACATTGAAAGACTATTTTTTTCATTTCATACTTGAATTGTCACATATTTCTGGGAAAAACTGTCTTATAAAATTGTTTTCTTGCCAACAGTTCGGTAAGGGCACTGATGCCACTTTCATCTCTGTATACTTAATATAACGCTGAAACCAAGAGATGCTTAGCTTAGCTTAGCTTAGCATAAAGACTGAAAGTAGAGGAAAACAGCTGTACTGGCTCTGACCGAAGATAAACATATTCACCTATCAGCACCTGTAAAGCAAACCATCCTGACAATGTGTGTGCAACATTCTATTTCACTCTGTATCAGTTTGGAATTGCCACCCCAAACACTTTCCAGAAATCAAAATCTAATCGGGCCAATCAGGGATGCGTACTGTAGTTGACAACATAAGCAGCCAATCAGGGACTGCGTTGTAATCAATGACGTAAAAAGCAGGCTGTAGTTTGCAGAACTGTAATGGCGGCTTCCGTAGCAACAGGTAGAACTGTAACGTTGGTGGAGTAAACATAGCAATAAGTTAAGTTAATGCAGAAGTAGAGTCAATAACACCAATTAAACAAGAATAAGAGTATGCATTCACATTTTTTGCTGGTCTTCTGACTAGACTTGGCAAGAGCTTGTTTTATCAACTGGCTCCGTTGGTGATGATGGAGTATGTTATTCTCCTGTGTTTTGTTATGCTGATTGGCTATAGGAGTTTGTCTGTCTGTCTGTCAAGTACTCCCACCCACTGAAAATGGTTGGGGTGGTTCTGTATCAGTCCGGACTGATACAAAGGTTGAAACAGAAATTTGAGCTCACATCACTAGGATGGTCATACCAGGCAACTGTGAAGCTAACTAATTAACATGTTGTATGTTGTTCAACACATAAAAAAAATTGTAAAAATGACATGTTTTAAATTTTACGGTGGGCTTTGTGTGGCACTATTTCTTGGCCGGTGTAGTGACTTCCTGGAGTCTTGCCATCACTATGAGTTGGCCAGGTAACAAGCTGGGACTCCAGGACACCAGCACAGCCAAAACAATAGTTCCAACACGTAACTGCTTGTAAAAAAATTTTTTTTTAAAAGCATAGCTTATTGTTTTTAACTGAGTACAGAGCCAGGCTAGCTGCTATGCTAATCGTGGGCTAGCATTAACCTCATATTCAGCATATAGTATTAAGTCTCATATAAACCAATTTATCCAACATGTCCTCACACAGTGGTTTGTGTTATATCTTAGAAAATGCACATACAATGGTTCATTGATAACTAATGACATTAGCGCCCTCTAATGGCATCATCACGTTATGTACTTAAAGCAAACTTACATTGGTTACTTAGCAATGTTTTGTAGGTGACGTTTAGGCAAGTAAAGTTACGCAGGTTAGGTTTTGGAAAAGGAACAAGATTGGGTGTCGACATGTTACGTACTCACACATTATTAAGTACAAAGTTATGTGCTTAAAGTAAAGTTACGCAGGTTAGGTTAGAACTCAAAGTTCTCATGGTTTCACACAAGACACAAACAACGGTTTCCTGGAGGAAAGTCCTGTGTTTGTTTGGCCCATTCACCACCCCAACCTGCCTCGTAACGCTGATATTTGCTCTTTACACTCCTTCTTGACTGCCATCAGCACATTGGTAACATAATAGCAGCCTTCCCGATTACATGGGTAACATACAAATTCTGGTGCCTTACTTTTCATAGGTATAAACACCAACAGTGAGACCAGCCTGAATAAGCATATCTCCCAAAATGTCAACTAATTGTTACTGTAGGGCTATTAAGGTGACAATACTTATGTACTTTAAAAATATTAAATACAGCACTTGTTAGGAAGCATGTCTTCAGGGTAGTATTTAAACTGTATTTAAAAGTAAAGCATCTGAGTGCTTCTTCAGTAACTTGTTATAAAAAAGAAGTTCTCTATTGTGACAAAAATAGTTTGGGTTTCAGAGGTGACTTTCACAGATTGACTTACATGCACATTAGAAATGACAGAATATTTCCATCAAAATACAAATGGAAGCTAAGTACCAATAGTTCCTCTCGTGCTCCATTACTGCCTTGAAAATTAAAAGCACACCTAGGATTGCTCCACAGTACATCTCCTAATGAAAAACCAGTGTGTGTGTGTGTGTGCGTGTGTGTGTGATATCAGACTGACTTTATTCCCTCAGGCAAGTTGCTGCACTGGCATTGATGTTACTGTACGACAAAATGAGTGTGAGCGTCTGAAATTGCTACCAGCGTCCCCTCCTTCCATCACCTTCATTATTCCTGTGACAGTTCTGGCAGCCGTTGTCATTTCTACCTCTTCTCCTAGCTAAGCACAGCCCACGGGGCTCCATTCTACGGTCTCCATTTTAGGAAGGGGTGGATCAATCACAGCGACAAGCGATTACTAAATTCCCCAGGCGTAGTGACAGCTGAATCCATTAATATTTGAATCCCATCTTTTCAGATAAATGTTAAAGAGAAATGAACAGGTAAACCTTGTGGAATATGATAGCTGGATCAATGTTTAAAGACAAGATATTATAGCGTGTAGACAATAAGCTCAATGGAGAGTATAAGCAGGGAGACACTTATGTGTGAACACACATACACACACACACTTTCCAGCTTTCTCTCAACTCACTTCACACAGATGCCCAAGAATGAAGCCTCAAAGGTGCCTTTGACTGTGACCTTGCACATCTGGTTTAATATGCAAGAAGCTAAAGTGTGTGTGTGTGTGTGTGTGTGTGTGTGTGTGTGTTGTGTGTGTGNGTGTGTGCGTGTGTGTGTGCGTAATAAAAAGACACAGAGAGAGCTCGATGATGGATCGCACAGCTCACGGCTCACCCTATAGCGGAGCAATAGCTTCAACGTTTTGTTCCAAATTGCCGTTTCCCTCTTCTCCATCCGTTTCCCTCCTCCCCTTTCCTTTCCTCTACATCTTTTCTCTTCTATCATTTCCCTCGATCCCTTCGTACTTTCTCCGCTCAACTCTTGATCAGCGTTCCCTTTGCCGCTGTCCATCCTCCTGCCTCATATGGGACACGCTTCGCCCCCACAAGCTGCTGCTGATTGAGGCCTCCAGTCGCTCATTAGCGATGAAAGTAGTGACCCAAGAAGACGGAATAGACGGAATAAAAAATGATGCAGGCAGGACGGGATGAGGCAGAGCAGAGCGGCGACATAATGGGGTAATGACACTGATTTAATATGCAATAGATCTCGTCATTGTGGGTCCTACAGTTGTCATTTGTCACAAGTTTTTATGTTCTTGCATCCTTTCTGTTACAGCTCATTTACGCCGTGTTGATGGCATTGTGAGACTCACAGAATCACAAACAGGTCGAACTAAAAGCCAAACAAAAAACTAAATGTTATTTCATTATGACTTTGTTTATCATTAAAGGTTATAAAGTAGTAAAACACATCTTGCAAAAAACAGACTTAGTGGTGAGTAATTATATTGGAGAGCACTCTCCCATTACATGTGAAGGACCTGGAGTCAGCACCATATTGTTTCAAGACAGTGGCTACTCACCTGTGGTCAGTATAAAATAGACCAGGGACTTTAATGTCTGACACTCCTGTCACCAAGACAAAACTACAGTTGAAATGATGCTTTGTGGGATGTTATCAGGAAGTACAATTGCCAAGTATATAGTGAGTTAGGCGTGGACTACAACTTGATCCCTGTTCAGTTGTCTCTCAATTAAATTAATAACAAAAGACAAATCATTGTTGTCATTGCAATCAGTTTTTCCCAGTGACGATTCCTTCAGTGTTCATTGCTCAGGAAGTTTTTACCAGGAGCTGAATTATCTGCAGATGTCTCCTGCTCTTCAGAACAAACAGACCAGGTGAATAAAACCAGTGAAAAAAACACTGAATATAACAGTTTTGTGTTGAAAAACAATATTTTTCCATGCTGTTCGGTCTGACAGGGGCTGACATGGACTGTCTCCTTGATTAAAAGTACTTGATTGCAATTTCTATGGGCTTGAGCATTGTTGGAAACGTTAATTGGTCTAGTCATATTTGACATTTCAATGCAGAAAAATAAATATTGTATCTTAAAGTCTATAAGTCTTTAAGTCTTTCTTTACATTTTAAGCAATTGTGCACTATTGACAGTATGCCGAAATTAGCTGTTAGTAGCTCCTGTTTGCAATGTACCCATTGATGCACAGACAACAATTGCTGGATTGCGTTGATACTGAAGAAAATCTAACTAGAAATTGTGCTTCGTGGTTGTATGCCACTCCGAACCAATCAAGTTGCACTTACAGTTTAAA
This sequence comes from Epinephelus moara, assembly GCF_006386435.1. Lineage (NCBI taxonomy): Eukaryota > Metazoa > Chordata > Actinopteri > Perciformes > Serranidae > Epinephelus > Epinephelus moara. The sequence continues at coordinate 27,511,596 of NC_065518.1, read as the reverse complement.
TCAATGGCAGTAAAAACATAAATGCTTCACACACATCTTTAACGGAGCAGCAAAGAAGATCTATACAATCAGCACAGTTTCAAGGTGGGCACCCAAGATTAGAGTCAGCATTTCAGTTATCTGATCAAATGGGACATTATGATGTCACAGTGAAGTTTACCTTTCACCTTTTGGGTGTAAAATGGCATCACTTCATCATTTTATCCTGTAAGATTTCGTCATAATTAGCATGTAAACTCCTGAGTTATGGCCAAAAAAGATGTTTTATGAGGTCACAGTGACCTTGACCTTTGAGCTTTTACCACCAAATTCTAATAAAATAAGATTCTTCCCAAAGCAGGGAAATTTGCAGCAGTGGGGAAATTTGTCATGGGAAAATTAGTTCATTGTTGTGTCCAAGTGAACGTTCGTGCCAAATTTAAAGAAATTCCTTCAATGTGTTATGAGATAGTATGTTTATGAATGAGATGGGTGTAAGTTTACAGCAACCCTTGACCTTTGACCAGCAAACTCTGATCAGTTTATTGTTGAGTCCAGGTGGACATTTGTGCCAAATTTGAAGAAATTCTTTCAAGGCATTCCTGAGATATTGCATTCACAAGAACGGGACATACAGACATATGGACGTACAGATATGCGGATGGACAGATGGACAGACAACCCGAAAATATATTGTCTCTGACCACAGCAATGCGGAGGAAAAAAAAAAAACGTGGTGATTCTCAGGCAAGTTCTGGAGTAATGAAGAGTGTCATTTTTCTGTAATTCCAAAGTAGCTGTATGGATTTTGTTTTGCAATGGACATTGGAGATAACGATATCTTTGGAAAATATAAGTCATAATAAATCTCAAAATGTGTGTATCACGTGTTAATTCAGATTTGCCTGAGTTATGATTCACAGATGGTGTGTGCTTTTGATGCAACCTGCAGCAATCTGTGCTACAGGTTTAAAACTACCTTAATTGCCTCCATCAGCTGTGTGTCAGTCCTTTGACCTCCAGACTGTGTTGTCAGGAGGTCAAATCACTGGGCCAAACTACAGTTACTGTTATTTTTAGAACACCGTCATGCACCTGTTCCTTTCACCTTTGTCCCCTTTTGCCTCACGTCTCTCCGACAAGCCTCCTCTTCAACTATCCTAAACACCCCTGGGTATACACGCCTCACAGTTTGAATACCTCTGAAATAGACCAATTAATTAGACACTGAAATATTAAACACCACTGCTCTTCCCATTTTTATGACTTCCTTATTCAATAAATCATCATTGCATTTCTTTTAAGAAATCTGTGTTAAGAGCACAACAATGATTTTTTGTAGCAGATATTATAAATAATATCTGCAGATTTTATCACCACGCTGTTACCTCACTCAATATCTCGTTCACAGCCCTATCTGACCAGTTACACGTCACAAGCAATAACTTATCAACACTGAAGGCTCCTGTGCCACAGATGGCAAACACAGAGACCGGAGCTGCTTCAGTGACCACACGGACTCAGTGCTCTGTGCAGAAAATAAGACAGCAGATATTACTTCGGTTGCAAAAAACAGTGTTTTGGCTGTCAACATTCTGCTGTTATTGATGGTAGTCACTGGATGTACCTTCCATTGTTTGAGTATGAGAACTGCGAGAGGAAGAATCAAGACTGTGTCTGGATGCCGGCTAGAGACATGACCAGATTACAATAGTTTATGACTAGAATTACTGCCTCACAGTTGTATGCCTCCGCCAACCAGTCATGTTGCAGTTACGGTTTTCATCCATGTCTGTGTAGTCATATGTAGCCCTGACAGTAGACAATGCTTCAAATATAGATATACTGTAAAAAAGCTTCTAAAACATGGATGCTTTACACACATCTTCGATCTGGCAGCACAGAAGATCTATACAATCAGCACAGTTTCAAGGTGGGCACCAAAGATTAGTGTCACCAATTCAGTATCTGACAAAATGTCTCCGCCTCTGTTCCTGAGTTATAATGTAGAGTAATGGCCAGAAAAAATGATGATGTCACAGTGAAGTTTACCTTTGACCTTCTGGATGTAGAATGGCATCACTTCACCACTTAATCCTACTAGACATTTGTGTGAAGATTTGACATACTACTGAATGAATTATTGAGTTTTGTGAGGTAATAGTGACCTTGACCTTTGACTACCACTAATCAGTTCATCCTTGAGTCCAGGTGGATATTTGTGCCAGATGTAATGAAATTTCCTCAAGGCCTTCTTGAGCATGTTCAGACTGGGACGTATGTATGAACAGCAAACCTGAAAGCGTAAAACCTCCTGCCACAGCTGTTGCTGAAATGGTGGCGTAAAAATGCAACGTCATACAGACATTTCATACACCAGACATATACTCATACATACTCCCCAGCCATTGTATTAGGTACACCTTGCTAATACCAGGTTAGACTCCCTTTTGCCTTTAGAACTGCCTCAGTTCGTCGTGGCACTGATTCAACAAGGTGTTGGAAACATTCCTCCGAGATTTTGGTCCATATTGACATGACAGCAACGGATTTATCAGCTGCACATCCATGATGCGAATCCCCCGTTCCACCACAAAGGTGCTCTATTGGATTGAGATCTGGTGACTGTGGAGACCACTGGAGTACAGTGAACTCATTTTCATGTTCAAGAAACCAGTTTAAGATGATCTGAGCTTTGGTACATGGTGCGTTATCCTGCTGGAAGTAGCCATCAGAAGATGGGTACACTGTGGTCATAAAGGGATGGACATAGTCAGCAACAATACTCAGGTAGGCTGTGGTGTTTAAACCATGCTCAGATGGTCTTCTGCATACCTTGGTTGGTTTAATCTTGAACCAGTCTGGCCATTCTCCTCTGACCTTTGGCATCAACAAGGCTTTTCACCCAGAGAACTGCTCACTGGATATTCTGTCTTGTTCAGACCATCCTCTGTAAACCCTAGAGATGGTTGTGTGTGAAAATCCCAGTAGATCAGCAGTTCTGAAATACTCAGACCAGCCCGTCTGGCACCAACAACCATGCCACATCCAAAGTTACTTAAATCACCTTGCTTCCCCATTCTGATGCTCAGGTTAAACTTCAGCAGGTTGTCTTTACCATGTCTACATGCCGAGTGCTGCCACGTGATTGGATCAATAGCCATTTGCGTTAACGAGCAGTCGAGCAGGTGTACTTAATAAAGTAGCTGGTGAGTGTATAAAACGGACCTGCCAATGTGCATTCAACCCATATTGGATCATTCATATGAGTTGGCTGTCCTGTCACTGTGTTTCTCATCTGCAGTATTGTTCATATACTTCACTGATAAACCAGAAAGTTATACAGTAACATTCATGATGCACATGTGCATAGCGTTCTGTGTGTAGGGCACCAAATGCCTGCGAGGGAACTGTAAAGTCCAACAACAACTAAGACTAATTTCTAGGGGCCAGCAGCAAGAGGAGGAGGCATTGGCAGTTAATGGCAAAACAGTAGATATGTTGCTTTTTCACTGTGATAGGAAAAAAATCCATATTGTTACAGCCCCTCTTCTAAATACTACATGAGTCTTAGCCACTGGCACATTGTTAAAACCTCATGGGAGCTGTAGTTGTAGAATAGTTACTTGTTGTTTTTTTTATCCTGGTCTAAGAAAGGGTTGGATATTTCAACAATGTCACTACTAATTTTACTAAAAATGTAACGATGCGGCAATAGAAATTCTTTGGACAGGATGACTTTTTTCGTGCAAGATTTCATCTCAAGAAAAGGCGATGAAGGCCATTACAGGAAAATAGTGCAGCCAATGCTCCTCGTTCTGAGCAATAAAGCCCAAACAACCTCTTTAATCATATACCCACCATTTGGAGCAGTCATGTGTACAGCAGCCGTTACCTGTGCTATGAAATGTATTAACACTGTCGCTCTGTTCTTTAAATTCATCATGGTGGGACTTTTCCTACAATAAGGTAATGGCGAAGGACATTGGAGGAGTTTCATTTCAAGAGGAAATGTCCATCATTTGAAAATGTGACATCTATGTTACAAAGTGACTGATCACACAGAGTTAATGGTAGTGACAGGGCTTTCACTAGTGATTCCTTTAGGAATATAATAATTTCACAACTGCATTAAGTAATGACGTGCCTGCACATCATTTGTCATAAAGGATAAGTGCATGAAGGGGCTGGAATAAAGTGCTTATTCTCCCCCATTACCTGAGCACTCCTGACAACCTTGAATTCCATTCTTCTATAATTCCGTTGTACTCTTTATAGGGCTCTGCCTTTTTATTGAGGCATAATGCAGCTTTATTATAGGACAAGCTTCTATTGAAGGCTCTTTAATGATTTCTCTCCACCTTGTCATTCATCCTGCTCTCTTTCTCTACATTAGCTGATACGTGCCTGATGCTTTTTATCTACACAGTGCCTCTAGCCTCAGCCAGCCTGGAGAGTTTTGAAGACTGGTTGTTTGCTTATTTGAACTGGTCTGACTAAATGAAGTTTCTTACCAAATATTTCTCAATCTTTCACCCTCCCCCACTCACGCCTACATTAGGTCTGAATCTCACAATATCTTCTCTCAATATCCTTTACATCTCTATCTCTCCCTTTCACCTCGTTACTTGTCTCCCCCACTGAGTCTGCTTTTCAACTTCTTTACCTCCCTGTGGTTTCGCTCCATGCTGTGGGAATGACAAACTGTCAGCTCCACCGGGCGAAAGGGAAGAAAAAAAGTCTGTGGCTGGTTTCTGGACCCAGCTGGACCTTTGCGGCGCCCTCTACACCAGATGGCAGATTGCACTGGGCCCACTCCAACCACCAGCTCATTTGCACTGATTGTCTGGGTCTTCTTGCTCTCTCATTAAGGGTGTAATGACAGCTAAGACTGGGGCCAAAGCTGAATAAAATAATCAATAGCTGTCTGGGGGCAAAGTGTCACTTAGAGACATGCTCTAGTCTTTTACAGCAACTACTGAGAAGTCATTGGGCAAGGCATTTTTGCTGCATTTCAGCCCTAAATGCCACAGTATTTTTAGCCAAGCTAGTTGTGTGGCTGTGGGGATGGCAGTGTTAGTCTGTCCGTCCATTACTTTGTTCCAGACTGAAACATCAGCTATTGGACAGATTGGCATTAAATTTGGTACAGCATGTCCATGGTCTCCAGAGGATGAATCTTGATGTCTTTGTTAATACAGTCACTTTTCATCTAGCACCATCTGCATGTCATAATTTTCACTCATCCATTTAAATGTCTCAGCATCTAAGTAATAAATTGGCACAAACCTTTGTACAGACATCCACGGTTTCCAAACGATGCATTTTGATGACTTTTCCTCTTGCGCCATCATAAGCAATGGTGTACAGTTAATGAGGTGCATATACTACTATGTAGATGGGTAAGTTATCAAAGAGGGAGGGGGTATAGTCTCCTATATATTCCAATAGATTTTTGGCTGATAAGTGGGTACTCTCCTATACCCGCATAAACCCTCCACTATGCCACTGGCCATAAGGTTGGCATTGTGGTTTTGAGTAAAATGTCTCAACAACTACTTTAACCATATTAAGTATTTTAATATTTTAGTATTAAGTATTTTGCTACAAACAAATCCATGTTCCACTCAAGATAATTGTAATTACTTAATAACCTTAAAGGCCCTGTATATAACTCCTGAGCTTCCTAGAATTCCCTAGTCGTCAAATACCAACACTTCAGGTTGGTGGTTCGGTCCGACTACCGAATCAAAGCGTTGGTATTTGCCAAACTGGAAATGAGTCTTGACAATCAACCACCTTTTTTCCAGAGTTACATACAGCAGCTTTAAAGTGGAACACCACCTAAATTAAGAATTTTGAATTAAGTTTTCTTTTTTTTTCACAGACCACCACTGCAAAATAGATGCCCATAAAACTGTTGGCAGGGCACCTCGAAACATAAACAAGGTCAATTATGACTTTCTCTATTATGATTTTTTGATCTATGGAGGTTTTGTATTTATAAGACTTTCCTTGAGCCAAGAAAAACGATTTAAAAGTCTGTGACATCATCACAATGTAGCTGTGCAAGTATATCTACTGATGCTTCTGGACACATCTTCAGTGATGTTCCTGGAATCATCGGGTGTTTCGGGTCTTTCAACGTCATCATACACCCTCCTCCAGGCGACCCAGCTGAGGCTGATCAGACCTCCTTTTCTAGGTATTCTGACCCCATGGATCTCCTCTCTTGAGCCACAGCAATCTTGAGGCTTTTTCTGCCACTTCAGTGGTGTTGCGGATGGATCTCCTTTTCCTCACTCCATCGATGCCCAACAAACTGAAGGCTCTGGACAGGGATCGGGCTGCAAAGCCCCTGCATCCAACTTTTATTGGGAGACACCTCACTCTCCAACCGACTTGTCCACACTTGCTGTCCAGTTCCTCGTACTTGGCGAGCTTCCTTTCAAAGGCCTCCTCCAAGCGGTCTTGGCGAGCTTCCTTTCAAAGGCCTCCTCCAAGCGGTCTTCCCAAGGGACTGTTAACTCCAGCAGAAGCACCTGTTTGGTGGACTCAGACAGGAGAACAACATCTGGTCTTAGGGTGGTGGTCGCAATGTGGTTGGGGAACTTCAGTTGCCGCTCAAGGTCCACCAACAACTACCAGTCTCTTGCAGAGGCCAGGATGCCTGCAGATGCTTTTGCAGCTGGTCTTGGCTGCTCCCAAGCTCTGATGAAGGTGATGGCTTGCTTGGAGGGGCGGGAACGTTTGGCCCACTCAACTCCTGCGCCGATGGCTTCAGCAATGGCCTTCAGGACCTGGTCATGCCTCCATTTGTACCTTCCCTCTCCTAATGCCTTTGAGCAGCTGCTCAGAATGTGCTCTAGGGTTCCACACCTGGAGCACAGTGGACATGCTGGTGACTCCACTTTTCCCCAGAGGTGTAGGTTTGATGGGCTGGGAAGCACATCATAAACAGCCTGGATGAGAAACTTGATCCGCTGTGGCTCAGCCTTCTACATCTCGGCCCAAGTCACCTTCCTTGCGATTGCGCTCTCCCAACTTGTCCAAGCGCCTTGTTGCCACATTCCCACTGTCCTGCAAGACCTCTCCTCCTAGACCTTGTTCTCACCTTCTCCTGGACTAGGCGGCGCATCTCCTTCCCTTTAGCGGTGTCAATGCAGGGAGTTGAAAAGGAACCTAGTCCAACCCTGCCTCTTGTGACCACTCCCACCAGCCTATTGTGATGCAGTCTTGACTCTGCTTGTCGAACAGCCACCTCTGCCCTCCACTTCCGACCAGTCCTCACTTCAATCCCAGCTTTCGCCACCTTTGGATCACGTGATTCTCTGTATTGCAACCCTTCCCTGGCTCTCGTCACCTTGAACTCCTCTTCCAAAGACTTGAGTGGCAGTTGCAGTTTGTTGTGGTGTCCATAGAGTGCGATACTGTTGAGACTCCTTGGTAGTCCCAGCCATCTTCTGAGGTGGCTGCTCACCTTCCTCTCTAAGGTCTCAACTGTCGAGATTGGCACTTCATAGACGAGGAGTGGCCACAGGATTATAGGAAGAATGCCATGCTGGTATAGCCAACCTTTTTACTTTTTGAACATGGTGACAGTTTTAGCAAATATGACAAAGAAGCTATTTTTTATTAAAGTGACCAACTACAGCTTTAAAGGAAAGCTGTGGTTGACTTGTTTAGAGTAATATTTTATTGTTTTGCCCTTCATTTCAATCAGTTATGACATCACTGTACCATTGTGGTGATATTGCTATGTCAAATCCAATCATGAGCAATCAGTCGATCAGATAGATTGTTAAAAAAGACAGCAACTTAGCTAGATTCACTCAAGCCCAACTAAAAGAGAATACACTTGAATGACTGACTTGCTTGCCACATCTGACCTCTTTATAGAGATGTCCATTATCATATCTGAGAAATGAACAGGTTGTGCACAGTGGCAATAATACAAACAGAAATGATAGCCAAAACAAGGACCAGGATTTATTGAAATGTCCTAAAATGGAAAATTAATTCTTTTATATTGTCTCCATCTTTGCTGCCAGGCATCAGATGATTCATGCCAGGTATGGCTTACTAAATACAGGGAGATGGTGGTTATACACGGGCTCCAACAGAGAGAAACAGCCCACAAAGCAGACATTGATTCACAAGGAAATGACAATGGATTGTGACTCATTTGTTGTACAGTCATTTGTTTGAGCTTGAGCAGCAATATAAACCGGCAGTCTGGAGATGTTGCTGGCAGGCTGTTCACACGACATTTTCATTGAGACTTGTGGACACTTTTCAGTTTAGCACCTTATGTGCTCAAATCTTTTTCTTAACTAATAGCAGATGGCAGCGGAGCTGTTCGGTGGCACAAAACTTTGGCTATAGTGAGAAGCTCCAAAGAAATATCTCTAACTGAGAGAGCAGAGCATATGTGCTTGGCTACTGTTTCGTGTGGAGATGAAAAAGAATAAGAAATGCTAGAAAGCAAAATGTAAATCTACATAATCAGTGATTCTTAGGCAATAAACACACCATGCTACTCACTGATTTTATGGATTAATGAATAATTTATTAAAGTCCCCCTCCACTCAAAAATGTTTTTTCCTCTATGTTTATGTCCCCTAAAGTGTTTGACCCTCACTATACTGACTTCTATCTGTGCAAAGTTATTCAGTAGAGAGGTGTTTTCAAATTCCTGTACTGAGGGGGGCGATGTCTGTGCACTTCCCTGAAATCTGAGTTTTGCTCAGCAATATAATCTGATTTTTGGAGTGTCAATGCAATCGCCATAAGCAATAAGCTAATGTTAAGCTATAAACAAACTACGCAATGCTATATAACAAATGTCGCCACCACAATGGGGCTGTAAATCCATGTTCAGCATATTAACATTTGATGACATAGGCTCACTTAGCCACTTGTCAGCAACTGCCTTTTTTAAGCCACACAAAAGCTTCAAAATTGAAGAGTTGGGTATTAACTGACATACTTTATATCGCAGAACAAAACATGAAAGTGCCCTAAGCTTGTGTTCTTATTTTAGGCATCTTACCAACAACCTATATCATCCCATTGACTTCAAGATGAGTGGTAAAATGCTAACTCATTTTCAGGTTTTAGGACTCATTCCTGCACCTATTCAAAAATACAAAAGTAGATCACTGTCTAATACAGGAAACTCATATCAACGGGGGAACAGACTTCAACACAACAGAGATAAAGAAACCTGAAACCTCAGCCCAGGGCGGACTTTTCAGTAAAGAGAGCAAGAGTTAGCATTAGCATAGTGAAAGGTTTGACAGTAAAGTGGTAGAGTGTGCAGTTTTTGGATGTAAACTGGACCCTGGAGTTTCCTTCCACTAACTACCAAAAAACCTCATTATAGTAGCATTATTGTATGTTTCACAAACTCTAACGCTGTGTCGGCTGCTGCCGGTTAGCCTACAAGCTAAAAAACAACATTAATAAAAGGTGCTAACTACACTTACTAATGTTCTACATCTGCTAGTCCCAGATTTTGGTGCTCAATAGAGTCCTTATCTGAGTCTAGGTATTATTGTGGCTCAAACATGTATAGCTGAATCCCTTCAATGTTTTCTTTAATGCAAATGCTAGCCACCTTGGTGAACACTGCACCGGTCAAACTAGCGCAAGCAGCACTGGAGAAAGCGGAAGGAGAAAACAAAAATTTTTCAATAATCCACAGCCACTTATCCTGGTTTGTGGGGGGGCTGGAGCCTATCCCAGCTGACATTGGACAAGAGGCGAGGTATACCCTGGTCAGATTGCCAGACTATCACAGGGCTGACACACAAAGACAAACAACCATTCACACTCATATTCAGACCTATGGGCAATTTAGAGTCACCAATTAACCTGCATGTCTTTGGACTGTGGGAGGAAGCTGGAAAACAGAGAGGAATCCCACACTGACACTGTGACAGCGTGCAAACTCCACACAGAGGGGTCCTAGGTGGCCAGTGGATTCAAACCCAGGACCTTTTTGCTGTGAGGCAACAGTGCTACCCACTATACTACCGTACCACCCGGAAGCAAAATTTACTGCAAGTAAATTTCTCAACTGGGGAGAAAGGATGGATCTTCCATCCCCTTTTCAGAGTTTTTTAATTATTATGTGGGAAAACAATGTTAAACAAAATACTGCAAATTGTAAATTAATATTAGCATTACTTTATACTTTAAATATGTCTGGAGAGGGCCTTTAATAGGGCTGACCCAATGCGTCATAGCTTCAAAGCCATGGTAATCGATGTCCAAATTAGTATTCCAATGCTCCGTTTTTCTATACTGTTGTACCCCAAAAATCCCAAATTGCCCATAAATTAAGAAATAGTAATCCAACATAGTTCAATATGCATCAACTTTAATTGTTCGTAGATATTTTTTTCTTCATTATTTTTAGACAAGGACATTAAAACTTTGTGAGAGGCCTGGTTTTGTAACTATGACAGTTTGACTATCCATGACAGGTTTTTAGCTACGTGAGCATTTTGTTGAAAAAGTCAAGCCTCTGGGATAGGTTGAAAATTTACAAAGATGACCCCCCCAAAAAGTCAAGTGCCAGATATGCCAAAGGAAACTGGTATATCACGACTCTTTAACCAGCTTGGCAAACACCTGAAAACTGAATCCTGAAGTCACGACTTAGCCGTCGTGCAGTATTTCTCACTGAGGCTTCAACACCCAAAAACCAGTATGCAGTACAATCACGGACTTTTATAACTTCTACTTCACCCTCCATACAAGTTTTTAAATGATGAACTTTTGGCAGTGTTTGTCTCTGAAAATGAATGTGTCATACTTTGGAATATTGATCTAAAGTCAAGGCACTGTAATTGTCTAGTCTTTTTTTAGACATCGGACTTGCTCACTTCTGTCAATGCTCAGAAACGAGGCAGGCAGAGCCCTCAAACCGTCGGATCTTTACGTTTCAAAGTCTGAGTCACGGCAAAAACTATCCATTAGCTCACAGGAATTGACAGCTTTCCTGACAGCTGCATTAGGGCTGCTTCCTCTCCCCTGGTCCTGCCCGTCAGACTGAATGAGCTTTATTTAAAAGTCAGTAACGGACGTGCAACTCCAAAGCTCCCTGGGTGCCTTGTTAAAGATCAGTGAGGGTAAACTGTTGCACCGGCTGATCCGAGTGAAACCGGGCAACTGGCCAGCCACGCACTCACACACAGGGTTGTTGCAGATAACGTGAACACACATGCAAATCCATACATGTACATACTCATTAAAAACACATTCACGCAAACCTGTACACAGATGCAATCACATCCAGCTCATACATAAAGATACAACAGGATCACAGTCACAACAGCCACCCATTACGATGCTACTTTGTATGCAGCTGAATGGATTCATGTTTGAGATAATGCCCGTACAGCAGAGTGCGTGTGTGTGTGTGTGTCCTTGTGTTCCACAACACCTGTTCATTCAGGTTGGCCTGAGGCAATCTGCTATCTGTACTCAGTGGGGTTGTTTCGAGATATAACTGCTACACACACACACAAACTCAGAAGCACACAAGGGAATAGCTCATAGCTGTCCCACCCCCAGCTGTGTGAGAGGCAGGCTCATTTTCCCACCCAGTGGTTAGCCTCTCGCTTAAAGGAACCTGCACATCACAGAGCCTGCAGCGAACGCCTGCGCACACACACACACACACACACACACTACACACATCAGTCTATCAAATCAGCTGCAACTTGAGTGTTTTTTTTTCGCTATCCCAACAGGACAGGGCAACAGGGAGACTGTCGATGTCAATCACACGTTTGAAGAAAACAAGGGCAATGAAACATCAGTCAGAGCAGTTTGGCTGTCAGGGGGAAATAAAAAGGTAGAGGGGAGGATGTCAGTCACAATCAAACAGGCACGCACTGACAAAACACAGAGGAATCCTACCGTTAGCATCGCGGTAGTAAGCATGTGTGACGCTCCGGAAACGCTCCTGTCCAGCAGTGTCCCAAATCTAAAAGAGAAAGAACAAGAAGACAACTTTGTCATTATCATCACTACCATTTACCATTATATTGAGCATATCTCTCTAAAATAACCTGAATGCTGAGGCGAGGAGGTATGAATGGGAGTGTAGTTAGAGCAACTCATTTAATCTGGAGGATGTTAACTATTTTTAGCCTTTCAGACTGAAAAGGTAAAAATATGGGGAATGAATTTAACAGTGTGGGTTGGAAATATGAACAAGAATGTAAGCCAAGCAGCCAAACAGGTTTTGTTAGACCAAAATAACAGTCTGACCTTACATGTTTTTGTTATTGTACTCACAATATAATACTGGGACTAAACCTGTGCTCTGTATTTCATGGTATCATAGTGGCAGAGTCATTACAAAGATAATGACACCCTGACAATGGTGAATTGTATCATAAAGGGCATTTACACCTTTATCTGACCCCATGTTCTTCCTTTAGGCTACAAGCTGTGGGAACTATGGTGCACTCTCTCTGTCATTGTTTTCCTGCTTAATTATTCCGCTTTCCCTTCGCCTTTCCTTCAGGCTCTTTGTCACATTTACATCGAAGTTCAATTAATTTGTACTAATGTGAAAAACAATTAGAAAGAGGCATTCTGTGTGATTGAAATACAACCTTACAGGTAATTAACAAAGTCAGAAACACAGGGGAAAAGATAGTGTGTGTTTGTGCAAGTGTGTTATAGGGTAAAAAAAGACTTGCCCCCAAAGAAGGTGCACCTAATTGGAGAGTTCATTGGCAAGAAGCATCATGTCCTCAGATTTAAATTACAATCAGACTGGCACTGGCGCAGTGGCATCTTGCTGGGTCAAATTTCAGTGTAAAGATACATATCAATCCAAAGCATATACTAAAATAATTTCAACATTTGTTAAATCTGCTCTAATCAATACTTTTAAATCACAAATGGATGTAATTACTATCTGTAATGTGAAAGGACTAGCTTGTAGTGATAAACTATCACGTAACTCTCCAACTCCCCTCAGCTCTGGCTCATTGCTTTGGTTTTACAGCCCTCAACTTTAATGTTTAATCCAGTCTCAGTGCTCTCATTATTTTCCATAAGAAATCAGGCAGCTGAAAATGTTCTGTTAAATTCACTGCATGCTACTGGCCCAGCACTTAACAGCAAGCGGGCAAAGTTAGCGACTAGCTGGNGCTAACACCTCTGGATCCAGGGTGGGCTTTTTTAGTAGAGGTTTAATTACAGCTACCTTAAAAGACTGTGGTACATAGCCTGCTAATAAGGATATATTGATCATATCTAATATGGTGAGCACAGTGGAGCATTTAGTGACTAAAGAGACAAGTATTTCCCTCGGGAGTTGGTGGAGACCAAATATGGAGCAAAAAGAAGAGTGAACACTGGACTTTCAGATTTCACGTGGCCAGAGACATGACTTGTTTGCCAACACATTACTAAAAAAGTAACATTATAAGGGGAACATGACTCAGTGTAGTGTTTATAGCACCCACATTTTTAGATGATCTGGCATCATCTTATCATATCTTACTACATAATGACAAAAACTCTGTCTGTGGGTGTGTCTGTGTGTCTGTTCCACGTTTTTCTCCTCACTGACTTGGTCAATCCATGTGAAATTTGGCACAGTGGTAGAGGGTCATGGGAAGATGCAAATGAAGCAATATTACATCAATTGGCCAAAGGGGGGCGCTATAGCAACCGACTGAAATTGCAAACTTTGAATGGGCATATCTCATGCACCGTATGTCGTAGAGACATGAAACTTTGCACAGAGATGCCTCTCCTCATGAGGAACAAATTTGCCTCAAGAACCCATAACTTCCGGTTATATAGATTTTCCGCCATTTTGAATTTTTTGAAAAACACTTCAAATCGATCTCTTCCTAGGAAGTTTGACCGATCTGCATGAAACTCAGTGAACATAATCTAGGGACCAATATCTAAAGTTCCCTCTTGGCAAAAGTTGGAAAACTTACTAAAACTGAGCTTCTATAAGGCAATGAATATTGCGGAGGGCGTGGCTCATCACATAAAGGTGTATAACATCTCAAGGGTTTCACTGATCACCACGCAACTTTGTAGGCATATGACATAATCTGAGGGGACCCCTCCATTACTGACCCGATCAAACAAAATGGGGGCGCTAGAGAGCTAATTTCTTATCTAGGCCTAACTGGCTGAATGTTTGGGTTTTTCTCATTTTTGGTATGACTAAGTCATGTTATGGTATGCTGTACATAATCACGGAAACTGTCAGTGTGTCATTCTGTCAGTCAGTCATTCTGTCTGTCCCACGTTTTTCTACTCACTGACGTGGTCAATCTATGTGAAACTGCACATAGGCATTGAGGATTGGCATAGGTAGAAGGTGACAAAGCTACCAATGGCTACGGACTAGTTTGATTAATTCTGAAAAAGTTTAATCTTAGAACGTGCTTCCTACCACCACTCCTTAATTCTTTCATCATGCACCCATCTCAGTATAATGTAAGTAGTTTTTAGTTGCACGTCAAACCAATTAAAACATGCAGAATTATTGTAAGGGTTGTTAAAATGGGAGCAGCATGTCCAAGACAATAAAACAACACCGTGACAGATCATACTGTGATGCTGTTACTATTTAACCATTGAATTTTACAAGTTTTAAGAAGTTGCGTATATTCCAGCAACTTTCATTAAACCCATTCCTGGGTAATTACCTGAAATATCACATGTGACAGCTGACTGATGGATGAACACAGATCCATTAAAGATCAAAAAGATGGCGGAAGAGAGAGCGTGGGTGTTGTGTAATTGAGGTGAAAAACTCATCAGACAGTATCTAATGCTGTTTTTGAACGGCGAGGATCCATGGGCATCTCTGTCTGTCTCTCGCTGATAACTTCCAGGCTTGATAATCTGATGGAAAACTCTGTTATTCCCTCTAGTGTCTTCACTCAGGCAGAGCAGCAGGCTAATTGACTGATAGAGATTAACTAAGGCCTCATTAAGTCATCGTTTGGGCATTTTCGCCCTCCCACAGCAGGCAATGAAGATATATGGGAGGTGTATATGTGCGCCATGGGAAAAAGTAGCTGCTGGTTTGTTATTAAAAAAGAACACACATGTATCTTCACTTTGACTGAATGAAAGTAGACTCTGAAACATTTCAATAGAGACTAAAAGATTCTTTAGTATGAACTGGTCTTACCTGCAGTTTGACCTTCACAGCATCAATAGTCATAACTTTATTCTGAAAAACAGAAGAAAAAATATTTAAACATAATTGCAAACCTGCAGACACTGAAAGCAAGGCAACAGAAACAGAGAGGTGATGAAGACACTTGACACAAGTGAGTAAAAACAGCTACTGACAACATTACAGGCATCAGAACCAGACTAAACGATGCTTTCAAGGGCTGCCAAGGCGGAATGCTCTTTTCTTAATGGAAACAGAGTTGTGAAAGCAAGTCCGGTAGCGTATAGCTGTATTGTATGGTTGGCTTTTTGTGACCACAGTCGGCGTACAAAGGGCTTAGCCTCTACCGCAAGGCTCTCTTTTATCACTGTGATGCAAATGTACACACACACACACACACACACACACACACACCTTTTGCTATGATAAAGAACTTTGTTTCAGGGAGTTGCATCATTTACCAACACCGCAGCTGCCAAGCAGTATAGCAGAGTGCGCACACACACAATGGCTTTCTAATACCTCCACAATATCTGTTCATGAGGAAAATAATTGGTTGTGGGGATCTTTTCAAAATGTCACCAAGTTTACGGTCACCAATTGAAACAGCTCCTGCATTATTTTCAACTAATCTACCAGACAGACTGCAGATCTAACTTTGCCATCTATCATAACACAGGATGCGATTCGATTGGCGAACAAGAGAGAAGAGCACGCAGTCTTGGTCAGGCCCCTGTGGGAATATCAACAACCCTGACAAATGTGTTTCACGGAAATACAGGTTTCAGACTGATGCAAGTGCAAAACTTGTCTGCATTTTAAACATGTCGCGTTTTCCTTTTGTAAAATGTTTGAAATCCAACACACATCACCGTCTCATTGCTTGCTCGGATGTTATGTCTGTGTCAGTGTGATGATTCCTGGACAGGTTATACATTTGCTTCATCCTGACAGTCATCCAATATCTGCCTGTTAGGATAAAGTGGGACAGGATGGAAGGATTTCAGGGTGCATATTGTCTAATGTTTCTTGGATGAGTAAACTACTGAATCTGTAATCCAGTCACAAGCTTAGGTCTCTGTGGGGTGAAAGATGAGGACCTGGGAGAGCTCTCCTACTGCAGGGGCAGAATCAGCTGTTTTTGCTGCAGAAGGAAAAACCCAACAAAAGCAGTTTAGACAGTGAATCAGAGAGCCTTGAGTCACTTCTAGTAGGAACAATGGCTTTAAGAAGTAGTAGAGAGAAATCTGACAGTACAAGTTGAAGATGACCATTCACTAAACCCCTTCCCCAGATAGTGATTGTCCAGTCAGCTTGGCAACTGTAGGCACAGCTTTGGATTTCTCCACACATTTAAACAGTATGCATAGGGTTTTAGTAAGAGCTATACTCGCCATCATAACAGTTTGGAGCGTGTCTTTTTTGTCTAGCCAGCTGAAATCAAAACACGAGAGCAAAAGGGTAAGGAATGGATTACACAAAGTGTTTATTTGCTCAAATCTGTAGTTGGGTTTCTATTCAAATGTAACACAAATTTTAAACAAATTTTCGGCTAATCAGCAACATGAAATGCAAATTTATGTGCTTTTCCATCTATTTTTGTTAAGTATTGGGAGATGGTTCATGGAGATAAGCAGTAGGTGGAAAAAATTCTCCAGTCAGGTGCCACTACAGAAAAGCGCATGAGATGATGTCATTCAAACAGTATCTCAAATGAAGGAAAACATGGACATATAATAATGGGGAACACACTGAAACATGGAAATACAGAGTTTTTAACAACTAATATTATAGCTCTGTGATAGAAACTTTAATTCCCCCCCCCTCTCCAGCAATAACCCGCTGCCACAAAACACCATCTGTCTCGGTCCAAGCAGCTCTTGAATGTCATTCAACATTATTTGGCACAGAGTTTGAAAGAGAGAATGACAAAGAAGCAACCGCCATAGCATTTTTGCTGGGCTCCATGCTGCTTTTCATTGTTTACTAACCCCCCTTTTTTTGGCACGTTTGTGACTCCAACCTTGGCACAACAGTGAAAACACAGAAAGCCATACACATCTACTGCAAGGCTGTGTACATAGTTCTGGTCTACTGACATGGGAAAGGAGTCTATCAACAGTTTTTAGTGGGTTTTCCATGTTTAAAAAATGGAATATACGCACTAATTTTGGTGGGAAAAGGGTAAAATCCTCCTGAGACCCTGTGTCCTCATTTGAAGACATTACATTTTGGGTTTTCTGGACCTTATACTTCATTCTGCTTGCTTTAGACCTGTTTTCCCCGTTCATTTTTTTGTGCCATCTAGTGGTAGCAAAACCACAATACACTAATCAATGTAAAAACAGATGGCAGCCATGTGTACCAAGTCAGTCTGCAGGTGACCCTGACACAAAAGTAGACAAGGTAAAAAACCTGATCAAATGTAATGGTTGAAACTTCTTTATTTATGATTAAAAACATTTGTAGTTTGATATGTCATGCAAACTACCAATTTTAGCAACGATAACATGCTAAAATGTTTTCTAATTAGAAAGTTCTCGTTTAAAGACACTGGTACTTTATTATTGGGACAATGTTTAGTTTTTTATACTTATCAGGTCCTGCTAATCTCAAATAGTAAAGAGAAATGAAAAATGCATACCACACAACAGTCGGGTCTAAGGAGGATAGCGTCGTGTAGAGCCATAGTACTGACCAATATTCCAGTTACTGTGGATGTTCGAGTACATTTCAGGGCCAAGACATGAGCAGGAAAAGAAAACAGCAACCAAGTCATTTTCTTACAGTGGAGATGGGAAGAGCCTGACACGACAAGAAAGATGATTGTGACAGGAAAAAAATAGCAGTTCACTCTGACCAAAATACATGGTTGGTCAGACAACTGCATCACACTCCCGGATGAAGACCTAAAGGACAGATCATTTGAGCTCCAGAAAAACAGGAAAGGAGTCAGCAACAGAAAACGGCAGGTTTGTTGGCCCAGCCTCAACAGAGAAATTGAAGTTATGATTGCCTTTCACTCACAGATGAAAAAACCTTTTTCATTGAGGCGGCATCTCCAGACTCTCAAACACAACTTAGCACAGTGCCCAGGTTAGAAGGTCAAACAACAAGAAGACCTCCCTAATATTGAAAGAAAGCGTCTGAATATACAGCAGCAAGATGAGCAGTCAGTTGTAAAAAGCATATCAACATGCACACACATAACACACAATATTGCTTTCCATAAAACTGAATTGAATATCTGCCGGCTAGGTTGGAGTGGTTTGTACTGTGAAACTGTGTAACAAATCACAGGCTGGAGCAACCCTGCAGGCAAGTGGCTCAGCAAAGAGTGTGTGTGAAAATAAACTAATCACAAAAGCAAATAAAACCCTAATTTATTTGGTCACTCTGCTTAACGCTGCATCGCCGGCACCGAAAGTTCCTTTTGGTTTGCATACAGTTCTCTGCTTTGCAGTTCAACTGAAGCTCCAGAGGCTGTGTCGGTGGGCTTGAAGCCTTGAGCAACTGGCCCGCTCTCCAACAACATACTTTCCCTCATTCTTAATGCCTTTCATCCATATTGCATGGGGTATTGTGAGTTATAGTTAGTTTACCTTACAAATGGGAAACACTTAACATTTTCTAACCCTCATTTGCTGCATATTTACTGCAGTATACACCTGGAAAGAGTAACGCTCGGGGGCAGCCTCTGGAAACAAACAATGAGGTTTTGCATTGCAGAACAGTTTATGCACACAGACGCTCCGGAGAAGTCTTCTATGATGGCTGTTGACAGGGGGTTACAGATTATAACATTAGGTCCAAATCTAAAAGACTCTTTAGGTTTGCTCACTCATTCCCACAGAGCAGCTCACTGACATTTACATTTACATTTTACATGTAAGAACGGACCTATCAGTGTCTCCTGGCACCAGCTCTATAAATGGCTACTATATCCCAACCCAGCACCAAAACATATGCACTGAGTTACAATGCATAACCATTGTTCAGTTTCTCCTATAAGCCTCAGGCCACTGTCAGACAGCCCTGCAAGAAAAAGCGCGCCCCCCTCATTCATATGTTCATATACTAGTGTAAAAGACCTCATGCGGCTTTAGGGATTATGAACAACACATTCTTATTCCCAATTTATCATATACAGACCCTTGGTCAGTGGCATTATGCTTCAAACTATGATGTCCTAGATACCCCTTTAGGGTCAGTTTTGGATGCTCAGGGACTGCATGTCAATTTCCACTTACATACATACAGTCTGTTTTATTTAAAATAACCACTAACCAATGTAGATTTACTATATTTTTAGGTCTAGGCAACAAAAGTACTTGGTTAGGTTTAGTAAAAAGATTGTGGCTCGGGTTAAAATAAATATGTTTGCAAAATGACATATATCATGTGACATACTACGTTACATAGTTAAACTAACTCAACTTTGACTTTTGGTTTCACACAGGACAAGAACGGACTCCTGGGTGAAAGTCCTGTTGACCCATCCGCCCCTCCCTCCCACCCTACGTGGGCTCTCTTGCTCTCTTTAGTACATCAGTTGCTCAAAGCTTCTAATAATGATGACGCCCAGTGCGTCTCATACAGACTCTAGAGGGTGCCTTGGTGCATTGGTATTCAAGGCCACTGACCAAGCATTGAAATCTGACAAGTTAGGAGTGAGAACACTCTGATTATGACTGGAGCAAAGGAGGTAGTATGTTCACGTTATTGAAAAGCAACAAAGTCTGTGTGTGGGGAGGAGGTGGAGGTGGAGGTGGATACTTTGCTCAACAAAATACGGAATTTTAACACAGAAGACCATGATTACGCTTGTCCCATAACTTTATAACCATAAGCATGTTTTGGCACGTGATAAACCTTCACATTCACAGACTGCTACTAAAACTGGACAATCTAGATCATTTCACATTGTCTCGATGGTACCTGAAGCAACACAACCCCACCAACACGGCCCCTTGCATTTCTTTTAACACAGGGCTGCTATGGGTTCTGAACACCCACTTAGAGATTCAAGTGGGTGTTGAGACAAAGTAAGGACCACAGAGTGCACCACAAACAGGTCCACACAACACCCCATACCCCATAGAGGGGCGACGTGTCTGGAAGAAATGTCTGAATTGAGAACAGGCTGGGGAAAAAAGACCCACAAACACCTTAAAGGAATCACTCCATGGTGAACAAAGAACCCAGGACTGTGAAAAGTTTTGATGAATTGAAGTCATATGGGTCAGTGTGTAACAACAGTAATTCTACCTCGATGAACAGGGGAGGTGCTGGTCTATCACTGCCTTGAATGTGTGACTTTGGTGAATCCAAAGCAGCAAACCAAAGTCACACAATAGCACAAACAAACTAACTGATGGAGGCAGCTGTAGACCACATTGTTCACTGCGGTTAAATTATTGTTTTTGTCAGTGGGGTCTGGCTTTGAAGAGGCACACAAGAGAAAGAATTCTTCAGAAATACAACACAAATACAAATTCAATACAAATGGTCATTTAGAGAGTGAAGTGATGATGGCTGATTAAATATTATCATTTTATTTTCTCATTTAATTTCTAAAACTAGAAATAATAATCATGTTGCTGAACTGCACCAAACAAGCAGCAATGTGTTTCTCCTCTATATGTAATAGAAAAGGAGGAAGTTGAATAAAAATTACACAGTGAGTGAGTTGTTCAGGTGCAGCTATTCCAAATCCATTTGCTGCTGCACTTTGGCTCCACCATCACCACCACTTTATTCAGCTGCCAGGAGCAGATGTTTCAGGGCTTTCAACCATTACAAGTAACCAGTAATGGTTATGGAGCCACTGGAGGTTTGCTGCAATATGCAGTTTGTTTGGTTCTTTTATGGAGGAGCCACAACTGAAATGGCCAGGTTAATGCCTGATGGTTGCAGGACTAACAGGGACTGAAGCTGGAGTGATACTGTGCCACAAAGTGTTACTAATGTTTTACTTTACACCTTAGGAAGGATGTTAGCGGTACTGTGTGTGGGCTGGGTGTTTATATAACTGTGAGTCCTCAGCACCATCCGGCAGAATGTTTCAGCTTTGATGTGTAATCTGTCAGCTTCCTGTGATGAGCAAATGTAGTTACGTCGAGCAGGTTTTCAGTAGGAACTAAAGAATTACAGGAAATGTGTTGTATTTTCTTGTCATACTGGAGGAGATAAACGACATAAGAGATCAAGTTATTTTGACCTTGCCAATAAAACAGATCATCAATACCACCTTTAAAGCTATCTTGTTCTATGTTGTAAGTGAGTATTTTAGTCATTACTCTTCAACAGGCAAAAAAATAAAATGGTTACATTAAAAAAACAATGTTCTCCAGCTTTATTTGGCACTTACACTAAATCCAAAGTCTCATATCTGCTGTGTTGCTGACCTGGAAAGACAAACAGAAGCTGGGCATTTGTTTTTTGGCTGTGTGACATACAAGGACACATATGTGAACCAACACACCTGCACTCATGTAGACACAAAGGCAAACTAACACACACAAAACAAAGACTTGGACCTGTATTTGTCAACTGTCTCAGAGTCAGTCCTACGTCAGAGTAAAAGCATGTTACTCACTTTCTTAACCTAGAGATCTTGTTCTCGTTGCAATATTGATGATTGTGTCATTACTGACAATTTGGCCAGTAAAGGTCTATCTATATCTGTATCGCAGGATCCTATCATTTCTACATGATGCATTCATACAAGTCATACTTTAAATATTTATTTATTTATTAAAGTACTGATGGCAGAGCAAAAATACTTGAAAAATGTGAAGCTTTGCAAAAGTTCAGTCAGGAAGACTCTTTATGCTCTCGAACAGTCAGTTGTCAAAATAGATGCAACCCTCCTCCGCACCATTCACCTCCAGTCCTCAGCACATCCACCGCCCAGTCCTGCTCCACATCCCATCATCTTCGTCCTCCAGTCATCCCTCTCCTCACCTCCACCACCAACTTTTGGTACTAGAATATTAAAATCAATTGCTTTGTCAGTCCACTAGATGGTGCTGTTGTTTTTTTTCCAGATGAGGTCAGCAGAGGTCTCAGTCCGAGTCATTTGGCAGGAAGTTCATCAAAACAAAGATGGAGGCACCGGAAAAAGAGTTGAACGGCGGTCAAATAGCCTACGGTGGCTCCACGACGCAACATGACGGCTTACTGGCGACAGAGAAGTCCGACTCCAGGTCCAGTAGCCTAATTTCCTCTTTCGTTGGCGTCATGACTGCACAGTAGTACCTGGACAGCCGAGTCGTGGCAGCACACAGGTATGTGGCGTGTCAGAGGAGAAACGAGCCGTTCACATTTCTCTCTTTGTGGCAGGTAACGGTCCACAAACCTCACCGCACTTTAGGGACTGTTCTTTACTTGTCAGGGGAGGAGGGTGGCTGGTTGATTTTTATTTTATTTATTTATTTTATTTTGATCCCCCCTATGTTAATCACTTATTGATGCTGTTTTTGAAGTATGAATAAGTCAATAAGTAATTTATTCCACTGAAATATCATTGATGTATTATAGAAAAGTGATTTATCTTTTTATAAATGACAAACGGCACATCTGCCTCATTTTTGCCATGGTATCGTGATACTACTCAGAATCATGATAGTACCGTGGGTCCCAATTTTGGTACCGTGACAACACTAGATGTGACAACACTAGATGTCACAACCATTCCATTCGGAGTTGTGCAGTGAGGCGGCTCGGGTGCTCGGGTGCCGCTTAAAAAAGTGTTCCCCCACTTTTGGGAGTGGGGGAACACTGCTCTCTCAGAGGCCCAAAGTGTTCCCCTACTTCTAATTTTACAAATTAAGCACTGGCTAATGCTAAATCCACCGGAAAAACAAATTAAGCACTGGCTAATGCTAAATCCACCGGAAAATCAACCAACATTGGAAACACTTAGCTTGACAGAACTACCATCCAACTCTGAGAGAGCTAAGAAAATAACACAGTCCATCACCTACTTCATGTGCAAAGATCTGCGTCCAAACTGCGCTGTTGAAAACGAAGGCTTTTGTTACATGCTAAAAACACTCTGTCAGCATGTGACTCCATCCTGAAGGAGTGTTACCAACGCAACCATACCCAACCTCTACAGAGAAGTGAAGCATAAAGTCAAGGAATCTTTGAGTACAGCAGGAAGGGTGGCGTTAACTTGTGATGCCTGGACTTCAAGGGCAGCAGATGTATATGTGACGAAAATGGCACATTATCTCACAGAGGACTGGCGACTGCTGTCTCACGTTCTCCAAACTAGAGCAGGACACGAACGTCACACCAGAGCAAACATCACAGACCTCCTGCAATATGCAACACAAGAATGGGGGACTGGTTGTACCAGAAGGCCTCTAACATAGGTGTTGCCATTCAGTTAGTGGGATGCCTGCATGTAGAGTGTTTTGCTCACGTGCTTAGTCTGGCCTCCCAGAGGGCGTGAAATCAGCCAACAGTTCAGTTTGTCAGGTGTGAGCAACATCTGACAGGTTTTTTTTAGTCTTAATGTAACTTTCAGCCCAAATCTGGGACTGATTCTGAGATGCTTCATATATAAGGGTCCAGGTCCCACAATTTGTTATGTGCTTCTGAAAAGGGTTCACCAATCTTGCAAAAACATCAGGAAATTTTCTTGATCACAACACTGTCTATGTAAATACTGCAGCTACAAATCCAAGTATTACCCTTGTTAACATGTAAAAGCATTAATATGTATGAAGTAGCAGACATTGTTGGTGTTACAGGCGTTGTTTCTCAAGGTTTAAAGTAATTGTTCCCAATGATGACATTATCTTCTGAAGTCATAAACCAAATACTAACTGTAATCCTAATCAAGATTCATTACACCTAAACCAAAGTATTGAAAAACCATCCTCACTGTGTAAAGCCAAACTCCTAACTGGATGTACCACACACACACACACATACACTTCTGTCTTCTCTCTTTCTCAGTCTCTTGCCCTCTCATATAAGCAACAATCTGCATGGCTGCACTGGTAATGGTTTTTCAGTAACCAGAGGCTTTAATTCCATCTCGTCTTCTTTTCTATTCCTGCTTTTTCTCATTGTCCCCTTGACCTCCTCACTTACTGTCTCTGTTTTATACTCTCAATCCTTTTACCCTCTCCTGTTTCGATCGTCTTATATTATGATGAGGTCTGCCAGAGCTGCTCAATAACCAAAGTAATGAAAGCTAAGACCAGCCGACCAGCAGAGAGAAAGAAGTCTGACGAGGAGTGGAAAAGTTCAAAGACATTTAAAGGTTCAAAATAAAGAGTTTACTGTGTGCAACTACGAGAGCTTGCCTTTCTTTTTCTCTGCATGTACAAAAATTTCTCAATAGCCATCTGCTAGAGCAGAAAACTACAGTCTCCCAGGGTCACTTTTGGAAGAACATCCACACAACTCAAACGATAAGAAGCCCTGCGGTCAGACAAAAAAACAGAGTCAAGTGTGAGCTCAAGGATGACTGTGGTCCAGCCTACAGGCACCTTGAACCACATCCAAATCAGATTGCACTGATGTGGGTCAAAGCAAGCCAGCTCATTAGAATAAAGAGAGCTGTGTTATTGGATTCATTGAGGATTTTTGCATGTTGTTATTGCCTCAATATGCCCTTCTGAGGTATGTAACTAAGTAAATGTACTTCACTAAAACGTTGAGGTACTTTAGTTGATTGTCTCCATTTACTGTTATACTTTATTACATTTCTTAATTACATGTAACCACTATACTCAGTAGTTTAATACTATACTGTAGTTAAAAAATACATGTTAGTCTTATTAAGTGTAATGCACTGTTTAAGATTAAACTAACCAATAGCATTATTAGAAGACTACCCCAACCAGCTACAGCATTAAATTGCTGCTTTATGTTAATGCTTCAGTAATAATAATCCAGTAATATAAAATATAACAATGTAACACCTACACAAGCAATTCTGCTGCTACACAAGTACTTTTACATTTATAATTTAAAGATACTTAAAACATGGTTTTAAATGCTAAGCCTTTCTTTATATAATTGAAGATGTATTACTAAAGGTTAAAGGTAAACTTCGCCCAAAAAATTAATTATTTGGATATCAGTTACTCACCTCATGTTATGTTGAATTTGTGAGAAAAAAAAACTTTGTTTATCTTGCATGCTTCCATGGTGAACAAAAAATCCAAAACTAGAGAAAATTTTTGATGAAATGAAGTCATAGGGGGCCGCCTCTAATGACAGCAAAATAATATCAACGCGTACACTTACGGGGCGTCGGTGGCTTAGTGGATAGAGCGGGCGCCCCATGTACAAGGCTGTTGCCACAGCAGCCCAGGTTCGACTCCAGCCTGTAGCCCTTTGCTGCATGTCATTATCCCTCTCTCTACCCCCTCACGCTCAACTGTCCTGTCTATAAAAGCAAAAGTGCCCCAAAAAATATCTAATTAAAAAAAAAACATACACTTACAAATTCTCACACAACTTGTCCAGTATTAGTCAGTACGGTGCCATGCCACTGTTCCGTCAGCCCAAAATTCTGAAGCCCCATGTCCCATTACACCAAAAGCCCATTTCTCCGACAGCCAGTTATCTACGAAACAGACGGTCATTGCCCCAAAGTCCTCAATCTCGGGTGGTCACTGAGGCAGTGTCCAGGGCCATTTAAGCCACTGAACCCAAGTCTGTTTCACCAACCCTCCCTGCTTCTCTTTTGTGCCACCAAACATGGGCTTTTAAGCAATAACATGATCTTTTCCTAACCTTAACTAAGTGTTTTTTGTGCCTAAACCTAACCACACAATCATCACAATGTTGTTGATAAAGGTAACATATCCATGACTTACAGAGACGGTCAAAGCAAACATTTTTTTTCTGGTGATTGGGTTGTCTAACAGCAGGAAGTGTGTATTTTTGGACAAACCAAACTTCTGAGCATTGGGCGTTAGTTTTTGGGTTAGCGGCTGTAAGGAAAATGGGCTTTTGCCCCGATGGGACATTTTTAAGACTAACGGGGCATCCGAATTTGGGCAGTCACTCAGTACTTCCCCAACTCAGGCATTTTCACTTAAACGCCACTATTTCAAGTTTCCACATTGTCTCCCGCAAGGTAAAGTAGCGTCCTTGGCAATTTAATGCAAAGCATCAGCAGAATTCAAACACACACGCTTGCTCAGGATCATGGTAGTGCTTTACAAAGTAATGTTTTCGTCACAGTGCATGTGTTTAAGAAATACTGAGCATATGACTGAATGAATGAAACTTGGATTAAACTGCATGAGTTGTTTAAGAGTTTGTAAAGGACGTTTCAATATAGTTTTGCTGTTGTTTAAGGTGGTCCCCTTTAACTCTATTACTCTACTTCATTTCTGTTTTTGTAATCCTCAGTCACCGTGGAGGCATGCGAGACACAGGATGAGTCACTAATATACAAATGGTAAATTTGTGGGTGAAGAATTCCATTTAAGTTCAAGAAAGAAACATACAACACCTACAACATTAAGTTCATTTGCGTAATCAGTCTTGTGTGGGAGTGGTTTGATCAGATTTGATTGACAGCACAACCTCCCTGGCTTTCATCATAGTTTGATTCAAACATTGATAATACAGTACGTGACATTAGCTTTTTCAAAATAAGCCCTGCCCACTACAAACCAGTTAGAAGAACACAGATGAAACCACAAATAGAAAAGGCCTCTCACATGAATTAACCAAACTGTTCAAACTTTGCCAAAAAAAAAAAACAGAAAGGAAAAACTACCTTGTATCCATGCGGTGTTGCTTTAACTAAAACGTCAGATTTTCTATACAGTTTGGCCATTTCCCTTTGACACCTCATCCCAAAATTAGACTAAGAAGGTTCAATAGTAAGCTGAGGAAATCAATGTTAAAAGTTGACACAAAGAAGTCTTAAGTCATATTTTTAAAGGTGTGCGTGTTCGCTGATAAGCATGGCAGCAGTAAAGTGACAGATTGTGGAATGGGCTTTGACAGACTGACAATTTTTTTGTGGGCCGTGCAGACACCCACACATCGCCATACACACACACACACAAAAATGTACATGCAAACAACAGTAAGTAAGGACGACCAACACGTACATATTAGACAACAGCAACACATACTGAACAATTATTAAAACACGAAGTGAAAACACACTGACGGTTACAAAGATAACACACACACACACACACACACACACACACACATGGGCCAAGAATAAACACACAAACGCCTACACACAATGCTGAGTTATTGACAAATGACCATTAATATTCATCAGCAGCCCTGAGAATCAGACAGCTCTAAGCTATGTGTCAATCAAGCTGCCAGCCTGACCAGCACTTACTTCGAATATATATGAGTAATCAGTTCCTCCAACTCAGAAACTTACCTGAAACTGTGACGACATAGTCTTATTATTCTATCTATAACATGCTTTGGGTAACAGTAAAGGGCAGTAGCATTGGCACAGTTGCTGCACCAGTGTTATGTGTTCATTTTTTTGACATGCAGTCTCTATTGGCCACCATGTAAAACCGTACCAAAACACTGACACCAGAAAAAACAGTTATTGCAGCAGGGTTTCCCCACTCAACTGTGCTCCTTTGTTTGCCCTGCCATTAAAAAAATGCTGTCAAGTTTCATTAATTCATTTGAATCACTCATTGTTTTTATTTCCAGTGCCAGCTGTGAGGTTTGAACACCAGAAATTTCAACAAGCTACCAAGGAATAACAGTTGACTCGCTGGTATTGATCAATTCATTTCACATGCTACACTATCACTGTGGCTCTTTCCCAGAAGATATTGCATTTCTGTCACATCTGATGTGTTGCAACAACAAAAACAATACAATGACAGAAAAACATCTTACGGTTCGGAACAGTTCGGCAGTGACACCTTGTCTATAGTGGCTGCAGAGCAAAAGCGTGAGGTTGCCAGGCAACTAGTGAATACCCAGGAAGGGGACCTTTGTTAAACGGCAACATGTCATTTTTATACTTTGGATTTGTAGGTATTGAATAAAATGAGATATAACACATTAATTAGTGAGTTTTAGAGGTGCTAAGGTGGGTTTTGTCATCTCTGGACAGAGGTAGGCTAGCTTTTTACCTGTGTTTCATGATATTATAGTGCTAAAATTTTTCTTATCTAACTCTTAGGAAGCAAGTGAATAAGATATAAGACATTTCTTTTATTCTTTTATTCTCCATCAGCATCTAGATTGGATGTGTTCATCCACAGGACTGCTGTGCATGAGAAGCAGCTCACACAGCCCAATACAATATGAATTCAACTGCAACTAATAATTGTGTTTATTATCAATTTATCTGCTGGTTAACCATTAATGAAGTAAGTGGTCTATAATCTATCTACACTGTTACTATTTATTTTCTGCTGATTCATCAATCAAATAAAGGGAAACTTTGCCAATTTTCAACAAGCTCTTTGTCATCAGAGTGTGTGCAGATGAACAGTTTTGGCCTTCACCAAAACTGCCAGCTGCCAGTGTCCAGAGTTCCCTGCTCATCTGCTGGCAAAATTTGGCTGGGTGAAACGACTGTCCTCCTCAATGACACGTTCTGTATCACCCTGCTACTTTGATAACACGTTGTGCATTACCTGGCAGATTTTTGCTAGTGGAAAAGCTGTTCGTCTGCACACACTGAGATGACAAAGAAATGGTTCAAAATCAGCAACATTTCAGTTTAACTGCTGAATATTTTCAGCTCTAAAATCAATCCAGTGATGTAGCAATATAGACTGCATCAAAATAGACATGAAGCATTAAAACTGTCCCCATGAGAGACATAAAGCGTAGATGATGCTCTCTGCATTACGCAGCCAGTGTGTAGACAGCTGATTGATTTAAACTGAAGCATATCTGTTAAGTCAGATGGATAGATGAATGACTATTGCCATGTTCACACTGGGCACAGGAGCACCCTGATATGTCAGTTGTCATGCAGCCACCAGTCATCAGTTGTCTGGTCGTTCTCTCTAACTCTGTTTAGACACAACTGACAAATATGTGGAAGTATTGGAAGCCTATTTTATCATTTATTATGATCAGATCATTAATTTCATATCTAATACATCATTTATATCATTCAGAATCAGTTTGGGTTTTTGTCAGATTTTCCCACAGCTCACAGAAAAAAACAGACCAGATGCCGAAGCTGACGGTTTACAGATTGCGAGTCAGCCGCTAAGCTTGGGACTGCGGCACATCCTTTGTAAACAGCCCAACTGGGGTACATAGGCACCAAAAGAAAGCAGGCAGCTCTCTATGGAAAATTGGCACTCTTTACTGCACTACTGCATCCAGTGTGATCCGTGTAAGAGTGAAATAGGCAGCTGAAACTCACCTGGTACAGACAGCTCTATTTGTATATTCATATGTTTTATCCGCAAACAAATTAATTGGGAAAGTAACTAGTAATAACAGCTGTCAAATAAGTCACATGTACAATATTTCCCTCTGAAATGGAGAATAGAAGTAGGAAGTGGCATTAGAGATAAATGCTCAAGTAAAGTACGAGCACCCCTCTCATGTTCTTAAGTACCAAACCTGAGTAAATGTACTAAGATACATTCCAACACTGCGTTCCAAGATCTCAGCAAATAACTACAGATACACTATGAGCAAAATCAAGTTAAGTTTATAGTTATGCAGCCAAACAGATATTTAGAGTAGAAAAACAGCAAGGTGCTTCTCTGGCAAAGTAGTAGATCAGACAAACTTTACAGACACAAACAAACTGTCAGCATTTGGCTTCAGCTGGTGTTAATTTCCTCCCTGGCTTCCACTTCACTTTCAGGAGGTAAACAGTGAAACTGCCAGCAAACTCTATCAAAAAGATTTTACAACAAACACACACACACACACACACACACACACAGGCGCACACACACATATGCATTACCCATGCATGTCTCAACTGCACTCTGTCTAATTAGCCCTGACTTAATGAGAGTTCATTATTTTAGTTTGCTGGCTCCTCAAGTTTTCCGGAGAAAACGGTAGCTCACGTAAAGACAAATTAAGAGAAAACCCTGAGTGGTTCTGCGAGAGATGAATACAGGAACTACTGTGGGCGCTCATTTGACAAAGACAGATGTGCTCTATAGCAGTTACTGAAATCAAAAGTTCAGAAATAAAAGGAAATAAAAGAAAGTCATTTCCTCTCGCTGGCCTTAGGTTCAAGTAAAGCACTGTAGCATGAACACCCACTTCGCCCCTCTGTCAGAGAGACTGGTCCTGACAAAGGCTGCACAGAAAAACTGTTAATGAAGGAGCTATTTCACTGACAAGAGAAAAATGAAATCAATGAATCCCTGCTCTCTAACACACTTTAATCAGCATAATACGCCCTGCTGATTTTGATTGAGAATTTTGTTCGCTTAACTTCTTTAAAGTCAAACCAAAGTTCATAAAAATAAAATACTACCTTATCTTCATTTGCCACCAGTTATTTGCAGATTCAAAACCAGATGGTAAAACTTTCTCTTCGGACTCAGAAGTGGTGGTTGCAATCTGAAGTGCAACACATTAACGACGTGAGACAAGACAACAAAACAAAAGTACAACTTTGTTGTCAAGTAGCAAAGTATTGCTGTTTTACAACGGAAGCCTGCAAACTGTCTTACATCAGCGCAAAGTGATGTCTTCTTACTGCTCAGAAGCAGTGAAACAAGCTACAAATACAACGTTGACATCACTTTGTAAAGTGTTCGTGTCAAGCGGCAACTTCAGGGACTGAAAACTGAAGCCAACACAAAGTGCCAAAAACTGCAGTTCTTTGAATGGCCACTTGAGGTCACTTCTGGCTCATAAAAACCAAGCTGACGATGGCCGAAATGCCAAACATGGTAGCTACCTCCATTATTTTTACAGTCTGCAGTTCACATACATGTTGGCAAATAGTTGCCTATATACAACTTATGCAGACACAAAGCAACATCAGCTTGCATTTGTAGTTGTGTATTTCCAGCTGCCAGATGGATTTCCATCCAATATCCACTCTCTTTTAAGCTTTGTTTCAGCCACCACCAACTCCTAAGGGAAATATCTGGCTCTTTACCTGCTAAATGCTCCACCATGTCCATCAGTTGCTACCTTTTTCTGTTTATGTGTTGATGCTTGACAGGTAATGTACACTGGGTTTATTAGAGCTTTGTTGAAGATTCATGATGTTGATGAGGCAGGCCTAAAAAACAAAACAATGGGCTTAAAGATGTTTAAAAGCTCAATGGAGCTGAGCGGTTTGAAAAAACTCTTTGAAATACAAAGTACAAATAGTCATTGGATCCCTCATTAATAATAAAAACATTGATTACTGAAGTTCTAATGTAGCTTTAAAAAAACAATTTAAAAAACATTAAAAAACAAAAGAATGCTATACCATACAATAGGCAATCATTTTTCTAAGTAACTGAGAGTTTAAAAGTTAGATTGAATGTAATTGGTAAGTGAAAGTAAGGCAACTACTGATTCTACTCCACTGCCGTTTTAATGAAAAACTTTGAGAGAAACGGTAACCATTATGGAAAGGAATATAAATTGTTTTCATGTTTCAGCTACACTATCTGCATACCATGCTTTGCTACTATATTTTCTTAAGGCCTATTTTAGTACCCAAGTATGATACAACATCCTTTATGGGCACACCACATACAGTATATCAACCAAATCATAACTTATTGTCTTCCAATCAACCTATAAAATCCTCAACATGCCCTGTTGCTTGTATTTGTATCTAACCGTGATTCCTCACCTTGTTTGACTCTGGCCACAAGCACACACACATACACACACATCTTAAGTGAGCTTCACAAACACTAGGAACACCCTGCCATGTTAGCTTAGCAGTCTAGAGGAAATGGACATTTGTTCTTGATAAAAAGCCAAAGCAGCCATTAAGAGTCCATAAGAAGGCACATTCAGACGAAATGAGCTGCATGAAAAGACACAGACGCATGTATGTTTGTTTTCTGGTTTATCATTAACAGGTAGCTTGTGGATAGCAGTGCAACAACTGACAAGGGTTAAAGTAATTTCCCATTCTGTTGATACCTACTAGGCTTTACTGAGACACTTTTGAACAGCACTCTCAGAGATCATCAATCAGTCAAATGCTCTGAGTGGTATATGGATGTTTTTCTCCTGGACTTCCTGTAGATTTAGCTGTTGTCTGTAGGTGGCACACTTTTCTTTATTAATGCAGCATGGTGGTCATCACTGCTCATGCTAACCACCAACAGCACACATCATTCCAATTGATATTTCTCAACAAAACCTTGAGTCTAGGGATGGCAGTGTGGGTTGGCTGGTCAGTTGGTCTGTCCACCACTTTTGGTCCAGACTGAAAATATATCAACAAAATACTGGATGGATTGGCATGAAAATTTGTA
Organism: Epinephelus moara; assembly: GCF_006386435.1. Taxonomy (NCBI): domain Eukaryota; kingdom Metazoa; phylum Chordata; class Actinopteri; order Perciformes; family Serranidae; genus Epinephelus; species Epinephelus moara. Next base: position 27,479,016 of record NC_065518.1, on the reverse strand, counting down.
CAGACATTGGTAGTTCTTCAAAAGTAAATTGTACTTAGAATGCTGATCCATAAACTTTTCATGTAGTGCCATCATCATGGCTAAATTTTACCCTGTCCAATATCTGCACTGGGAATGTCCTTAATGCTAAAAGTAAATGTTAGCATGTCAACATGCTGAACTAATGTGGTAAACATAATACCTGCTAATCATTTAGCATGTTAACAAAGCTCTGTGAGCCTGTTGCCATGCTGATGTTAGCATTTAGCTCCAGATACCAGGGTTTACTTCAACATGATGTAATGGCATCTAGCCCTTGTTCCTATGGAGCATGAATGCACTTCTACTGAGAGCATACCAAGCAACGGCAAAGTGCAGCTCTGCGCAATAATTACATTTTTCTATGAAGTGCACTGGGCTCTAAAGCCAATTTTCATAGTGGCCAAATAGTGGAATTACATCATCACCTGATGCCCTGTGTCCCAAAGAGACTTCTTCCCATAGACTTGCATGGCACAAAGCCACCTGCAAATTGGTGGATCCATTTTTTTGAGCTTCACAACTCCAGCGAAATGACTCGATTCATGATGAGAATTTGATCCATTCTAGAGGAGCCACACAATTGAATCATTTTATCCCCATTCAAGTTTGCTGAGCATTAAACTGGAAGTAGCCTGCTCCTCTGGCAGAAGTCTCTCATGCGTCTGCTTTAAGGGCCGCACAGTGCAGAGGCAGTGCCAATCATTCGGGTAATTTTCTGGGTGGCAGTTGAGCTTTCTTGATTTCATGCGCTACTGAGCAACTTCCAAAGGAATAAATGGAGCCCACCCTCCAATGCTATATCCAGTTCTCGTTATACATCCATGGTCGTTGGATTGTTACTGAGTGGCTGCAGGTATTCTCTGATGGCACATCACCGCTATAAGTTAAATCATGCCCACCCTTTCATATGCCCACACTGCACCGCAGAATAAAATGGCCACAGCTTGGAGTGGCCAATGCAGCTTTTCATTGACATTTGTATGGCAGTTCACAGCAAGCTGCACTTTGCAGCTGCTTGGTGTGTTTTCAGGTTTATACGTCACCTTGGCTGAAAGCTTCAAGAGCAGCTTTACAAAGTGGCTAGCATGGCTGTAGACTCTTAGTATTGTTCCAAGGTTAACTCTCCTGAGCAGACTGAATAGTGTATAGAAAAGAAAATGTGAAGGTTTTAAGCTCTGAGGTTAATTGAAAATAAAAACTAAGGCAGCCAAGTAAGTGGTGCATTTGTATAATTAGATTAAAGAGAGCATTTATTTATTGTCTGTTGTCCAGATTAACAGCCAACACTTATGTGAAAACTGGCAAAAGGCCGATCCAATAGACTACGAATCAATACCAGTTAGCACAACTGACATCTCACCTAACCCTGGTAAATACATAGCTACTGAGCCTGCCTAAACTATTGTCTTCTTTATCTGACTTCTTCTCCTCTCCTCTCCTCTTCAACTTCACTTACATTGCAGTGGTTTGGCACAGAATTGCTCACACCCTGCATCTGGCAATAAGACCAGCTAATCCTGGATTTGTCACCCTCTGAAGCCCCCTTTCTTTCCCACTTTTTTCTCATTTTCCATCTATTTCTTTACTGTTTGTGCCTTTTTATTTGGCTTTACATTGCCCCCAGCCTCACTTTCAAACCTCCATCTTTCCTGCTCAGCCTCTTTTCTTCCACCCACTCCCGCCCTCCCTAGATTCTTGTTCCCTCATGCTGTGCTCTGGCCTGACCTCTGTGATTCCTGTGCCGCTCCATCTGTCGATCAAGTCTTGAAATCTTTAACCTTGTGCTCCTTTTTTGCACATTAAACTCCTGAGACAACATTCTCCCCTTTCCGTTTCCTTCATCCTTCTCTTACAGTATTACAATCCATGTCTTACCCCTCCTTACGCAGACTATTCCCTCAGTAGACTACCTAATATGAGATATGTCTCTCTGGCTGTCTCTAAGAAGTCTGGCTTAAGGTTTGGATAGGCACAGACCCAAGGGGACTCTCTCCTTCTCCTTCCTTTCCCTCTCCCTTACTGTCACAAATCTCAGCATAGATTTAGAATCGAGGGCAGCCAAGCACGGTGAGTTTGACTTGTCCACTTTAAAGCTTGGTGTGTGCCGCTTGTCTTCTCTTTCCGTCTCAGGAGAGAGCATTAACATTCCCCTAACCTCTGCTTTTACACAGGTTCCCAGTGGAAATCACTTCCCTGCTGCAGTGAAAGAATATAAGAAGACTCATATCATGGTGTTTCATCCAAGCTAATTTCATTGAAGCACAGTTGTAGCCTATTTTATGGGCCTCCATTACAAGCAATATGGAAATTACAAAGTCAGCAGTCTTTCTCTTTCATGTCTTTGTTGCTCATATATGCAGGAGTTACTGATCATGTAAGCCCTATGATTTAGATAATAAGAAAAAGCTTCTAAGTATAACCTTGTATGTCTTTCCCACAGAACAGGAGCAGTGCAAACACAACACTGACATACCAAATGAGGATATTTGCACCATCCAGCATACATGAGGCAACATTAGCATTCATTTGGGGTTGTGTTTCTGTCCACCTGGCAAATGAGTCCAATAATAACCCTTATTTTAGCTCTGTTTTGGTCTCCACCAACTCCTGGGGGAAATATCTGGCTGTTAAGCAGCATTCGAAATACAGGGGAGCTACGGAGAGATTGGGTCCCCTAAAAGATAGATAAGCTCCCAGAAATAGTCATGAGAAATTTAGGGGAACCTGTGTAAAAGCATATTTCCTGTATATGTGTTTTAAACATATGGTGTTTCAATCCTTCATGTGTTGGGTAGTGGCACAGTTTGATGCATGCAAGAGTACTGTGGCTGCTGTAAGGAATGGCGTAGCGCATAGTGTGAGCATAGCCAGCAAGAGTGACAATGGATGTGCTCAGAGAAGACAGGTGTTGGCAACTGGAGCAGAGAAGAATTAGCTGGAAAGTTCTTCAATGGTAGTAAATGTATGGTGTAGATATCAGTTTGCCAATGACAAAATCCTGCAGCTCCTCAGTGACCATGTAAAGTGCCCACATCTTGCTTCCCAACTGCTTAGTAAAGTGAAGCTGGTTAGGCCTAAAGTGACCGTCAACTTAGGTCGTGATGGCAAAGTAAATAGTGCCGGACCTAGCACATTCAGTTCCCATGGCAGCTAATGAAATCAACACAAATAAACAATTTAGCTATCAAACAATAATAAATAACAAACAATTAGAGAATACCATATGTGCACATTTGCAAATTTTGTCTTCTCCTTGTTTTGTTCCTTCGCCTCAGATGGCTTATGCCTTTTCATTTTCTCTTCTTGTAATGCTCTCCACATACACTCCAGTCCACTATTCCCCTAACGTTTGTTTTTTTGAATGTAAAAAAATATATATTTAAATATGAATCTATATGTCCTCCACCATTTCGTGGTGGAAACAATTTTTTAAAAAACATTGCAGTGACAAATATTTTTCTTTTTATTTGTTGTCCCAGGCTTCTCTGTATAAATTGAAATGTATTCATAGAATATTTTTGCACAGTAAGGTCCGGTCCATTTATGTATGCACATGCATGTGAACACAATACCTCCCACTTACCACCCCAGAAAGCCATGGTGTAATTCAAAACAGTGCTCTAAAGCCTAAACTGCTCTAAATGCTCCATTATGTACAGCAGCTTGTTTTAAACTTTGTCCGTGTGTCATTGAGGCAGGTAGTGATCAGTCAGTGAGTGAGTACTTTGCTAAAAAAACAGCTCAATTGTTGCAATTGGAAACAAGATCAATGAGAGAAGTGAGATTACATCACCACAGTGAAGTTGCGGGCCGTAAAACCAAAACAATGAGCTGAAAGACGCATAAACATTCCCAAGAACTGAGGGAAACTGCTGAGTCAGATGATAATTATCTGTGGGTTAAGCACCATCAATGACAACTTTCACATTACACAGTCATTTTTTTCATTGTTTATATGAACATATGTGCATCTTTACAAGTTAGAGACAATCATGCAGCAGGATAAGGCAGTTGTTCAATAGTGGGCTAAACATCTGTAAGGTTATCTGGAATATTTTTTTCTACAAGGTACTGTAATACCCCTTTTCAACAGTCATGGGCTCGTTTAGCCTGGCTTGGTTTGGTTTGGCCCATCAGCTCAGCACCGCAGGGATTTGCATTTCCACTACAACAGGGTTACCACTTGAAGGTGCATCGTCAACTGATGATGGCTTGTCTAGGGTGATGAGGTTTAAAACACCTAAAGTCCCCTGTTATTTTTGCTGCATGTGTTTTTCCACAGCAGGGCAGGCAAAAGAAGTAAAGTTAAAACAGGTAGCATGAGAAATAACTAAAATCCAAACCACAGAGATTCAGCTGGAAGCTACAAAAACACTGAAAGCTGAACACACAGAGACTTTTAAAAACGTCTTTCTCCCTGGTCTTCTGCAGACAGAGGTGAGTAGAGTCTCGCAACACACACACCTCTTTGAAGGGGAAATGCAGGGCTGTTGGGGGTTAGCTGCAGTCAGCGAGACATCACTGCTACCCTCTTGAGGACAGATGGCTCGGCTTTTGGACCTACTCCAGAGAAGGTCCATCTCTGGTGCAGTTCGGCGTGTCACGGCGCATGTTAACCGATAATGGAAGCACAAATCGGCGCAGTATGGTTTGACTCGACGCGGCCAAAAGTGACAGTGGAAAAGGCCCACAAGGTATTTACTGACTGTGTCTGGGCAGAACAACAACCCCTTACTTTCGGTGGACAGCATGTAATGCCCCTATAAACTATTTAATCCTTGCCCAGCCATGATAGTATAATCCAAACAATAGGCTGGAAATCCTATTAGGGCATGCTGCATTTTTCCAATAAGTCTTACTTAAAACTTCTGGTTAAGCCCAAGTGTTATCTCTCCTTATTGAAAGGACACAGTGTGCAAGCTCTTTCAGTTAAAGTATTCTAGGAGCACTTTGTGATATTGCAGCTTTTTTTGGAAGCTTTGATATTGTTAAGTAAAATGAAGTAGGGGCTGACAGCTTGATGAATAGTCACTGTGTATCTCTGTGGTTTGACGAAGATGAGGGACTTTTCTAGAGGCTGCTGTTTCCTAGATGCAGTCCTGCTTGGCCTGTATGTGTAGGAGGGAGAGTGTTTGTGCCTGATAATCAAAAGCTGGAGAGTAAATTAGTTTTACCAAACAGTACATCTTGATAGTTGTTGCCTTGCTTTATCATCTCTGCCTTTTATTTTCTTGGAGACTAGAGTTTGATTATTGTGATTACCAAGCAGGGCTGACATTTGTCATCTCACTTTCAGCAAAATGGAACAAGGAAACAATGGGACTGGAGATGGACAGGAAGAGAGATACAGCGTAAAAGACGTGTGTGTCTCTGTGTGTGTGTCTGTGTGTTGGGGGTGTACAAAGGAAAATGACTTAAAGGAAGTAAAGATATGAAAGGACAGAAATTGTGTCTTGGGCATCAGAAAATCTTTATTCTGTACGTGCAGTCATGCAGTTCATTGCTTTCCTGCTTACTTGTGTGCGTGTGTGTGTGTGTGTGTGTGTGTGTGTGTGTGTGTGTGTGTGTGAGGTGCTGCCCCCCATCCCTCAGCTCTGCTGTTCATCCCTCACTCTCCGGGGTCAATAGTGAGAGGCAGTGTTAGACTGTGATAAAGGAGTAGCCAGAATACCATTACACAGTCGACACACATGCACACTATGTGTTATACAAGTACTGCTTATGCAGATTCCCAGGATCGGTGCAGTATTATGCTTTTTAAAATATACGGGGTCCACCTGGAGTTCATCTGAAATTAGTTATTTTCTTTAAATAGGACTCCAATATGTTTTGAAAAACCATGTGGGTTTCTGAAGTCTTTATAAAGGAGTTCAACAAGGAACCTCCTGAGGTCCTCATACAATAATTCAAACGAGCCTTTGGAACTTCAGTGTCTGTTTTGTCCTTGGTCACTAATCCAGGCCCTACTGTCTGCGTATACTAATGTGGTTTCATTCAAGTTGTGTTAGGGTAAGGATGGCCAGATAATTTAAAGGAAAGTTTCATATTTTTAAGGTGAAAACGTCATTGAGAGGTTATTCACCAGATTATTTCTTAGTCAGAACCAGTTTCCTGGCCAAACAGCCAAGAATTCAGGGAGTCACTGGCGCAAAGGGCAATTCACATGAAATGAGGATGCGATTTGACATAAATTGGTTTTACTATTTGCAGTACGTATATCAAAATATAGCAAATGTAAGAAATTCAGTAAATACTCAACATGATCTCATCCATTTGTAATGTTTGGGTGTTGTAATAAGGACGTCCTGAGCAGCCATTTGCTTTGTATCTTGAAGCCATAGGGGTCAGTGGTAAGCCACGAGACAACTCGTGATTAAGAAAGGGTCGTGGTTAGGTTTAGACGAGAAAACTACTTGGTTAGGGTTAGAAAAAGGTCGTGGTTGACGTTAATCAAGCAAGTCAGCTCACGTGACTAATGATTGACATGACAACAAAATTTATTGTTGACTTTTTGTTTCACATGGGACACAAACACCGGTCTTCTGGGTCAAAGTCCTGTGCTATCTGGATCCATCCACCGCACTTCCTGTTTAGCCTAAGCAGACTTTTGCACTCTTTACACTATATCCATTGCTCTGAACGTCTGTACTGACACAGATTGGTTTACACTGGAGTTGTTGGTGCATCTCATACAGATGCTGAAGGGTGCTGATGCAAGGGGCACTGCCCAAGCAGCACATTTTGACACCCTGGGAGTGTGACCATGCTGAATTACTCAAAATGATGTTCGATGCAATGAACTGTTTTGAAGAGTCAGACAAAACAGACAAGGTCTTCACACATGTGAAACAAGACTTCAATTAAATGTACTCCTTTACTCTCTAATTAAACTGTGCTCGAAATTATTAAGGTGAATTACATAACTTTGTGAACTGGTTATGTTCATATAATCTGGTACAATTGCACAGAAGGTCAAGAAAGAATTAGGGCTGTGATTTACAATTATTTTTGTTATTTTAACATCATTATGCAGTTATGTTTATCTGTCAATTACAATTTTCAAGGAACCCAGCAACATCTTCAAATAGCTTTTGTCTGATCAACACACAAATTATTAAATTTACAATGATGTAAGAGAGGAAAAATCAGCAAATACTTATATTTGACAAGGTGGAACAATTAAATGTCCAAAAAACATTACTAAGGAAAATTGCCGAATTATTATCAAAATAGGAGGCAAATCTGTTTCCACATTTATGGCAATATGTAATTATGGCCCAAACATACTTTTGGTAAATTTTTGCTGAACCACTATTACTTGGTGCTCAGATGTATGAAAAAGAAATCTAAGTTAAACTTGCCCTTTATTTTTGTGAATTTAAAAAAACACCACTGACAAGTTAGCTTAAAAAAATGTTTACATTGACGTTGTGGTTCAGCTACATACAGTAGTATTCAGGACATATATTTCTGTAGCCCTGTTGTCTAGGTTCTACATGTCTGCTGTGGTCAGTGATGTAGGGTTTTTTGATATTAAATTATAATGATACTTGCCTGACATCAGACAGAATTGTCAACTCATTCCACTCCGTATCCACCATGAGTCCATTATTGTGTTTACTCTAACCGATTTAAATGGAGCTGGGGGTTTCGATTTTCCCTAACCAATCATTAGACCCAACGAATCAGATGCTATCCATTGTCATAATAAGTCCACACTAGTGCATAGCCATGCCAACATACCGTTTTTTTTTTTTTTTTTAAGGTTTTAAGAGCAGAGTGAAGTAAAATAAACTACAATGTTGGCCAATACTGAGAAGACATGTTGATGTTAACAGCCATGATAGCAGCGTCTAGCTTGTCCATAGTCTTCATGTTATTACTCCTTATTGGGTCTGCCGAACAGCTTGACAATCCTTGACAACAGCTTGACAATGGCATTCGTCCTGCCCATAGCGCTGATTGGCTAATTATAGTCTCCATAAGGAACTCATTGGATTGTTTTTTATTTCAGCAGAGACAACACTGTTTCATGCCACAATGCCAGACAAATCATTCAACTCCGTGGCGTGGGCGTATTCCAAAGTCTGGACCCAGGCAGACTTGTGCCATGACTTTCTGGGGACAGCATCCAGCTTATCTTCACTTACTCACAGTGCTAACTGCACAATATTATGAAGTTCAAGCCTAAATGAATGTTTTCCTATATGCAAGAACATAAATTAAAGGTACAGAGGATGTTGCTATAAACACACAGGATAGAAACAGTGATTTGCAGAGCACTGGCAGAGTTCTGTGTTGGATTAGCCTTGAAATAGCAAAGCACAAAGCAAACTATTTTCAGCAGTATGTTGATATGCTTGTCAGAGCTTTGAGCTCCAGTCCTCATTATTGAGATCAAATACCTTTTCCTCCTTTTCCTGTGTCCTTGATTTCCATTCATCCATAGTAGCTGTGAAAACATACTTGCTACTGTTGCCATGGGAGGTCTATATCCTTGTTTACAAGGCCACATTACCATGTTTGCATACAATTTAGGGTTACAACGTTTGCACCCTTTTAACCCTGACAAAACAATAGGACGATTTCTGTGTTATGGGAGACTGATGTGATTATAATATAGAGACAAAGAGGATAATGTTATAGAATACCAAACCCAGCATTACATAGACTACAAAATGTCTTCCTATGTGTGAGAGGAAGAGGCAATAATGTCTTTTCATCTTTCCAACATGCTGTTCTGATCCTGGTAATCAATGTCAACTACTCTTCAAACATTCTGTGAGAGGCTATTTCCTGCTACCTGATACCTTTATTTTAGGATCATAACCTTGAGGGACGTCATATCCTGACATGGTGGTCTTAAAGGTAATAACGAATAAATTCGCTCGAAAAGCAACAGCTTAAAATTCAATAAAAAAAGAAATTCTTATGAAGCCATAAATAAAAAGTCAGTTTTCCACTGAATGCCTATAACAACAGTGATCCAGCCTGCTGTTTACTCAGTTTATGAAAACTGAGACACAAGCTGTAGCGAACACATTGTGTGTGGTTCTTCTTATGAATCTTAATAACCTAAACAAAAACGAATGTCCACATATAGTAGATCCTAACTGTGCTGTTGGAACACATATACACACAGCGTTATTTTATCAGAGGAAAAATATTCTATATTAACCTTTCTTACCAGTACAATAACCTGTCTAGGACTAAAAAACACCTTGCATTTTAATGGCATGACGTGTCAGTGATGTTAACTAAAGTTTATGGTCCTGTTAAAGTAAAAAGAGCCAGATGGACTTTATGGACTACATTGATGTACAGTACCACTTAAAATAAAACATGATTCTGGAACAAAACACCTGGGACAAACCATAAAAACATGCAGGCCAGCAAGCTGACATTTACAAATAAGATTTACTGCCTCTGCAAACCAGTCAAGTTGCAGTTACAGTTGAAATCCATGTCTGTGAAATCATGGATGCTTCACACGCATCTTCCTCCCCACAGCTGAGAAGATCTATACAATCAGCACAGTTTCAAGGTGGGCACCCACGATTAGTGTCACCAACTCAATATCTCACCAAATGTCTCCCCTTCTGTTCCTGAGATATGACGTTGAGTAATGGCCAGGAAAGTGTTTATGCAGAACATTATGACATCACAGTGAAGCTGACCTTTGACCTATTGGATATAAAATGTCATCCCTTCATCATTCTATCCTATCAGACATTTGTGTAAAATATTGTCATAATTATGCATGAATTTCTGAGTTTCTACCAAAAACATGTTTTGTGAGGTCACAGTGACCTTGACTTTTGACCTTTAGCTACCAAATTTTAATCTTTTCATTCTTGAGTCCGAGTTGACATATGTGCCAAAGTTGAAGAAATTCCCTCAAGCTGCTCTTGAGATATCGCGTTCACGAGAATGAGATGGACACATAGTCACAGTGGTCAATCTGGAAATCCATCGGTAAAAAAATAAATAAATGAATAAATAAATTTTCTTCCTTTACCTCTGGAGGCACTGCCCATAGTTTTTCGACTAACGGAAGTGCAGGGGCCTCGGGGATTGCTCACCCCCTTCACCTCTGGCGGTGCCCCCAGGGAATCGCTTTGTTGTTTACAAATACTTCCGGGTAGAAAACCAGCAGAGTTTATATATATATATATATATATATATATATATATATATATATATATATATATATATATATATCTCACATTTTTCACGTCACAGTATCACCGTTTCGACTAATCTGATGTTTGTAAAGTCTATAAACACAATGACTGAACAAACATTACTATTTCTGTGTGCACGTTTTGTAATTAATAACATGGTTATCGTAGATTAGCTGGGCTAACCGTTAGATGTTAGCCGTTAGCCGTTAGCGGTGTCTGTAATAACTCAGTAACTCAAACGGTCCGTGAAAAAAATATTTTATATTATTATTATTTAATATTATCTTAGTTACAACATGATTGAGCTAGCAAAGCAGTTTTGTGTTGCTATGTGTGGTATTTATTCAGTTTTGGGAAATCATGTCTAGAAAGCATCAGTGGCTGCAGCTGACAGGGACAGTTAGCAAAGCTAACATCAGGACGTCATCTGTTAAAAGCCTCCCGTTCTCGGATACGACATGAAACTACCCCAGTTAGCTCAATCATGTTGTAACTAAGACATCTGCTGGGGAAAAAAAAAAAATTCACGTTGACAAGACGGCTTTTTCGGTGGAGTGGTCGCCATGGACGCGGAGCTTGCTGTTTCTGTAGGTATACATTTCCTGGGGACATCTGCACGTCTCGGCCCCGCCCCCTCCATTGTGATTGGCTAAAGCGCAGCATCATTCAAACTCAAAGCCCCGCCCTCTAGACCTAGACCTACAGAAAATGTATGGTAACTGTAGGCTACACATCAAAGAGAGCCACAGTTGTAGCCTCAGAATACCTTAAAGACATAAAACTTAAAACTATTTCACTAATAAAATAGACTCAAATGGCTTTATCATTTGTATTTGTTGAATAAAACAATAATTAAATTACTAAAATGTAATGAAAATGAATAAATATTTCTACACAAGACAAAAAAGTGAACACTGCATGCATGAGTGCTCATAAAAAAGTAGGCTTCAACACACACCACACACTGAATCGAACATTTATCTTGTTTTCCTCATAATGAATTTTGCATTTGTGTGTTTTGACGTGTGTAAAGGGTATACACTGTGCTCTTCTAAAGCAGTAGACTAAAATTAAATAATTAAATCTGTGCCAACTTCAGAATAACCTTTACATTAAAAAAGAAATACATCCCCGCTGCAGTCGTCAGCAGAGCTTGTCCACTGCTGTGATTTGTGAATATCATTGTTGTGGTATTACAGTTGATTCATTATGGTTAGCAGAGAGGTGACTACATTATTTTCACAGGAGATGCCTCGCAGGAGCATTAATTGATCACCTACCACCTTGCCCTTCCACCATGTTAATAATAGGGATTTAATATGAGAGAGTTATCTATGACATGAAAAGGGCAGGAGTGAGATAACACACTCTGTATATAAATAAGTGTTAATACAGGCTGATTTTAGTTTATCTACTCCCTCCTCCCTTCCACAGTACACAGTGCTTCATGGCGGTGACCTTAATCCCAGCAAACTATATATTTTGTGCCTAATTAATCAGTGGATACTGTGGGCGCTGTATAATAAAGCTTTCCATGCAGGAGTTTGCTGATTGATGAAACTGCATACCTGCTTTTCTTAATTTTAAAGCTTCAAACATCTGCTTCAGAGAGTCTATGAATATGCATGATCAGATGCTTCCTTCTAGGTCTGCTGGTGTGTTACTTAAAATGCAGTATGCACCTTTGGGGTTAGCCAAGGTAATCCCCAAAATCTTAATGTTATAGCTTCAAGAAATGTAAAGTTCCCCATTTAAGGAGTTCTCCTGAGACATGTCTAATGGTTCCTCTGAATTAGTAATCAGAAGAATCCCAGTGTTTCTGCTCAACTAGGCCACCAATCAACTGGCTGGGCAAATGAGATGTACTGTGACTCTTGTACCTGATTGTGGACCGTGATGAACTCCTCTAACAAATCTTCTTCATGACCAGTAGGGGTTTTCTCTCAGCTTTGAATACATGACTTAGTGTGTATTGACAAGGCTTTCCACCAGTCTACATATCTGACACTAAAATTTCAGTTGGGTGAATAGGATAAATTTCCTTTGGTTTTTGGAGGTCCGTAAACATGGTGCAGGTGGAACCCTGCATGTTTTCCACAGCAGTTTGTTGAGTTTGAGTCACAGGGTGAAGAATTGATTGGTCAATCCGTTTGTTGTTGGATCAAGGGACAACCTCCAGGGCTGAAAAATGAAGCCAACATGGAAGTACAGAAAACTGCAGCTCTGTGAGCAGCCACTTGAGGCCTGCTCCATAAGTCAGTCAATTTTCAGTGACCCCCATGTTAAAATGCCCAACTTTACAGTAGCAATAAAAGTGTTTCCAGCCTGTTACAAAAATGCTTTTGGTCTCCATAGACTGTACAGGGGTGAATTTTTATATAACTCACCTGTTTACATTTCGTAAAGGCTTAAGGGCAGGCAACTCTGAGTGACAGGCTGCCAATAGTGTCCTCGGCTTTTCAGTCAGATCCATCCCTTGCTCCTCCACAGCTCCAGCCTCTCGCCCAAATATGGTCACTTCAAGATGGCGAATGCCAAAATGCCGAACTCAAGGCTTCAAACAAATCAAGAGGTGACGTCAATCTGGATTGATCAGAGCCGATCAGATCAGATAGATGAGACTGATGGATTAGAGGAGCAGCTGCTGCAGAGGCAAGTGAAATCAAACTTTTAGACCCACAGCAGAACGGTGGGGTGCATGATTATCATAACAATGCAGCCGGTTTCTTCTACAGTAGGTTGGAAAAATGACGGATTACACTAAAATGAGTTGTCCAATGCAATAGAGTGTTTTATTTTTTTATATGAATAAATGAACCATGCTGCTTTAATGGCATGCTGCTGCTCTTTCTGTGCCCAGAGTATGCTCTGTGCTCTGAGAGTGTGGTGCTCTGAATAACGGTATTCCAACAGCGCCAAAAATAGAAAATCAGTAGGCTACGTGGTAGCAAATACTGATTTTCTATTTTTTCCACTAATAAAAAAAATGTGCAGAAAACCCTAAAAAATAGCGGTTACCAATGGTTACAAGCATTTTCAGCAAAGAAAAAAATTAATCGGACACATATTGATATTTGAGAATTTATTGATATTAAACCATATAATGAGGAGTTGCTTGATAGACAATTCTTGATCAATTCGGAGTCTTCTGTGGTACAAACCAATGCTGGTTCAAACTTTTTTTAAACAACACCGTCATCTCAGCCGGTAGTGATGGCTGGGATGTATCAGCATTTCTTTGAGCTCTGTTTACCATGTCTAATCTTTTCTATCTCCGACGGTCACTAATTTTCTCACTGCTGAGCTCCTGAAAAACTCCTGAGCCAGGAAATGTGTTGTCTTACTATAAAAACCACCAACTGTGAATTGTCATGTCATTAGCTGCAGCAGAATTGCATATTAAACACTTCTTATTACAATGATTTTGGATATTAATTGCTTCCTTTCTTTTCTGCTGTTCTGACATGTTTGAAAACAACATAAAACGCAGTTCATTTAAATGTTGCTGATTTTTTATTTTTTTAAGTGTGGTGACACCTTATTAAGAAGGTACAAATTTCCGTCCGAAATGTTTGGCTTTAGTCATTTTTGTTGAGGAAGCTTCTTTGCCAGGGCTGATTTCGGCTGTTTTTCTCCTGTGTGTGATTTTTACTGTTAAACTTTAATGTTAATGTTAGCCTGAAGTGTGCACTTTTACTACAATGTGACTATTAAAAAATACTCTCTTATCTCTAATGTTAGGCCTTACTTAAAAAGCCACCTAGATATATCTATTAAATCTTGTTTCCTATTTAAAATTTAATTGAACTTCTTCCCTATGGACAGAGATGAGGGATTTCTTTGTTTTGAATGGGAGGAAATGTGATACACTTTGCCACTCATGTCCCCGGAAGCCTCGGTAACCACTTTCCCAAATAGTCTGGGACAGTTTGAAGTGTTAAGTCTGTGTAAATAATTTGAAAAGCTGTGCATCTGTGTGCCGAAGCGACAAAAATTCAGACGAGATCAACCCAGATGGAGCGAACAGAAGTGAATGCAGCTGTGTTGTGATTCCTCCTAACTGTGTGAAATTACAGACTGAGACAAATTCTTTCCTCACACAGTTTTAAATGACGGAGTTTGTTAACAACATTTTCTGTCCATCCATCTTTCACTAATTCACTCACACAAACACACACACACAAACATCATCTGTCATCTCTGAGCAGAACAAGTGCCAGACAATACAATGCACTCACACTGTTGTTGTTACATTGGAAAGCAGTTCTTTTGATTTGTTTTCCAACACCACCACCCGACTTTAAAATGTCTAATTATAAATCATCTTCACCAGTGACGACAGTAACCTGAGGGGCAGCGACAGACTTCTCAAAGTCATATTTATTTATAAAAACTTATTTTAACAACTTGATTAAAGGCTGCACGAAGCCAATACAAATATAATCTCACAGGGGCATGAAAGACTGCCAGTTGGCAGTTTGTATCCTTACACTGGCAGGGAAAAGGTGGATGGGAGAGTGAATGAGCAGTGCGGTCCTCTGCTTCAACAATTCAACAGTTGTGGTGCACTTTAGCAACGCCTGAATGTGTGTAATTGAATTGGGCAGCAACCAGATGCGCATTTTTCTAACTCTATGAGGGAGCCGGATAATTCTCAGACATATGTTTGCTCTCCTAAGTGGCAACTTTCGCGCTAATGCAGAGAACTGTTTTTTTATTGAACAGAAAAAAGAGTGGGAAGGTTGGGCTGGTGGATAGGTGTAGTTTTGTCTAAAAGAGTATTTAAGATTTCTCCTCGAACATATTTACATGCTTTAATGGTCAAATAACACTTCATTCTCCTTTTACAATCTGTGCTGGAACATAGTACATTCACACTCTGTCTGAAATGCTCCCTTTTAGAACCTGTCTCTTGATGCCCCCTTCCTAAACAGCCCAGTCCACTCTGATTGGTCAGCATTTCCAGGTCTTCCTCATCTCAGCGTCTCCGCACCATTATTGCAGCCAGGGGAGTGACTGTAACAGAGAAAAGCAGCACTTTCTACCCTAAAATATCACCAATAAAAGCTTCTAAACACAACCACACATTTTTCAGTAGGAATATGACCCAAAATCAAGGAGAAACAACATCAGTAACCACGTTTACATGTTGATGTTTGCTTCATGTAGCAGTGTGGGCTATGTGATATAAGCACATGTATTAGATTGGCTAAAAGCTACACTAATCAACTTTCATACTTTTCAGCTTTAATATTGGAAATGAATGACATAATTATGTGTAATGTGCAATGGGTCACTCATAGTGAGACATCCACAAAACAATTTCTCCCAACTCTGCAATCCCCCTCAACACTAACGACCTTTTTTCTTGCATCTTTCAGCTCATTGTTTTGGGTTCAGTTTTAAGTTTTTTGGATTCTGTTATCAACCTAATTTCCAGCAGCAGTAGTCAGCTGTTTTCAATTTAAAAAGCTCTGTATAAATAACCTCACTCTACCTGTTTAGCACCAAAGAGCCGACAGACAAAACTAGCAACTAGCTGGTGAACGTAATTGAGCATTAAACACCTAAAGGAACATTTTAGCTCAAGAGTTAGTGGAGACCAAATTAGAGCTAATACAAGCATGGATATTGCTCTTAAATGCATTAGGTGGACACAAATGCAACTCCAAATGAATGCTGTTTGACCACCAAAATCTAATCAGTTCGTCATTGAGTCCAAGTGAACATTTGTGCCAAATTTGGAGAAATTCCCTCAAGCTTCCTTTAGATATTACGTTCAGAAGAATGAGACAGATGAGGTCACATAGACTTTACCTCTGACCTGTAACCACCAAAATGGCATGGACATGGACATTTGTGCCAAATTTAAAGAAATTCCCTCAAGGTGTTCTTGAGATATCGTGTTCATGAGTATGGGACAGACAAGGTCACAGAGACCTTGACCTCTGACTTTCGATTACCAAAAACACGTCCTTGTTGAGTACAAGTGGACATTTTGGGAAAAAATTCCCTTGGAGCGTTCTCAAGATACTGTGCTCACAAGGATAGGGCAGATGGATGGACGAATCGAGGTATGTGTATTGACGTATAGACATATGGACGGTGTACGGACATACAAACAACCCAAAAATATTATGCCTCCACCCATGGCTATCGCTGGTGCAGAGGCATAAAAATCAAGTCAAACCATATAAAACTTACAAGTATATGTCCCTACCCCTTTCTTACATTTCTTTTATTTCAACAAATTCCCAAATTTATTTACAACTAACATGCAACTATCCCCAGTCTATTTATCACCCAATTAAATAAATTATTAATAAACCCAGTGTATTTAAAGTCCAAGTACCACCCAGTGCTACAACATAAATACATAAAACAAAGCCATACCAAAGCGTTCCAAGTAAGATATTAGGCTGATAACTTCGAGAAACATTGAGCACAATAGTCCACCTTCCACCTTTTCTTACCCTCTCTCTTTCTGTGTCTCTCTTTTTCTCTTAAACACACACACATACCTTGGAAAGCGCAGCAGTGCTTCTTGTCTCCGTCCTCAACTCATGTCTTGTGCTCTCACTGGCTGTACAGCTGTAACTCACCAACAGAGTCCCAACAGATCCAGATATTTAGCATGCTAGATATCCAGGAAGCGTCTGCGATGCATCAGCAAGCCTCTTGGCTCACATCTTTCAACAGTTTATAAATAGCGCTCTAAAAACTGTTGGCGAGTGGAAAATCAGGGCTGAGGTCACATAGAGTAAACAAGCCGTTATTTACACAGCAAGACTTAAAGACAGTGCTCCTAGGGGCGGTGGCGGAGATGGGTCAAGCTCACCTGCGGGCACATGTCATAAGCATGCGTCAACAGTATTTGTGTTATTACTCTCACAGCCAGGGTGACAAAAGTCTGCACTCCTTTAAGCTTTAAGAATATCTACTTTATCACAATCAACCAACATGAACAACTTGTGTGTAATTGTGGAATGTAAACTGTTGCCCTAACATCACCAACCAACCTATCACGTTGTGTGCAAGCAATAATTTGCTTGTCATAGAAAGAAACCTGTTCTCCATGTGAAGTCATGTGTGGTGCACAGATCAACACTTTAACCCTGACTGGCTCCAGTGGAGCTGTTCTGTGGCCTTCAGTGAAGGACTGTGATTAAACTGGAATTTTCCCAATTCTGAGCGCAATGAACTGTGTGACTGTGAAGCCGAGCAATGCTGTGCCGTGAATGAACACTGGCTAAAAACCCATCTGTAAATGTGTCACCACATGCAGACTTTGGTCATGGCTTGCTCCATGTCTGCAGCAACAACTAAACCTTCCCCGTCCCCGGCTGAAGACCTCAGTCAACCTTGAAGCTCAGAAAAACCATGAAAAGCCATCTGCCAGCCAAACGAGCAGAATCTGGTAGAGGCAGTCTCCACGCATTCATTGCTTTGCATCGTTGTCATGGTTACTGGTCCATAACAACCGTCTCCTGGGAACTCAACAAGCTCTTCAGGAGTCATGTGACGCAAAGGAAAAAAGGTACAACCAAGCAGACCAACATGCCTCCTTCCATAGGTGCTTTTGTCAACTGTATATCTGTCAGCAGGTCTTCAGGTCTGCTGGGCCACTTCCGTACTAACAAACCTGATTAATATTGCATAACAAGACTTATGTTCTAAGCTTAAAAAGAAGAGCAAAGTGAATGTAAATGAAACCCTACAGCAGAGAGGATTAGGAATGAAGGGAAAAGGAAGTGGAATGATGGCTTATATAAGAGTGGAGAAGATGTGGCTTTGACTTTGTACTGTTCCTGGTGTTGTTTGTCCCGTGGCGGCTTATTAGCATGAGTGAGTTTCATCATTTTGCTTATTCATGAATACTGAAGTGCATCTGCATATGGCTTATTTTCAGCCGACACCACAGGAGAAGTGCAGACAATGTGGTGCAGACCGACAGGAAGCTTTTGGCAGCGACGATGATGATGATCCATTCTGCACTTTTATTTGTTTGGTGGTTTTTAAGTGATGTTTGATTGTCATTTCATCTTATTTTCACTTAAGAGCATTTTGAGGATTTCATCATGTGTGTCAAATTCAAGTGAAGGAAAATAATAATGATGATGGATAAAATCCTAGAACAACTACCAACACTGAACAGTTCTCCAACTTTCTATTACAACTATCACTTAAATTCTTATGTAGACTGGCATCATGAGCCTCCTTACTGTACTGTACGCACTGATTTGGATTTTTTTTTTTTTTTTTAGTCACAATAAAATTCCAAATCAAGCAAGACCCTATTACCAGCTTTATGATAAGTTTTCCCACTAAGATGAATAGAAATGTGTCTTATGACTTTCAAAATATCCTGCTGAGTACTATAAAATGCAACGGTGGGAAAGTGTATTCAGGTATCAACACATTATCAGATGTCAGTTACCAGCAGTTTATCATAACATTACCTATGTAGCTGTTTTCCATATTCAACGCCACTTTTGAAGGTCATTATTACATATCAGTTTCATTGAGTAATGTCTTGCATACTACTAATGTAACATCTTTTTCGGTCTACTACATACATTTAGCTGCAAAAAAAGACTCAAATAAGAGGAACAGAAAGAAACTTGCAGTTGAAAACAGGTGATAAATTGCAATTTATCGCAATGTGTTTTATTGCAATACTCAGCATGTTGCAATATATTTAAAATCGCAATAATATTGTATCACGACTAAAGTATCGTGATAATGTAATATCTTGGAGCCTCTGGTGATTCCCTGCCCTAATGGAGACCTATATTTACTCCTCTCTAATTGACCAGTTTAAGAGCAAAAAGCATCCTGGGAGGACCTAACAAAACAAAACAGCAGCATTATTTTGTGTGATTTTTAAAATGCAAATCAATACTGTAAGTGTGTGATTATGTTTGGTACAATCACATCTTGTTTAATACCATGTAGTAATAATAGTTGTAGTTGTAGGTTCACGTAGCCAGACCTATCTCCACAGTGCTGTACGAATAAGAAATGTAAAATTTTGCTCGGGTTCTGCCCACTTGACATGCTGCTGTGTTGTGCTACAGCCTATTCAAGTGCTGGAATTTATTACAACACCTGAACGCAACACAGGCTCCGCTCCAACTGAGTGTGTGTACAGTGCTGCGCTGCTGTGTTTGACTATGCGTAACAGCAACCTTTTGATGGTCATTTACACACTGTCCATAGCAATGTCAGGTAACAAACTGCATTGGGCTCGGGTCAGGACCCTGTGTGCTCATTGGGGCGGAGCTCCGCTATGCGCAATACAAATGGGTGTCCCCCCAATATAATGGTAGGGGAAACACTGTCTTAAAATGGCTAATTCTCTGCAAAAGAAAGTGCCACGGAAAACAGTAATAGACCTGTGTCAACTGCGTGATTCAATATTTACCGATAGAAGAAAATAAACATGATTTGATAATGTCCTAGAGGTGAAGCCTGACCAAACTTTAGCTCTGGAGGAACTCTCCCGGTAGATAGCGGGACCTGCTTCAAACTTGGTTAAATCCACAGACAATTGGCTAGCTGTATGTAGCTCCAGCAGAACATTATTATGATGCTATCACAGAAGCTTGTGTCAATTGAATCGAATTGAATTCAATTCAATTCAACTGAATTCAATTCGATTGCTACTTGGTGAAGTCACTGTCACTGGTACATGCTGCTGCCAGGGTAAAAAGAAGTAGCAAAATCAACTCAAACTCAAAAGATATTTTCCTCAAATGGTTCAGCCCTATCCAGTAATCATAGGGTTGGTGGTTGGATCTCCAGTTGGTCCCTATGGAATGCCCTTGAGCAAGACACTGAACCCCAAACAGGTCCCAATGGTTGGGCCAGAGTACCATAAAAGCTACAATATGGCAGTCAATTTGCAGAATAGCACTGTCTTCTTGCTATTTTTTGAAAAACAAATGTAAAGGTAAGTTTATTTAAATAACATTGATTTGGAGACCATCATCCTCATCACCATTATCTTCTCAGAGAGCCCTGTTTCACATCGCCCTGTGTTGTCTAACACACAGCCATCGCCATCTCCCAGCACTGATGAGAGCTCACACAGTGTTACATAAACTAACAAAGTGTCCTTCTGTCAGAAGTGCTGCTGTGTGAGTAGATCCTGGTTAAATCAGGTCATAGACATCTGTACACAATGCCAAAGATACACTTACATAAAACATGGATGTACAGTGAGGCCCTGAAGATGCAATGATTCATCCTACACTAACAAATAAACCAGTGAAACAATATGGAGCTGATGACAGAGGTAGGAATAACAAGCCAATCTGTGTCTGCTGATGTGCATATGTGTGTGTGGATGTCTGTGCCGGTGCATGCATAATGTAAACTACCTTTCACCCTGTTCATATTGTGGACAGAAAATTGCCTTTGGTGTACCTGTGCAATGTTACTATGACAACCAGTGTTGTCCAGTGTGGTCGGCGGTAAATTACAAAGCGGACAGTCGAGCACAAAGATGTTTTGAAAGAGATCATTACATGTGGCTGCAGCCTGAGCATAGCTACAGTCTTCATCAGGGGAATTAAGATTCACAGCCACAAAAAACGGCGTTCCAGGATCGATGGACGACGTCTGGGAGCCTGAAGAGCCACTGAGGGACTGCAATCATCATCAGTCGTCTGCTGGCCGATTATAGTCTGTCAATATGGATACCAAGGCTGCCCCATTCTAACAGGCATACACGTGCTACATTTGCATAAAAGGGCACAGAAGAAAAACACTTATGTGATTTATCATAATCAAGTACAGCTTAACTAATATGCAATAAATGAAAGCTCCACTATCCATAAATTAGACATGCAGCACAACATAACCTCGAACATATATTCTGATTACTGCCTTGTAGGCGTGGGCCATATCATCTCGTTCACGATAATATGATGCTATGATTTTTAATATTATGCGAGAAATGTATATTGTGATACTTCCAATATTTCAACTTGTCGACATATTGACGTCATACTGTTACCAACAGCAACAACAAACATGGCCGAAAGTGAAATTATTACAGACTCCACGGTGGTCCCAAAAAGAGGAGCAGTTTCAGTATTGTAGAATAAACTGTGGCATCATTAAGGCCTGGGCGTCCTGAAAGTTTTATGACCAGTCGTGGACTTCTCAGACTCTTTTAGTGACATACAGAGGGAACTCATTCATTGGCTCCTCTGGCAGCAGCACAGCATCTCTCCCTGTCCTGTTTCACCATGCGCACGGAAGTCGGTGCCTTCAAGCCATTTTGTCATAAAACTTTGGCAATGTAAACCTACATATGTGAATGTGCAATAGCTATGGCAGTTACTGTTGTTGTCTACAAACTAAAGAAATGAGAGATCATTTTTGTTTAGTTTTTACTGAATATGTGAAGGCAAACTGTTGGGTTGACATGTAAAACTCTAACTAATACCCTGAAATATCATGATATTATTTTGGGGCCATACCGCCCACCCCTACTGCCTTGCTGCTTTGGTACAATGAGTGACACAGTTCAGTCTGCACTTGACTTACCTTCATCTTAATGTGTGTGGAGGAAAAGAGAAAAAAGTTATATAAGCAGAGTGCACATAGTTGAGATACGTATTTATAAAAATCTCATTAACTGATTTAATTACTGAGACCATGGCCAGGACAAGCTGCTTCTATCTCACACCAGCAACACTGCCAGCTCTAAAATTAACACATTGCCTATGATTTCTTCCCAGTCTTGTAAAGCAAGAGAAAATCTCACAAGCTCCATGTTCACTGCAACATTTTAGACTTTAAAATATGATAATCCACTGGAGCCAGCAGCCAGACTAATCAAGGAGCTATGGGGGAACAGTTTAGATGATGACAGGCAACTGAATTCACGACCTCTCAAATCTCACGAATCTCATCATAAACTGCTAAAACTCCAACTAATTGTGGCCTTTTCAGTGCCTCGACATTTTCAGAAAACCATTTCAGTAGGGAAGGTCAGGAAAAAAATGTGACATTTTCAGATCATTTCCAGAGCAGCCTGCCACTAAGAGTTTTTCCTCTTTGTCTTTACCTAAGAGAATAAACATGTTGAAAGTGATTTCTTTATTATCCTTTCGCTCCTTCCACCATCTGCCATCACCACCAACTCTGACAGTTTCAGCTCCATTTGCTCTGGAGGAA
The DNA here is from genome assembly GCF_006386435.1 of Epinephelus moara. NCBI lineage: Eukaryota > Metazoa > Chordata > Actinopteri > Perciformes > Serranidae > Epinephelus > Epinephelus moara. The sequence continues at coordinate 27,456,622 of NC_065518.1, read as the reverse complement.
CAGAGCCAAATCTAACCTTGTGGCTCACAAAGTAAAATGCATTATAGAGGCTGACTGACTTGTCTCAGATTTCTCAGAGGACTATTTTGGTGATTAGTTTAGGGGTCTGGCAGTTTGATAAGCCTGATGCACACCCAGGGCCCATATTGCTTTCAAAGTTATCAATTTTTTCCATTAGTCATTTGAAGAGGATAAATATGTTCTGACTTGCAATACATGACATTCTTTTAGTTAACCATGTACATTTCCACTCACTCTGCCTCTCCACCACACCCACCTGCCAGCCTATTACCTGTCCACACATCCCCTGCTCCTGCCGGTCAACCACACCACCTCATCAAGCCAACTGCTCTCACCTGTGCCTCATTGCTCCTCACCACTATAGATACTCCAGTTTCACAGACTCTCACTGCCAGATTGTTCGCTGTCATTCAATCAAGACTTTCCAGCGTGTGTTCCCAAACTGCTTTCTCGTTGCCGACTACACCTGCCTCTGACCTTCCTGCTTCGCCTGCTCCCTGGTAAACCACTCAGCCTTCTGTCCCCGACCAAGAGCTCTGCTTCCACTTTCCTGTTTTCTGTTCACCTGTTCCCGGTGGCTGTTTGGAGAAACCGTCACCCAGCTCTCCATAGTAGAGATGTACCGATACCACTTTTTCTATCCCGATACCGAATCCGATCCCTGAACCTTAGATATCTGCCGATACCGAGTACCAATCCGATACCAGCGCATAAAATAAAAATGGATGGGATATGAATTGTTGTATGTCTCAACTCCTAAAACTCTATGTAAAATATTAAGAAATAAATACATAATAGTAGAATGAATACCATAAAATTTTTCTTTGTTATTATTATTATCCAGTGTTGACACAGATCAAGACACAGGTTAAATTATTATCCAGTGTTGACACAGATCAAGACACAGGTTAAAGTGCAGCCACACAATTTGATAAAAAAAGACATTTGGCATGAATGCTGTTTTAGACTTCGCTCCGTTTCCGTTTCGTTTGCCTGTAGCGTGGGTACGTGTAATGACGTGAGGCATTACGTGGTATCGGATTGGTCATAGGCTGTACTCGCCGATACCCGATACCGCATTTTAGGCAGTATCAGATCAGAGACATTTCCGATACTGGTATCGGTACAACTCTACTCCATAGTGAGTTCACCTGTTTACCCTCCTTACGACTATGGTACTGTGGATTGCTCCACCGGATGGCTGCACCTTTCACCCTTGTGTGTGCCTTGGATCCAACTTATCATTGTCACTGGCAATACCCCCCCTCTGTCTATAGTCAGCTTCGCACAGGTGTGTGAGCTTCTTCCATGAGTACTCCTGGTCCTGGATCTCCTACTCATCTGACATCAGTGTGTGTGAATCTGGCGGACACTGGCTACTCGCATGCTTTCGGCTTCGACGCTCTATGCCAAGAGCCCTGGACTGAACCTGCTTCTAAGAAAGCTCTGAATCTGGACACTGACACTCCCAGTAGTTTCTCCAGTTTGCTACCTCTGTATTTATTAAGAGATAAATTAGAGTTGATTATAAACTGCTCTGCCTGTCATTGGTTCTGCTGTTGGGTCGAAACCACACACATTACAAAACCCTCCTCCTGACAAGCTGGCCTGGCATAGTTGGTACCAATGGACACATTACACTTTCTTATTTCACAAGTTACCACTACCTCCGTGCTAAAAATGAGCTTACTACAGCCTCTCAAAGACAATAATGTAAGCCTCCAATTATTTTTGCCAGGAGGGCCAGTGGAAAGGAGCAGAAATTATATCAGTGTGGCCAAGGTCCCCCTGGCCCCGCCTTGGGGCCTTGCTGACCCAGTGACCAGCAAGGTTGAGATTGTAAAAAGTACTCAGTTCAGGTATTAAGTTGTGATTATTATGTATAGTGTGAATATATAGTTGGTGTAAATTCATTGATGTTTAAATCAACACGTGCAACGAGTTATAGTGCCTTCACAGCCAAGAGGAAATTACAAAAAAAAAACAATAAAAATGTAAATATATTAGCAGCAAAATTCACAAGCTGCATTCAAGATCTGGTCAGTTAGAATTTTTAAATATTCCAAGTGAAGATGTAGGTAAATGTGACTCCAGCCAGCTGTTTTCCACAGCTGTTCCTCCTGACAGAGTTAGGCGCCAGTGGTTGCACATAAAAAATCACATACACAAACCGTGTCACATGGCAATTAGCTCTAAAGGGCAGTGAGGGTGGTCAATATGATCCTCCTGTCATGCTCTGGCAGGCTGTTGCTCCAGCCAGACCACACACACACACACACACACACACACACACAAACACAAAACCATCTGCGTCAGTGCGAGCTGTGCAGCCGTTTGTTTAATGATTAACCGGTCCGGTGCTGTGCTGCATCATTTCAAGGAGACTGAATAGGTGGTGAAAGGGAGAAAAGCCGTACTATGGAAATGAGAGGTAGCATATAATTAAATGCTTACACACACACACACACACACACACACACACACATACTGGGCAGTAGGGAATAAAAACAGAAATACACCCTGCTATTCTGATAAAGGCCCCTACAGAGAAATCTCATAAGCAATTCTAACAAACAGAAAGTTGAGTCTGAAAGCAGAGTTTCAAGCTTGATTTCAACTCATCATTTCACTCTGTCAGGACAAATAAACAGATGGAGAAAAGCAGGGTGAAGTTTAGCGCGCTCTACCCCAAAAACTTTTATTTTCCACAGGGCGCCGACTCCTATTCCTCATTATCTCAAATGTAAAAGGTCACAGTGCTGCACATTCCTGACGTTGCGAAAGATGCAGGTTTTTAACGCCGCTGCACTCACAACAACAGTATCTCGACTTTTAGCTAAAAAGCTGCACATTACAGCTTCTTTTTCAGCCTTTTTGTCCCAGTCTCTGCTCAGTGCTGCTATTTTAAAAAAGAAGAGGTGTCTGATGGACACAAAGGCTGCAGCAATTAAGGTTGACCCCACATCCACGCTATGAGAAACATCAAATCAGGATGGAGATGCCTTTATTTTCTACAAGGCTGAACGGTTGGGTAATTTGGCGGATGTGTGAGCGGATAACAAGCTTGTTTTTTTTCCCTTTCTGATATGATTTTGTATTCTCTGATTTTTTTTTGTAGCTCTAGCTTCTCACGCTGCCCACAAACAAAGGACATAACAACTGTAGACCAAGTGGAAGAGCAAACTGAACTGTCCAAACTTTGGAAAACTATAGTTAAACGCACATCCTGATTAACGTAATTGTTTTCTGCAACTTGGGCAAACACCTTGAAGCAACAAATTATCTTTTCCTTGATGTCGACTTTGTAACATATCATCCATATCTGCATGAACATTTCACCTCAGATAAAGACTTTTTTCTCCATTTCAATTAAGCCCAGTGTTAGTGGAAATGACCTCTGCTTCACTGTGTCAGCTGCACACCGCAAATGCTCTGCCAAAAATTAATTACAGCTCTTCAAATATCACTTAACAGAGTGAGTTAAAGGAACTCATTTAGCTTTTGGGGTATCTGCCATCTAGTCAAGCGCCTGTGAAGTTTAAAGAACAGAGACATCAAAATCATCCCCGTGTCCCTGGTAGATAACTGACACGAGTAGTTAATTCTAGGGTGACTAATAAATGACAAGCTCTGTCTAAAGTAGAAGTCTCCACATTTAAATTGTTTAAAATCAAATGTCATTAACTCAACTCAAGCTTTTTTTAAATCAAAATTAACCAACAAAACTAATGTATCCAGGTTTATTGTACAAAGATGAGACGCCACATTCGCTGTATGGTGATATTTAGTAGAGCTGTTCCGATATCAGTTTTAGAAAAGCCTCAGATACTGCCCAAAATGCTGGATCGGGTATCGATGAGCACACACATCTATGTACCCCGATAAACAAAAACAACAACTGCAAACAACTGTTCATGGTTGATGGCTGTAAAGCCATGTTTAGCATGGTGACAATCTGTAGTCTCATTTAAAAGCTCCAAAATTCACGAGTGGGGTATGTACTGACATATTTTATGTCATACAACAAAATGTCAAAGCTTGTATTAACCACAGACATTATTTCAGGCATCAAACTAAAACCCATTTAAAAAAACACTTACTTTAGACAAGGTACACTGGAGTGCAAAAATGCTAACTCCTTATGGATTTTAGGACTCATTCCTGGTGCACTCTATTCTGTATTGGCTGTTGCGTAATTTCAGGGAGGAAAAATGGTATTGAACAACTTACTTTAGATGCATGCTGATGGTCAAAGTTTCCAACACACATAGTCTTTCTCAAGGCAGGAAACGTACCACAAGAATAACAAAATATCAATATTACAAAGTCATTCAAAGAAGCTGTCTATGCACCTTGGAACACTCATTACAGCAAGTAATTTAACCCTATGCACTGATCATGGAGAGTTATCATCCACTGCCTTTTGTTCACTTAAAGGGAAATTTCGGTTTATTTCAACCCGTCTCCTATCGTCCTAAATTTGTTTCAAGTCACTAGTGACATAGAAATAATAGTTAGCATGTTAGCCGTTAGCCTAGATACAGCCGTAGCGTCAGACCTGTTAAAACGTAAGTGAACGGGCATCCTTTCAAGTGCAAAATTAGTCCACTAAACAAGCTTTTTTTCCACAAAGACCACCTCATATCGTTAGGATAAATGTCAGAGAACATATAGAAAACGACATGTAAACATGTTGTCTTACCTTATTGGTGTGGTGCCATGTTTGTTGTTTACCATTTAGCTAAGGCTGCAACCAGTCCCATTCCTTGCAACAGAGGTATTCCACTTCTGTGGGCACTGGGGTACAACATTCACAGGTAACGTTACACCACCAATCTCCAGAGCTAAAGCCTTCCAGCAGCCATTCCTCCTCTATCGTCCTCTAACGTTACCTGTTGTGCCTCTCTCTCTCTCTCCTCCTCCATTCTTCAGTTTCACGAAGCTCTTCGTCAGTGTATTCTGGCTCAAATAAATAAGGGCGACCATCGCCTCTCGATGTGGAAAGCCTATATACTAACATTCCACATTTAGGTGGTCTTCAGAGTTGTTGTCTTACCTTACCGTGTGTTTACCGTTTACCTCTGCTTCCCAAAGCGTGGCCAAAATATTGTGAGAACAAGCAGCGATCTCATACCGTGCCTGAAATCTCGCGAGAACACTCCGCAGCAGCTGGAAGGCAGAACCGGACAGTAGCCTGAAAGGTTCATTCATTTATTTTATGAAAGAATATGTTCTCTGACATTTATCCTAACGATATGAGGCGGCCTTTGTGGAGAAAAAGCTTGTTTAGTGAACTAACTTTGCACTTGAAGGTTGCCCGCTCAATTAAGTTTTAACAGGTCTGACGCTACGGCTGTATCTAGGCTAACGGCTAACATGCTAACTATTATTTCTATGTCACTAGTCACTTGAAACAAATTTAGGACGATTGGAGACGGGTTGAAATAAACCGAAATTTCCCTTTAAGACACAGAGAAGTGGCTTCTGCTATTCAAAAATGCCATCATGTAACATTCACTGTAAGCCTTTAGAAAAAAAAACATGCCCAATAATATTATTACAATAAAAAAGTGCATACTGAAGTCTTATTTTCATGTATATGTACATAATTTCCTTATAATATATTAAGTGAGGTGATGAAGGAGACGGATTTCAAGAGACTGCAAGTGTTCGTCAGTCTGTATAACCCAGATATTCATGTTTCTAAAAATAAAACTCTTAAAACCAACAGATCTGTTACAAAGTGTTCCAGACATCAGAAATATACATATACAAAGCAGGAGATTAAAGAGAAGCGAGACTGAGTGAGCACAGTGGGACTGTGTATGTGATCACTCTTGTATGTCTCTCTATTTGAGAACCTTTTTGATTTTTAGACCTTAAAAGTGAGGACACTTTAGATAATTCTGCCTTTTAAATGTCTTCGCAGAAGTTAGATAATGATGAGGATGGATATTACTCTTAGATCTGTATGCCAAACAGAAGCAATAGCCGGGAGACAGTTAGTTTAGTTTAGTATAAAGGCTGAATCAAGGGAAACAGCTAATCTGACTACAACAAATCCACCTACCAGCACCTCTAAAGCTCACTAATAAATTATATTTCCTTTGTCAGTGCTTTGCTGGACAAGCAACAAGCAGAAGTTTTGTTTTAGTTTTGCCAATTAGGTTAAATTTTCCACACAACAAGCATCCATCTATCTATCTATCTATCTATCTATCTATCTATCTAGTTCCTGAGTTGTAACCCATTTTTCCACAATATCCCATTTTAAGTATGAGTTAATGAGTGGAGACAAGGGTAATGGATAGGGTAATTGAAGGGGTTAAGGAAGTCCTGTACCTAGACTTAGTTTCCTTTTTTTATTTTTTATTTAATTCAATTCAATTCAGTTCAATGAAATTCAATTCAATTTATATTTATTTTATTTTATTTTACTTTACTTTTTCCTCTTTATTGACTTCATGCACATTTAATGCCCCTATGTTTTGGCTTGTTTCCATTCCGAAAACTAATACTGACACTAATATCACTTAACTAAAACTTATTATTTTTTTAACAATAAATACTAAAGTGAAAGGAGCAAACCAATATTGGAAACTGACAGCTGACTGAAAAAAGAAAGAAAAAAAAAGAAAAACAATAACTAATGAAAAATACAAAGCTCTAATAACTCTGCGTCACACAATTTAATCTGACATTTATGTCAGATGAAATTACAAAGTACAAGTTCAGTGAAATGGTAAACCATCAACTAAAATTAAACATAAAGTATATTTGCCTATATTAGATTAAAATAATACATACTGCCATATTGTAAAACCTGTTCTGCATGTAAATTGACGTCAAAATATGTTGCTAATGTCATTAGGCAAGCTGGTCTAATACACTGTTCATATGTTTTCCTGCTAAAAGTAATGCAAAATTTGTGCGTATCCTTCATAATCATGAGCCAGTAATTCTTGCATAATTCACGAATTTGGGAAGGCTGTTACCACGTGACCAATGCACTGACGGGTAAAGAGTGCCCCAGGGATGACTTTTTTCTGAAAGCAGACGTGGAAGTTAGCATCGCGCTGGTTTCCTGGTCAAAAAGCCTGTGGGATTTTTCTATTGGATTTTGGATTATTGCAGAAAATAAGCTCTGTGGCAAACATGCATTTATGATACTTACACGTTTTGTTCATCAAGATAATCTTCACAATGAACACCACTTTAATGATAGTTGAAGTGTAAATGCAGTCACTAGAAGTAAAAAGCTAACATAAGGCTATAAACAAGCTACTCTACAGTCTCATGACCTAACGTCACCACCATAACAAAACTGTAAAGCCATGTTCCAGGTGATGACATGAAAGTCATTATTAATTCAAGCATCTAAACAAAAATCCATTCAAAAAATCCATGGACTTTGGTACGAGGGAACCATGAACGGCAAAATGCTAATTCATTTACGGGTTTCAGGACTCATAAGCGGTCCTGTGAAGAGGCAGGTTGGAGTGGATGGGTGACAAAACACCCTGGGACTTTCCCTAGGAGGTCGGTGTTCAGAACCGTGTGAAGTGAACTTTGACTCATTTCAAGGAACATCCTAACCATTTTTTTCTAACCTAACCTACGTAACTTTAACCTAACCTACATAACTTTAAGTACGTAATGTCATTCCCAGGGCTCTGATTTGTAGGATACCATAGGATATTAAAGTTCAGTCAGAAACACTTAAGTCAAAGAAAACTCATTATATTTGCAATATTATATTTGGCGGTATGGTTTTATTCTGGGGCTCCTCTGCCTTTCCTCGGGCCTACGCAGAAAGCCTCTTCCATGTACCTACGTAGAAAGCATAAGGCGGAGAGAGCACACCTCTATGCCCTTCCACACGCAAATGAGGAAAGCCTGAGGCAGACAGGCAAACTTCCCTGCCCTTCCATGTGCCTACATGGAAAGCCTAAGGCAGGGAGAGCAGCAGCTGATGTGGCTAGGATTTGAGCTGAGCTTGACATCGTGTCCTGCCTGAGCTAACGCCATGCTCAATTTTTGCTAACACATGCAAGGAGGCTGCCCCTCTGACGGTTTACTTATGTGTAAACTAACATCAGTTTGTCACGGTCAGCCATGTTTTTTGTTTACATTTGGCTTTGTGTACCAACTGGAAAAATTCCAACCTCCAACACTGACTGGAACCCAGCATTAGAATTAGGTTTGACTGTGGTTAGGGTTAGGGTAAAGGTTGTTACGATGGTTGTAGTAAGTGTTTGAGACTCAAATTTGTGTACATGAGTTCTGATGTGAGTGTACACAGGACAGCAGAGAAAAAGAAAAGAAACTGTGTGAATACAGTTATGTATTTTAAATAGCCTGGCTTTGAAATGACCAATAAATGACTGATCATAATAATAATAATAATGTGCTCATACTGTCACCTTTCAGTACCAGAGTAGACAGCCCCATGGTAAGCTGTAGCCGTGATAATGAGAGCAGAAACAGACGAAGCAGTCGCACATTGTACCAATAGCTTCCAACAAATTTAATGAAGTCATCGCCTTTCATCCAGATGCTGTTAAAGTTTCTGGATGTGCACGCTCAATATATTCTGTTTGTTTATGGAAGTGATAATGACCTATTCTTCCTGGAAAGTCTGCAAAGACATTCCTTCACGGATACAGATAAAAGACTTTTTTTTTTTGTCTATTTTTACCTCTTGCCTGTGGTACTTCTTGTGAAAAGAATGCTCTGTTTTCTTTAGTCCAAAACACAGCTGTGGCTGTATCATGCTGTAGCCAACACCGCTGTCCTATTTTCCAGTTAGTGCCGCAGGAAAGCAGCATTTGCTTCAAAGTTGCTCCCTTGCTTGGAACATCCTGCTGATTGTACTTTTACCTCCACTGTTAGCTGATATTGCTGAAGAGACTGGCTTCCCAAGTGAGGAATCTGCTTAACTAACAACCAAAAGACTCCAAATCCCATGGCAGAACATCAAATTATGTTGCATGCTTTATATGCAGTGTGGTCCTGTTAACGTACCATGTTGCGGTGCTATCTATTTTTGTACCACAGGTGTAAATTGACACACTTCTTTAAAATTGTGTTTTCAGCCCTTGCACTTCTTCCTGCGAGAGTTAATACCCTGGAATTTAACCTCTTTTTTCTCTTACACTTGTTCCCAGTGTAAGTCGCTGTGGTTGACTGTATCAGTAAAACAGGGCTGAGAATGCATCCTACGGGAAGGTTTTTCCAAACAGCTGTGTCAGACTCTGCAGTTACAGGGAACTTGCTTGGGGGAGCAACAAGACAGTAAAAGACTGAAAGGGTCGCTGCTTCTGGTCGATTGCGGTGACACTTAGAGCAAGGCTGTTCTTTACCGCCACTGTAACCCTCGACTGCGATTTCCCCCCCTGGGCACAATAGGCAGAAAATGGCTTAGCCATTAGCAGTAAAATAAGGATTAGAGTGTCAATGAATAACCTCGATTTAAATTACCTTTTTAATTTAGCTTAATTCAGTTCAAATGTGTTCAGTCCCAAAGGGGAGATCTGGGGTAGATGGTAGAGTTTAAACACCTTGCAAGTCACCTCCTTATAACATCTAGCACTGAGAACAAAGGAACAGAGCCAGAGTTAAACTTTTAAAGCTGGGTTGTTACAGCTGCATGACATCTTTTAAGGGAAACTGCTTGCATCTTATCAGAGTAGAAATGCACCCATCTCATCCACTAAATCTGTCTCTTAATGACCAACAGAAAGTGTTCAAACAGCAGTTACTGAACAGTACGGTTGGGTGATAAATTAAAATTTTCCAACTGGCCCAACAGCCAGCAATTGCGCTTTATTTGCACAAGTGTGTGTATGTTCTCTTGGCTTTTAGTATAATACATAAAGTATATAAACTCACACAATGTCGGTATGGGAAATAACCATCTATGTTCGTTATTAAACAGAAGAATACAACGTTACATCCTCTGAACTCAAGTTTCTTTTTCACCATACTAAGACTTGCTTAATCCCCTCATCGTAACTCGCACGTCATTCTCAGCAGAAATAAAAATAAACCTCACCAAAACAGTCTTGGTTAAAGAAAAGAAAGTGCTGGCTCTACATGCTGCTTTTCCTCTCTGTCTTGCTCTGCCTGCTGAGCAGCAGCTATAATGCATTCTTTGGAGGCCGGCCATTAAATTAGGAAGTTAATGTACTTGTCTGATGTTGTCCATTTATTTATTTATTTATTTGTGCTTCAGAGAATGACATACTGTACCAAAAACCAATTCCGCCAGCCTTGGTCCTTTAGTAAAAGACAATGACATTCTGACACATTCAAGTATCTGCTTCTTCTATATTTGTGCAGATTGAGGGTATAACATGTGTTTTCACTTAGAGGCAGTTAGCAAACCAGTGTAAACAGAGCTTTTAAACAAAGAAAATTTTCCCAACAGGAAGTTGGATCAACCAAGCAGCTTGTTCAGTACACAGGTCCACACTATCATTCATTCCAATACTCAAATTTGCAAATCCTGGGATAGCAAAGGAATGGCCCGTCTTATTCTGCCTTACTCCCTGCCTTACTACCTCCGATTGGCTTACCCTGCAACCAGGTCTCACTCCGAAGTCAAAATCCAGCACTTAGGCAGTGACTTGCGGCATCAGACACTGACGAACAAAGCTGTCTTTTAACATCGTGGCCAGTCACCGTTGTAGTTCAACAGCGCTCTGCAGCATCGGGGGGAAATGCAGTGGGACATGAGCGAAAGTTAAGGCGATGAAAGTCCAAGTGGGGCAGGTGGGAGTGGTAGTGGATGGGTCAAACAAACACCGACTTTCACCCGAGAGGGCAGTGTTTGTGTCCCTAGAAAAAAACGTAAATTCACGGTGTTGTACCGATGTAGTGCTTTTATTTTTAAAGAGTATGTAAACGGTAAATTTCCTGGGAAAACACAAGTGTATTTTGGAAGAAGACAATGCATGTAACAGGCAGAACTTGACACGGTTTCCCAGAACATCAACAACCAATATGCCCAGGGTACCTTGTACGTCGTATGTGGACGTAAAAAGTCCATGACTTAATGTCGATATGTGACGAGGTCAGAGTGAGAATGTGTAGTACCCTGATGTTCTTACCCTAACTCTAACTAATTCCACTCCTCTTGGTCTAAACCTAACCAATCCATCCAATGAAGGCAACAGGTACTAGCCAATCGTCATTCCTTCGCTATCCAAGGATTTGCAAATTTGCTTCCAATACCAATACTACCATACTATTCAGGATACAAGAATAAGACTGTATCCCAAAGTATGTCCAAATACATAGTATGTCAAATGCAGTATGCCAGAAATATCAGGATGTCCTACAGCATACAGTTGCATTTTGCAGTATGCAGACCAGTAAGCTTCTCTGGCTATTCTGACCCACAGTCCTCTGCGCAGCGGAAGATACGTCACATTGAGTCAAAGTCAGATTACAGCTCACTGACAGCTGATAAAAGCTGCATTGACTATAATCAGTCAAGCATTCACAAACAATCTGAAATGAATGCAGTTTTATCTTAAAATTTAAAACTACATACATTGTATAGTAGCAACAGTAGAGTCCTCCGGGCTGACCTCCGTCACTGGCGAGTTTTGCAAATGGTGTTTCGTTGTATCTCCAAGGTAACGTTAAGATCTGCTGTGTTCCAAATCGCACCTTTTTTTCTTTTTACTTCAAATTTCGCAGTACACACTGTGATGTATACTGTATATGAGCAAGAAAGTCAAAGCTCAAGGCACAATGTTATGATTGAGTAGTATCTCCCAGCTGTATGCATACTCCATGTAACAGTGCATACTGTGTAAGGGCAGCTGAAAAGAAAAACTTCCAGAGACTTTTAATTGTATCACTGCAAAACCCCAAATCCAGCTTTCAGGATTAAGTTAGCAGGTCTGCCATGCTCTTAATTAAATTTGTAGAAGTTTACACTCCAACACAAAAGTGGTAAATCTGTCATAGCAATCATTGTGAACTGCTTACTGTATGTGCCGGACAAGAGCAGAAAGCTTAGTGAAGGGTCAGTAATGGGTGTCAAAGTTTCAATATCTCAGTTACCTTGAGCTTCAACTTTGGGCCGATAAAGCACAATGTTGGCCAGAACATTCATACACCTCAATCCTGTACTTTGTACACTTATCCTTCGGAGCGTGTCTGTGCTTACCCTGAAGTCGATGCCCACAGTGGAGATGAAGCTCCCGGCTAGAAAGGCTCCATCTTTGAAGCGGACCAGCAGACAGGTCTTCCCAACACCTGAATCCCCGACCAGCATCACCTGAGACACAGACAGAAGGAGAACGGGCTCGGATGATACATGACAAGTGCGTGTGTGTGTGTGTGTGTGTGTTTGAGGAAACAGCTCAGGTGAAAACGTATCTACAAATACACAGGACTTTAGGTAAGGCAACACAACACTCACAGACATATACGCACTCCCTATACTCCCATCTACAGAGGAAACAGAGCGTCACAGTCACTCCAGTGGGGGAAAGCAGATTGTACAGACCAATGGGACAGAGACAGAGAGAGGTGGGACCCAGAGTTTGTTTGTTTCTGTTTTTCCCCATCAGACAACACAAGACTCTGTTCACTCGTGCATCATTTCATGTTGGTGTATCTATTTATAGCATAAGCAGCAATATACTCTGATATGTAAGTTCATTGTGTTGCAGTGAGCAGGGCTGATTTGTGTGACACTGAGGTGTTCCGTGAATTACACAAAGTCAAAGTTAAGCACGGAGCAGTGATTCTGGCAGGCCTGTCACAGGAACGCTGGTTAATCAGGGCGCAGAATTAATACCAGCTGCCACCCACATGATGAGAATTTAGATTTGCATATGCTCAATGCAGATTATCGTTGGTCTTTATCATCTCCATCTCACACTTTCTTAATTATATTCAATGTGTCAGTTAGGCTGCAACTAATGACTATTTTCATTTTTGATTCATCTCTTGATTAAGTTCTTCACTTTCAATCATTTAGTCTCTGAAAAGCACTGAAAAAAATGATTATAATATTCCTGCAGAGACACAGGGTGTATTCCAAACAAACTCATGACTAATGAACAGGATACATTTCTGATTTGGGATAGATGCTCATACATTTTATGAGTATACAGCATTCTAACCTTATCACTTTTAGTCACATTGACCCTGAGACACATTTGACTTTTTTACACTGTTGGAAAGAGAAGATTCCTAGCTTTCTTATGATATCAGTATTTTTTGTACACCATATGTTAAGCAAAATTCATGACATTACATGGCTCTCTCTGAGTCGTGACTTCAAGAAAAAGGCCTTCAAAGTTTGAGGTACGGTGGCCTCAGAGACACATGACAAAGCCAGAGCTCATTGGCCTTACAAACAGAGAGTACATGCTGTTCTCTGGGTGCTGTCCCTGGATGGAAAATACACAGAAAAGCAGGAATACTTATTTTGAGGCCAGAAAGCTGACGAAAACAAGTATACTCAATGCGGTGCAGGAAGCCGAGAAAATATTGTTTATGTCGATAGAACTACGCTCCGTTTGACGAATGACGTTAGCATACACAGTTAGCAACAGACTTCACATGATATTTGCAACTTGGATTACTTTGTATGAAAAACTGTTTAAATTTTTTCGATCAGAGGACTCTTAACGGACTTAAGGAATATTAAGTAATGGAGGAATGGACACATATTCAGACTTTCTGGCTGCTTCAACAGGGGTCCATGTCATTGGTCCAACGTCCCATTGTTCTGATATGTGATTATACTAGGCTATACTGTATTTGTGTACCACAGAGGATCAGCAAACGCAACAAAAGTAGGCTACTGATCGAGATACAAGTGTCATAGAGAGGAGAGAATGAAACACCATAACCTCCTGTTATTAACTCTGGGGTCTGGGTTGTGTGGGGAGCTCTCCGCAGTGCTGAACGGCTCCCGACGGCTCCGCGACCGGCTCTGGGTCAGCTGGCAAAGGCTTGAGGCGAAGCTTTTCCTAACCCTAACCAAGTGGTTTTTGTGCCTAAACCTAACCAGACCTTAACCACAGGGCAGACCTTAACCAACAGTAGGGAGTCAGCACTTGTTCCTGTCTCTTGTTTACCAAGCCAGTAAATCTGAATGAATTCTACTTTGGTGCTCATAGTTTCCATTAAATTAGCTGAGCAGTTGAACTGTGGCGAATCTAATCGAGCTAATGCTGTGTAGCATGTCCATGGTAACAAAGGTTTAACATTAAATGTAATGTTAATCCTAGAAACTAGTTTGAGCAGATGGCAACCAGGTGGGTTTTAATGATATTCTGAAAGCAAAGTCTTTGTTTATTTGAAATCAGCTTTTCATTCACTGAGTAGGACTAGAGTGCGGTTGACAAGTGTTTTCAGCTTGTCATCATGTCTTCACAAGCTTCAAAATTGTATTTATCGTCTGACTTTGGCAAGAAGATTTCACATTATCAAAGTCAAGACTTTGTTTATTAAAAATCAAACCAAACCCCAACAAAACAAAAATCGAGATGATGATAGGTAACAACGATGATCAAGAAATTTATAGTTAATAAAGTATAGTATATAAATATAGTAAATTTTATAGTTAAAAAAAGCAGCCAGATGTATTTTTCATCATTTCCACCACTGCTAAACTAAAAGCCTCCTCTGTGCTGCTGGTAATTGATCTCATACATAACAGAAACTCCTCCCCATGTTATTGCACTGGACTATAGCTGTGGCACACACCACTTAATGGCTCTGCTGGCCAATATAATGTAGTTCCTAAACTTTTACATTTGCAGGGACCAGAGTAGAAACAGTGGATATAACTTGTTGTTTTTCATATATGCCAGAGGAGTTACACAGCTGGGGACAAAACAATCTACTTTATAATGCATTGTGGGACTGTGCCATCTGTGAGATATGATGTTGAAATTAACAGTTTTTTGCAAGCCTGCAGAAAAAGACACAAAATATTGACCAATTATCCGCACAGTACTGCACAGGCATGTGTATGGAAGCACATTAATGCCAAGAGGAAAAAAAAGAAAAAGAAAAGGTATGCACAACAAAGAATAAATACTCATGCTAAAGCTGTGGTTGGTAACTTAAAAAAAAAACTTATTCTTCTGTTGCCTAGTGGTGCTTCTGATGGCATTACCACATGTGAACGAAAACAGCCAATCAGAGCTGAAGAGTCTCAAATGAGGCTGTCAATCATGTCAGTTGTGGCTAATGAGCTGTGATCAAACTGTCAAACTAGGCAGCACTCATCAAATTTGAATTAAGATTCTGTTACTGCATCGACTATTTCTCACCTTAAATGTTTTCAGAAACATATTTTAGTGTACTGTTTAGCTGTAAAAAAAGAAAGGCTGGTGGACGGTGTTTGGTAGTTCGGTGGACTATTTCCAACATGATTACTGGGTCACAAACTTTCTTATTCTAGAGCCAAACATTACACTGAAAACATACTGAGGCAAGAAATGGACAATGCAGTAACAGAATCTTGGTTCATATTCAATTGTCGCTGCCTAGTTTGACAGTTTGACCACACAAGCTGAGACTGACGTGATTGACAGCTGCGTTACAGTCCTCGGCTGCCATGAGAAGCAGTAGGGAGAGAGGGAGCAACATGATTTTTTTCAGAGATTATCTGATATCTTCAGAATCTAGTGACAGTTTTAATATCATAGAAAGTTATTTTCAAAAGTTACCAACTATAGCTTTAAAGGTCTAGTGTGTAGGATTTAGGGGCATCTTGTAGTGAGGCTGCAGATCGCAACCAACTAAAACTAGAATGTAGAATTACAGTCTAGGGGTGGGCAATATGGCCCTAAAATAATATCACGATATTTCAAGGTATTATTGCGATAACAATATTCTTGACAATATGACAAATTAGGGGGAAAAAATTACCAACAGTTCCCAAGTACAAAGAAAAGATGTACCCTATATATATCAACAGGCAATTTCCTTCTCCTTTAGCAAAATCCTAAATGACCAAATCCACCTGGACCCTTACGCTCTGCCATTTCTCCTCTCATCATCACGCTGTAACCTGTCACAGGCTGTTACGCTACCATAAACATTGCACATTCACCTATATCTAGTTTTTTGTCGAGCTGCAAGCAGCACATAGGTTTACATTACCAAAGGTTTATGACAAAATCACTTGCGACACGAGAGACGCCAGAGAGGAGAGAGGAGCCACTGAATAAGCTCCCTCTGAGCGGTAACTCACTAAAAGAGTCTGAGAAGTCTGGAGCTGTTCATAAAACATTCAAGACACGAGGGTCTAATGAACCCACAGTTTATTCCACACAACTGAAGCTGCTCCTCTTTTTGGAACCACCACAGAATTGCGAGTATCACAATGTGAATTTTACATATCATACTAAAGATTATACCGGTATTATAGTGAACAAGATGATAAAACACTTCTAACGGTGACCGACTTAAAGTAACGTGAAAGGCCCTATCTAGAGCCAGTAGCTATGTTTCCATCCAAAAGTGATTTGAATCATTGGGAAATGTGCATTAAAAGAAATACGAATCCTGTGTGTTTCCATTAAATATACAGACTTTAGTGAAAACTACGAACTCGCGTGAGTTTTCCGCAGAACCGGAAACAAAACAAGTCTCGCATTCTTCTTCTTCTATGTTTTCTGGCGGTTGGCAACCAGCTTGTAAATGCATTACCGCCTTCCCGACCCGGAGTGTGGAGATCACCATGGAGAGAGGTGCGCTACGTCAGACTTAATTCGAACATAACTGTTTCCATCCCCCGTTTTGCGAATCAACATTTTTTCGAATCAACCAAAACCCGGCTGAAGCGAGTGTGAATCAGGGGATTTTCATTAGAATTTGGGCGTTTTCATCATAATTTTCCAATGCGATACTTCTAGATGCGCATCTAAACAGGCTGATGGAAACATGGCTACTGACTTGGTCAATCCATGTGAAATTTGGCACAGTGGTAGAGGGTAATGGGAGGATGCGAATGAAGCAATATTACATCAATTGGCCAAAGGGGGGGTGCTATAGCAACCGATTGCAAACTTTGAATGGGCATATCTCATGCCCCGTATGTCGTAGAGACATGAAACTTTGCACAGAGATGCCTCTCCTTATGAGGAACAAATTTGCCTCAAGAACCCATAACTTCCGGCCATATAGATTTTCTGCCATTTTGAATTTAAAATCGATCTCTTCCTAGGAAGTTTGACCGATCTGCATGAAACTCAGTGAACATAATCTAGGGACCAATATCTAAAGTTCCCTCTTGGCAAAA